>NC_090446.1:72931448-73234478 GCF_031143425.1 Pleurodeles waltl
CTGCCTAGTTGGTTGTGTTGCAAAAAGTCAAATTTGCAGGGGTTCACTGAATGACCTGCATAATTAAATGGTTTAAGGCAAGTCACTGTTTTCAACACCCTGTGATTGGCTATAAACAATGGGATGGTGGCCTGCAAGGGACAGTAAACCATCATCAAGAAACCATTATTGAAGCATTTACGTTCCCTTCAGCAAACAGGTTCTTCTTTAAAAACCATGCCTCCCATTTAGGAAGACTTAAACAGTCTCTTGTTCCTGGCTCAGGGCACTTTTACCATTTATCCTGTGAGGGACCTTTGTAGTTGACAGCGAGGCAATAGGGAATTAACATTAACCCAACAGTTTAACATTTGTGTACCCCATTTGGCTACACAAAGAAGACTGTGGGGCTGATTATGAGTTCAGCGGATGGGAAGACCCGTCTGCTGAACTTCCGATGGGGAGGTTCCCGCCTTACTGGCTACCTCCCTTCTGGCCCAATTACAACTTTCTAGCTGCGCTGATAGGAGAAAACCAAGGTTTCCAGCCGTCAGTCCAGCGGGAAAATGGCGGTGGCATTGTTGCCGGCTTGTAATTGAGTGAACGGCAATGCTGCCGCCCGCAGGGGGCTCCAGCAACCTCGTAATGCGCAGGTGACCCCCACACTGTCCATGCCCCCCAGTAGTCCCCTGCACCATTTCTCCGCCAGCCTTTTCATGGCGGTGAAACTGCCATGAAAAGGCTTGCAGAGAACCAGGTCATAATCAGCAGGGCACTTCTGAGGTCCGCGTCGACCTTACTGATTTTGACCTGCACCGCCACTAGCCCATCGGGAACATTGTTCCAAGCAGAGATGGCGGTGGTTTGGTGGTCCGACTGCCAAACTCTTAGGCCCATATTTATGAAAAATGACGCAAAACTGTGCTAACGCCTGCTAACGCCATTCCTTGGAGCCATCTTAACGCCATATTTATTAAATGATGCAAGATGGCACTATGGAATGGCTAGCGCCTAAAAAAAGACGCTAGGCGGTCGGGAATGGCGTTAGGGAATATGGTGCTAGTGGGTCAGAAACGACGTTAGGCTGGTTAGTGGCAAAATATATGACGCTAACCAGCCTGGTGTCATTTTGTGTTGACAGGAGTCATGCCCTCCACCCCAATGGCCAGTACACCGGACCAGTGTCCCCTGTGCAAGGCCATTAGTCCCAGTGCCAGGTAGGGGGACCCATGTCAGGGGCCCCTAATTGCACACCAAAAAAATAACTTACCTATACTTACCCAGGAAGGGGTCCCCCATCCTGTGGTGTCCCTCTGCTGTGGGTGGGGGTGATGCTGGGGCTTGAGGTGGGCATCTGTGGGCCCATTCCATGGTGTTTTGCCATGGAAATGGATCCACAGGTACCCTAAGGCCTGGTTTGACCCAGGCTTTAAATAATGGTGCTAAGCATGCTTGGCGCCATTATTTGGGTCTGCCCAGTCCGTCCGTGTCACTACTGCACCGGAGTATGGATATGGTGGTAGGGGGTTAGCCTCTTATTGTGGGCAGGAATGCCTACCTTGCATCTAATTAGAACAAGGTAGTTTGCCGCTTCCACAACATGGTGCTAACTTCAATATTTTGAAGCTAGACGGATCTAGCGTCAAAGTATTCATATGGAGTTAAGTTTGCGCCATAGTAGAGTACAAAAATTATGCTAACGCATCGCAAACAGACCATAAATATGCGCCTTAATTTGGCATTCTGACCACCAAACCGGCGCCAGTCATGATCGCCACTGCGAGTCTGGTGGTCTGTTGACCGCCAGATTAGTATTGAGGGTCTTTGAATCGGCTGGTAATGTTAAGGAGACACATTACAAGTTAATAGTTAAACTAATATAGATGAATCTCAAAAACAAATTCTAAAGGTACAAAATCAACAAGGGCAGACCAAATATTTTTACAGAGTTCAGGCTCAATAGCAAGAAGCATGCAAGAAATTCCTTGGCAGCAATACAAAAGAGAGAAATAATATATGATGTTTCGTATAATATTTATTGTACTCTGAATTAGTCATGAATAGATTTTGAGTAACTAATCGAATCCTACTGTAAACTAAGGTCATCTAGAGAAAGGATGTCGAAATTAAAATAAGCAGGAAGGTGTCAGCACAGGTTAGGATTTCAGTAGAAATCCCTTAAGCAGAGTAAAGTGAGTGGCATACAGCGTTATAGTCTCAGAGATATAGAACCAAGAGGTCTGTACCTCTCCAAGACAGCAAAGGTTTGATCTCCCCCAACATAGGACCCCCCAATTAAACCTGAAAGATTCAAGGACAATCACATCTTTCACATGACGAATACCAGTAGCTTTTCATTCTCCCAAGGTTGACATTTTCTTATTCTCTTGATCCTCGCATCCCACAACTTAGGCCATCTGGGCGACCTTGAATGTCTCTTCTTCCCAGATATCACAAGAATGGACTCCCTGCCGTTCAGCTCGTTAGCACCATATATTTTGCCAACCGTTCATGCTTATATCTTATTATCGCTAGGACAAAGATGCTCCTTTCCCTGGCTATCAGATCACGAAGAGGAACCTGCATAGGAGAGAACATTGAAAAAACAAGCCACTGGTACAAGCTGAAGGCTAAATGTCTAAAGTGTAAGCATATGGCCGACAGTTAGGGTAACTTAGCAAATCACTCCATTATGCATCTTAATCACTCCATTATGCACGTTGAATACATAATTATATGTGTGCATATAATTCAAAATAAAGGCAACCATTATTAAAAGGAATCAGGTTGTAAGGCAAGCTATACTTTCAATATCGGTAGTATGACTTGGAATGCATACATGTAGAAAAATAACCGAGAACCTCAAGTGGTCACATTTTAATCAAGTACACACATGGTTCAGAATCTCTAGTCCCTAGGGAATCTACTGCCTTAAATGCATTTTAGCTCACCACCTACATTCTAAATCATTAAAGTCTATAACAAATACATCTTAATAATAAAAGGGTAATTCAATAACTCCCTAATATTGGAATTCTAATTTATAAAATAAAGTATATGGAGTATATGCTGTCCACAGGGCGGATGTGGTGCAGCGGGCAGAGCTGCCGACTCGGAAGCTGGAGATCCAGGTTCAGCTCTTGACGCGGGCACAATACCTGTGATTCCAGAGACAAATCACTTAACCTCCCTTGCCCGTGGACAGAGCCTGGATACCCTCTCGGGTGATAAGCTGCGCTACATAAATCTGCATATTATTATTATCCCACATAAATATTGTGTTTCTGTGATGTGTAAGGATGGAGCCAAAATGATGCTGCCGCAGACGACTGCCTACTACCAGAGCGTGCACAACACAATTCCCTATGGTGAAGCTGTTCAATGAGAACAGCATCCCATTTGCGAATGAGTTACACCCACTTTTGAGGAGTGGATAATTATTCAAGGGCTTGTGATCACAATTGAGATCACAAAATATTGGTGCATCTTAATTAGGAGGGGACATCCCTTTCGCTCCCTTTCCTAATTATGATTCAGAAATAGTTGCCAAACCCCTTTTATGATTCGTTAAGGCTTTTCTGAGACTCAAATGAGGTTTATTAGATGGCCAAAAGCACTTTTGAGGTAATAAAAACTCTGAATTAGTGGTTTGAAGGGTTTGAACCCCAAAAGTGTTTTGTGCATCTGGTCCTTAATAGTTTTTCACAGTCAGGCCTGGGCATTGCATTTATTATACAAGCACAGTCCTGTTTAGAACTTCATTATTGGGGATTCTGTGTCAAGAGTTTGTTCTCTTTTCCATATTCTGAATCTGACCTTTTTTAACAGAAAATATCTTATTGCAAATATTACACCAACACATGCACAGCAGAGACACTCAGCAGCCAGTCTGAGGATAAAACCGTTTGGGGCAGATTTAAGAGCCCCTAGCGCCTCCTTGCTCCACATTAGCTTCATTTTTCTATTTTTTTACACTAAAGTGAACCAACGAGGCCAACATTGCAGCGCCAAATTTACGAAGTGGTGCAATGTATGCATTGCGCCACTTTGTAACCCTTTGCGCTACATTATCCCTGCGCCAGGCATAATGTATGCAAAGGGGGCGTTCCCCCATCCCGGGGGGGAAAACGGGGGAATGACGCAAATCTAAGAGATTTCTTTGTGCCATTTTTTCAGCACTTTTGACGCCTGCTCAGAGCAGGCGTTAAAAGGGGGCATTCAATTGTTTTCAATTGGCCCCTATGTACTGTTCGGGGATAGTGCCAAAGTTTTGGTGCTAACCCTGAACAGTACATAAATAGCGTCAGAAATTCTGAAGCCATTGACCCCTACACTGCACCATGGTGCACAGTATTTTAGATATGGTGCACACATGGTGCCGTAGTGGGGCGCAAAGGGCCGCAAGAAAAGAGGCGCTACATATACTTTTCCTAAATCTGGCCCTTTGATTTCCACGAGTGTTCAGACAGAGGTGTTTAGAGCAGGCACCTAATTGAGTATTTACAATGTGTTATTGGCCTGTGCTCTGAGGAAGCCGTGGTGCTGCAGTGACACCTGGCGGCCAGATGAGATATGACATTGGCAGTCTCTCTGCAAGAAGGATACTCGGATGCAACAGTAAACTTCAATGACCGTGTAGGTTGCACCAGTGACTGGAGCATTGTAGCCTGCAGAAACAGACACAACACCACTGAAGCATCGCCACCAGTGACCTGAATCAATATGGCATTTCCTAGGGACTGGCAATGAACAGCAGACATTCACACAGTACAGCACTGGCTGAGGTTATAAAGGAGACAGTTGTAAATTGGTGCCTCAGGGACATTCAGTGGTTAGTCAGCATACAACTTTGGCTCTATCCAACAAAAGGACTGAATAACAACTAGTCAGCAGTGACAGTCAATAACCTGATGAAAGTATGCCATTAGTTGAAACACTGGAACATGTTTAAATTGTGCTGCTACGCTACAGGTGGATCCCCGTAAATGGCTTGGAATAAGAGTGGTGTCAAAGCATGACTGCCTGTGAAAATTAATTTTGAAGCAGTGTCTGTGAAAATGGCAGTTGTTAAAGGATCCTTCTCAAATTTCCGAGTTTCACAGAAAACACAATCACATTGACCTATAGAAAAATGAATCAATATTAAGGCATGAACTCTCGGGAGAAGTGAGTGCGGCTCCATCTAGTCCTTCCTGATGTCCTGGGCCTCCACATCGATGAAGGTATCTGTGCCTGAATCACATCGGTATGTTCCAGTTTCGATGTCAGTTTTACCGCTCCGCTCGATTTTCAGCTCCACCGGCACTGAGACCCTGGCCTCCTTGCACAAGAAACTGACAGTCACTTTTGTATATGGCAGGATTTTCACTGGCATGGTCAGCCCCACCTTTATCTTTGAGGTTGTTGACTCATTCTCACCTTTCGTCACAGTGAATTTGTTGGACAGCTCTGTCGAAACATTCACCACACCTTTCAAGACGAAGGAGGCCCCCACCTTGATTGATGTTTCATTGCTGAATGTGAAGCTGTGGGAGATATATTTCTCAAACTCTTTGCTTGAAGTGGCGGTGACTGCCTGCTCACTGCCTGTGTTGTTGTTATACACAATCTGATCTAACTGCACGACCCTTTCACTCTCGATCTTCTTCTTGTCCCACAGGATTGTTGCGGTTATAGTGGCTCTGCCGGGGCGCAGAGGATACACATGAGAGAGTTTGTCATTGAAACGGATGTGTCCGTAATCTGGCACATATTGACCAGCCCTGGCTAATACGCATCTTCCAGATTTCTGCATATTCTCGTACAGAAGCCATGCTCCCCTCTGAACCCTGTGGGAAGATACAGTATCATTCATGCTTCCAAAGAATAAATTGGTCTCCCGAGTCAGCACCATCCTCTTACCCTTTTCACGGATGTGCTCATACAATGTAATCTGAGGGTCGTTTAGGTCTTCGGAGATCAGCAAAAGAGAGGAAATACGGCCACTCAGTCCAAACGATGAATATTCTCCTTCCTCTAGTGCTGAGAATTGTCCCTTGTAGTTTTCAAGGTCAAACATAACCCACGGCTGCCCGACCACCTTCACAGAGGCGATGCAGTTGTTGAAGTTTTCCTTTTTCAAATCTGGAACATCTGTAGTAAATATCCTATAGAGCCCCACAAATCCTTTACCTGAGTAGACAGTAATTTGGTTCATGGTCACCGGCCGTGGGGTTTCGTGTCCGTTTCCCTTGGTTTAAGCTGTAAGAAAAAGCAGAGCCACTCAGTGGAGAAACATCAAGCAGGACAACCTATATCACTGGATTTGAACAAAAGAAAGGTTTTATCACCAAGAAATAAAACATTGTGCTGCCTTTGTTTTTTAAACTGTTTTCCAGAATAAGAACATATTTTCCCCATACCTTAAAGCCCCACACATAAAGCAGTTGGCCATTGCACGTTTCAAAGTTTTAGTAAAAGTGGTAGTCGCGAGAATGTATGAGAGTATAGTATGAGGGAGTCAAGCTGAACATGGTGGGCCCAACTCCTTGTGCTGCGCCACAGTGACAATAGGAAAGTTGCCACTTACTGTCACAGAAACAAAGCGTGAGTCAATGGCAATTTCCTCAGGTATTAATGACTTCTTATCAATTGCCTCAAACCAAGCTATATCAAATAAAAATATAAATTCAGTATATTTTGTCCTTCTTCACTCTGCACAAATGTACACAAAAAACAGTCTTGGGTTGCTTGTGTTCTGCTTCAGGGAGGACCTGGCATGGCAGATTGGAAAGGGTGATCTGATTGGAGCAGGGACAAGACTGATTTACACATGACTGAGTCCAAACTGAGGTGGCATATTGGGTGGAAAACAGTAGACAGGGATGCAGCACCTGAGAAATATGCCAGTAGCTGAGATTAAATCAAGCAGGGCTGGCTTTAAGGCGGTGTGACTGGTGAGGCTGCACTGGGCGTTGACCTGGAGGGGGTCACTGACTTCAGGCAGAGGGTGCAGTGTTTAGCAATAAACTACAATTTAAAAGCAGGGACTGCAGAGTCCCTTGTGTGTCCAGCTTTCAGGACGCAATAAAAATGTCATGATAACTCTTGTGATTAATGTTCCTGCTAGAGGGAGATATCAGAGTTTTGTCTAGTGGCAGTTTTGACTTGCCAGAAAGTACCTCAGAGGGTTAATAAGCCTGCTGCAAAGAAAAGATTTGTGTTCTATGTCATATGGGGAGGCGGAGTGGGAAAAAGATTGTCACACCGTGCGCCACCTGCCCTAAAGCCAGCCCTGAGTATAAGCATTCCATTTATCACCCTATTGTTTTTACAGATGACACCGTAAGTGTGACAGGTATGCCAAGACGTGTGTTCTATGTTCACTGTGTCACTTGAACCAAGTTTTACCCAACTGATGAGCCGTGATGAGGGCAAACCACTCTTGGGTTACTTGTGTTCTGGCTCAGGGAGGACCTGGCCTGGCAGTTTGGACTGGACTGTTTATATTGGAGCAGGTTTAAGACTGATTAGTGTATGACTAGGTCTAAACTGAGGTAGCATGGCTGGTGAGAAATGTGGACTGGGATGTGGCCCGAGCGACTGCCAGTGACAACAATTAATTTAAACATCACATCCCTCATCTTCCTGTTGATTTGTGTGTTCATTTTCATGCATGTTTGGCTGCATAAACTGTGACCTCACTTACTTTATTTCTGTACTTAAGCCTTCCTCCTAGAATTTCCAGCCTGGGTATCCGTGGAAAGAGCTCAACCTGGTTCAGAGTAAGGACATTATCCACCCACCTCTTGGCTGTCATACAAGTACACTGACACGAATGTGTGTAGGTTGGATCCTCACCTTGTAAATTATTTTATTCCCTGATACCTGTTGCTTGGAAACTGTCTTCCTTTGGTTTGTAGGTTTGCCATACCAAGGTGGACCCCACAGATTCCTATTAATTGCTGTTGCTGAAAACTGGTCCTTCCAGAGGGTTTAACCTATGTCATCTATGAGCTGAGGGACTTAACATCGTAGCTGTATCTTTAAAAAGTCTGGGGCCTTTAACACTATCTTATTTAGCTCATTTAATTGATATGCAAATGTTTTTAACAGTACATAAGTAGTGATGATTGTATTGGTGTATTATAATTGGAATGTCGTTGCATCTTGGCAAGGATTGGAGATTCTCTCAAAAGTGGGTGTCACTTGGGAGGTCTATAGCTGAGCAAATAATATGACTGTCCATAAGCAGTGATTCTTCAGCTGCTTGCAGAGAGTGATTCTCATGAAAAACAAACACATAATGTAGGAAAATGACTCTGCTGGCATGTTATCCCCTAATGTTTTGCCTTTTGTTGATGCTAGTTATGATTGAAAGTGTGCTGGGACCCTGCTAACCAGGCCCCAGCACCAGTGTTCTTTCCCTAAACTGTAACTTTGTCTCCACAACTGGCACAGCCCTGGCACACAAATAAGTCCCTTGTAAATGGTACCCCTGGTACCAAGGGCCCTGATGCCAGGGAAGGTCTCTAATGGCTGCAGCATGTATTATGCCACCCTGGGGACCCCTCACTCAGCACATGCACACTTCCTCACAGCTTGTGTGTTCTGATGGGGAGAAAAGACTAAGGCCCTCATTCTGACCTTGGCGGGCGGCGGAGGCCGCCCGCCAAAGTCCCGCCGTCAGGTTACCGTTCCGCGGTCGAAAGACCGCGGCGGTAATTCTGACTTTCCCGCTGGGCTGGCGGGCGGTCTCGTTCAGACCGCCAGCCAGCCCAGCGGGAAAGACGCTTCCACGATGAAGCCGGCTCGGAATCGAGCCGGCGGAGTGGAAGCTGTGCGACGGGTGCAGTTGCACCCGTCGCGTATTTCACTGTCTGCGCAGCAGACAGTGAAATACATGTAGGGGCCCTCTTACGGGGGCCCCTGCAATGCCCATGCCAGTGGCATGGGCACTGCAGGGGCCCCCAGGGTCCCCGCGACCCCCCCTACCGCCATCCGGATCTCGGCGGTCCGACCGCCGGGATCTGGATGGCGGTAGGGGGGTCAGAATCCCCGCGGCGGTGCAGCAAGCTGCGCCGCCGCGGAGGATTCAATGGGGCCGCGGTACACTGGCGGGACCCCGCCAGTGGTGCCGGTCCGACCGCGGCTTTACCGCCGCGGTCGGAATCCCCATTGAAGCACCGCCGGCTTGTCGGCGGTGCTCCCGCGGTCCTCCGCCCTGGCGGTCAAAGACCGCCAGGGTCAGAATGAGGGCCTAAGTCAACATGGCACTCCCCTCAGAATGCCATGCCCACAACCCACTGCCTGTGGCATAGGTAAGTCACCCCTCTAGCAGGTCTTACAGCCCTGAGGCAGGGTGCACTATACTACAGTGTCTAAGCCAATTCTTAGACATTGTAAGTGCAGGGTAGCCATAAAGCGTATATGGTCTGGGAGTTTGTCAAACACAAACTCCACAGTTCCATAATGGCTACACTGAATACTGTGAAGTTTAGTATCAAACTTCTCAGCATAATAAATCCACACTGATGCCAATGTGGGATTTATTGAGAAATACACACAGAGGGCATCTTAGTGATGCCCCCTGTATACCAGTCCAACTACTAGTGCTAGGCTGACCAGTTTTTGCCAGCCTGCCACATCCAGACGGGTTTCTGGCCACTTGGGGTGAGTGCCTTTGTGCACTCTGTGACCAGGAACAAAGCCTGTACTGGGTGGAGATGCTTCACACCTCCCCCTGCAGGAACTGTAACACCTGGCGGTGAGCCTCAAAAGCTCAAGCCTAGTGTTACAGCACCCCAGGGCACTCCAGCTAGTGGAGATGCCCACCCCCCAGACACAGCCCCCACGTTTGGTGGCAAGTCCGGAGAAGATAATGAGAAAAACAAGGAGGAGTCACCCTCCAGCCAGGACAGCCACTAAGGTGTCCTGAGCTGAGGTGACCCCTGCCTTAGGAAACCCTCCATCTTGAGATTGGAGGATTCCCCTGAACAGGATCAGGGATGTGCCCCCCCCTCCCCACAGGTAGGAGGCACAAAGGAGGGTGTAGCCACCCTCAAGAACAGTAGCCATTGGCTACTGCCCTCCAGACCTAAACACACCCCTAAATTGAGTATTTAAGGGTGACCCTGAACCCAGGAAAACAGATTCCTGATAACCTGAAACAAGAAGAAGGACTGCTGACCTGAAAGCCCAGCAGAGACGACGGAGACAACTGACATGGCCCCAGTCCTACCGACCTGTCTCCAGACTCAAAGAACCTGCAACAGCGACACATTCCAGCGGGACCAGCGACCTCTGCCGTGCCCTGCAACCCAAAGGACCAAGAAAATCCTGTGGACAGTGGCTCTGTCTAATTTACAAAGAAGAAACCATCTTTAAAGGGACGCCAGCCACACTACAAACGTGTGAGTCCCCAACACTCTACACCCGAAGCCCCCGGCTTGTGTACAGAAGAACCAACACTGCAGAGAGGATCCCCAGGTGACTCCAACGATGTGGACACCCTGAGATGACCTCCCTGCACCCCCACAGCGATGCCTGTAGAGAGAATCTAGAGGCTCCCCCCGACTGGAACTGCCAAGTAACAAAGAACCTGAAGCCTGGAAGAAGCACTGCACCCGCAGCCTCCAGACCCGAGAGCAACCAACTACTGGTGCAGGAGTGACCAGTAGGTGGCCCTCAGCATTGCCCAGTTAGTACCTGGCCCGAGAAGCCCCCCTGCTTGCATCGCCAGAGTGACCCCCAGGTCTCTCCATTGATTCCTATCTAAAACCCGACACCTACTTTTCACACTGCATCTGACCGCCCCTGAGCCGCTAAGGGTGTATTTTGTGTGCCTGTTTGTGACTCCCCCAGTGCTCTACAAACCCCCCATGGTCTGCTCCCCGAGGACGCAGGTACTTACCTGCCAGCAGACTGGAAGCAGAGCACCCCTAGGCTCCATAGGCGCCAATGTTGTTTGGGCCCTACTTTGACCTCTGTACCTGACCGGCCCTGTGTTGTTGGTGCTGGGTGTTTGGGGTTGACTTGAGCCCCCAACGGTGGGCTGCCTATGCCCCAGAGACTGAACTTGTAAGTGCTTTAATTACCTGATAATCTAACTTGTAATTACCTCCCCCAGGAACTGTTGATTTTTGCACTGTGTCCACTTTTAAAATAGCTTATTGCTATTTTTGCCAAAACTGTGTACCTTCCTGTTTGACTTCAAAGTTCTATACTTACCTGTGCCACGTACCTTACAATTTATGCATTTACTTGAATTCTGAATCTTGTGGTTCTAAAATAAATCAAGAAAATAATATTTGTCTATTTAAAAACCTATTGGCCTGGAGTTAAGTCTTTGAGTGTGTGTTCTCATTTATTGCTTGTGTGTACAGCAAATGCTTAACATTACCCTCTGATAAGCCTACTGCTCGACCACACTACCACAAAATATAGCATTAGTATTATCTAATTTTGCCACTACTAACCTCTAAGGGGAACCCTTGGACTCTGTGCACACTATCTTCACTTTGAGACAGTATGTACAGAGCCAACTTCCTACATTGGTGGCAGTGGTGGGATCTAAGACTTTGCATTTGCTGGACTAATCAGCCAATACCTGATCACACAACAACATTCCAAAATGTGTCATTAGAAACTGATTTTTGTTTTTTTTTACTATTTTTAAAAAAATTTAAAAGTCCTGCTAGGGCCTTGTGTAAGTCCCTGTTAGCATTTCTTTTTAAATTTAAAAGTTTGTGTACTTTTTAGTTTCTTAAAATGTAATCCCCATTTTTAGAGTCATAATGAGTCACACAGATGAGATGGTGATGGAACTCAACCTCACCCCTTACCTGCATCTAGGGATGTCAGAGCTAGGGTCTCTCTGTAAGATAAAAAATATAAAAACTGGGTCCAACCATACCAAGGCAAAGTTCCAGGAGCTCTTCGCAGAGTTTACAAGGGACCACCCCTCTGATTTGGAGAATCCTCCCTCAGATGGGGAAATTAGTGAACAGGAGGATGAACTCACCCCTCCTGTACTAATTAGGGAGAACAGGGCTCCTAGAACCCTGTCTCCACAAATCTTAGTCAAAGAGCCTGGTTCTTCCAAAGGGGAGTCCAGCACCTCTGTAAGCATTGAGGGCAGCCTCAATGAAGAAGATGTTCTTTTAGCAAGGATTGCCAAGAGATTAGCTTTGGAGAAGTAGCTCCTAGCTATAGAAAGGGAAAGAAAAGAAATGGGGTTAACACACATAAATGGTGGCAGCAACTTAAATAGGGTCAGAGAGAATACTGAAATCCTAAAAATCCCCAATGAGATTGTAACTAAATATGAAGAAGGTGATGACATCACCAAGTGGTTTACAGCTTTTAAGAGGGCTTGTGCAACCATAAAAGTAGGCAGATCTCACTGGGGAGCTCTCCTATGGGAACTGTTCACAGGAAAGTGTAGGGATAGACTCCTCACACTCTCTGGTAAGGATGCAGAATCCTATGACCTCATGAAGGCTACCCTGATTAAGGGGTTTGGATTCTCAACTGAGGAGTACAGGATTAGGTTCACGGTGGCTCACAAAACCTCGAGCCAGACCTGGGTTGATTTTGTTGACTTCTCAGTCAAAACACTAGATGGTTGGATAACTGGCAGTGGTGTAAGTGATTATGATGGGTTGTATACTTTATTTATGAAAGAACATCTGTTGAGTAATTGCTTCAATGACAAACTGCATCAACATCTGGTAGACCTAGGTTCTATTTCTCCCCAAGAATTGAGAAAGAAGGCAGGTCACTGGGTCAAGACAAAGGTGACCAAGACTTCCACAGGGGGTGACCTAAAGAAAGGGGTCACAAAGCCTCCCCAGGGGAAGGGTGGGGAGACATCCAAGGACAAAAACAAAGAGTATTCTACAGGGCCCCAAAAACCTGCTCAGGAGAGTGGGCCCCAAGCCTCTTCACAGTCCACAAACCGGTATAAGGGTAAACACTTTGATCCCAAGAAGACTTGGTGTCACAATTGCAGACATCATGGACACCAAACTGGAGACAAGGCCTGTCCCAAGAAAAGTCTCACAACTACTACTCCAGTTAGCACTGGAATAGCAAGTCTCCAGGTGGGATCAACAGTGTGCCCAGAGCAAATCAGGGCCCACACTGAAACTACTTTAGTCTCAGAGGGTGGGGTGGATTTAGCCACACTTGCTGCCTGGCCGCCTAACATGCAAAAATACAGGCAGCAGCTCTTGATAAATTGGAATAAGGTAGAAGGCCTGAGGGATACAGGTGCCAGTGTCACCATGGTGACAGACAAACTGGTTTCCCCAGGACAGTATCTGGCTGGACAGATATATCCAGTCACCAATGCTGACAATGAAACTAAAGTCCATCCCATGGCAGTGGTGACTTTAGAATGGGGAGGGGTCACTGGCCTGAAACAGGTGGTAGTCTCCTTTGCAATCCCAGTATAGTGTTTGCTAGGGAATGATCTGGAGTCCTCAGCATGAGCTGAGGTAGAGCTCAAGACCCATGCAGCCATGCTGGGTATCCCTGAACTGGTGTGTGTTAAGACAAAAGCATAAAGCAGAGCACAGGGTGAAAAAGAAGTGTTGGAGTCTGGAATAATGGCCCAACCTTCCAAGAGAAAATGAAAGAAGACTGGGGGAACAGCTTCTACACAGCACAAGAAACAGGACCTCTCTTCTCTGGAAGATGTCCTATCCCTTGAGGGTACTGAGTCCATGGAGCTGGAGGTTTATCAGGTACAGCTCCGGGCCCAGGGGGACCCTCAAGGGAACAGCTGTGTCAGGGACAAAAGCCGTGTCCCACTCTTGAAGGCCTAAAACAGCAAGCAGCTGAGCAAGAAAATGCAAGTGTCAGTGGATCCCACAGGGTCGATTGGGAGGATGGACTCCTTTACACTGAGGAAAGAGATCCCAAACCTGGTGCCACTAGGAGAGTGGTAGTGCCTCAGGAGTTTAGAGAGTTCATCCTTACCTTAGCCCATGACATTCCCCTTGCTGGGCATTTGGTACAAACCAAGACTTGGGAGAGATTAGTCAACCATTTCTATTGGCCCAATATGTCCCGGAAGGTAAAGGAGTTTTGCAGCTCCTGTGACACTTGTCAAGCAAGTGGCAAGACAGGTGGCCATCCAAAGGCCCCACTCATTCCACTTCCAGTGGTGGGGGTCCCCTTTGAGAGAGTGGAGTGGACATAGTGGGTCTACTTGAACCTCCCACAGCATCAGGGAACCAATATATACTGGTAGTAGTGGATCATGCTACAAGGTACCCTGAGGCAATTCCCCTCAGGCCCGCTACTGTCCCATGCAGAAGCCAAAGCACTCATAGGTATTTTTACCACAGTGGGTTTTCCTAAGGAGGTGGTTTCTAACAAAGGTAACAACTTCATGTCAGCTTACCTAAAACATATGGGGAATGAGTGTGGGCTTACTTACAAGTCCACCATACCATACCATCCACAAACCAATGGTCTTGTAGAAAGGTTTAAAAGACATTGAAGGGCATAATCATGGGGCTCCCTGAAAAACTCAAAAGGAGATGGGATGTCCTCTTGTCATGCCTGCTTTTCGCCTACAGAGAGGTGCCACAGTAGGGAGTAGGGTTTTCCCCCTTTGAACTTCTGTTTGGCCATCCTGTAAGGGGACCACTGGCACTTGTGAAAGAAGGCTGGGAGTGACCTCTCCTTGAGCCTAAGCAAGATGTAGTGGACTATGTACTAGGCATCTGCTCCAGGATGGCATAGTACATGAAAAAGGCAAGCAAAAACCTTGAGGCCAGCCAACAACTCCAGAAGTTGTGGTATGACCAAAAGGCTGCAATGGTTGAGTTTCAGCCAGGGCAGAAAGTCTGGGTTCTGGAGCCTGTGGCTCCCAGGGCACTCCAGGACAGATGGAGTGGCCCTTACCCAGTGCTAGAAAAGAAGAGTCAGGTCACTTACTTAGTGGAGCTGGGCATTAGCAGGACACCAATGAGGGTGATCCATGTTAACCGCCTCAATCTCTACAATGATAGGGCAGACTTAACCATGCTGATGGTTACTGATGAGGATCAGGAAGCAGAGACTGAAGCTCTCCCTGACCTCCTCTCAACTGACCCTAAAGATGGCTCAGTAGATGGAGTTGTCTACTCAGACACCCTCTCTGGCCAACAGCAAGCTGACTGCAGTCAAGTCCTCCAGGTGTTTGCTGAGCTCTTTTCTTTGACCCCTGGTCAGACACACTTGTGAACCCATGATGTGGACACCGTAGACAGTTTACCTGTCAAGGAAAGCATCAAAGTGGAAGTCCACAAGATGCTGGAATTGGGAGTGATAGAGCACTCTGACAGTCCCTGGGCTAGCCCAGTGATCTTGGTCCCCAAAACTCACACCAAGGATGGAAAGAGAGAGAGAGATGAGGTTTTGTGTGCACTACAGAGGGCTCAACTCTGTCACCAAGACAGATGCTCACTCCATACCAAGCGCAGATGAATTGATTGATAAATTAGGTGCAGCCAAATTCTTAAGTACCTTTGACTTGACAGCAGGGTACTAGAAAATCAAAATGGCACATGGAGCAAAAGAAAAGACAGCATTCTCAACACCTGATGGGCATTATCAGTTTACTGTTATGCCCTTTGGCTTAAAGAATGCCCCTACCACCTTCCAAAGGTTGGTGAATCAAGTCCTTGCTGGCTTGGAGTCCTTTAGTGCAGCATATCTAGATTATATTGCTGTCTTTAGCTCCAACTGGCAAGATCACCTGGTCCAATGGAAATAGGGTTTGCAGGCCCTGCAAGCAGCAGGCCTCTCTATCAAGGCATCCAAATGTCAGATAGGGCAGGGCACAGTGGTTTACTTGGGACACCTTGTAGGTGGAGGCCAAGTGCAGCTATTACAACCCAAGATCCAGACTATTCTGGACTGGAAAGCTAAAAAAAAAACAGACTCGAGTCAAGGCATTCCTTCGCTTGACCGGCTACTATAGGAGGTTTGTGAAGGGATATAGGGCCGGATGTAGAAAAATCTGATTTTGTGACTTGCAAATTGTGAGTCTGAGCGACTCGCAATTTGCAATTCGCAAACCCGTATGCAGGATGGTGTCCCTGACACCATCTGCGAATCGGAAGGGGGTCGCAAAGACCCACCTCATTAATATTAATGAGGTGGGTCGCAATTTCCGACCCCCTTCCGATTCGCAGCACTCACAGGGATGGTGACCTGCTGGAGACAACAGACCACCAAGTCTGTGACTGCTTTTTAATAAAGCAGTTTTTTTTTTGTATTGCAGCCCGTTTTCCTTAAAGGAAAACGAGTTGCAACACAAACAAAAAAATGAAACGTTTGTATTGAGGGACATTCACAAAGGGGAAGGGGTCCCCTTGGGACCCCTTCCCTTTTGCGAATCGGTTAGCACCCATTTGAAATGGGTGCTAACTGCAAATTGCTTTGAGACCGCATTCGCGGTCACAAAGCAATTCTACATCGTGATGCGAATAGCAAATAGGAAGGGGAGCACCCCTTCCTATTTGCGAGTCGCATTCCCATTTTGCAAACCGTTAACCAGGTTACCGACTCGCAAAATGGGAAGGAGCATCGCGATGTGCGTTTTGCATGGCGCAAACAGCGAAATTGGCTGTT
Source organism: Pleurodeles waltl (assembly GCF_031143425.1). Lineage (NCBI taxonomy): Eukaryota > Metazoa > Chordata > Amphibia > Caudata > Salamandridae > Pleurodeles > Pleurodeles waltl. The sequence goes on from NC_090446.1 coordinate 72,948,036, forward strand.
TGCACCATGAAAAATGCTTGCTACATCTGGCCCATAGATCCATAGTGACTCCCTCACAGAACTTACCTCCAAGAAAATGCCCATAAAGGTTAACTGGACCTTGGACAGTCAAAAGGCCTTTGACACCCTGAAAGAAGCTATGTGCTCAGCACCACTTCTGAAAGCTCCAGATTATTCTAAGCATTCATTGTGCAGACTGATGCCTCTGAACATGGGATAGGAGCAGTTCTATCCCAAACCAATGATGATGGCCTTGACCAGCCTGTTGCTTTTATTAGCAGGAGGATACTTCCCAGGGAACAGTGTTGGAGTGACCCTGCTAACCAGGCCCCAGCACCAGTGTTCTTTCCCTAAACTGTACCTTTGTCTCCACAATTGGCACACCCCTGGCACATAGATAAGTCCCTTGTAAATGGTACCCCTGCTACCAAGGGCCCTGTGGCTAGGGAAGGTCTCTAAGGGCTGCAGCATGCATTATGCCACCCTAGGGCCCCTCACTCAGTACATGCACACTGCCTCACAGCTTGTGTGTGCTGGTGGGGAGAAAATGACTAAGTCGACATGGCACTCCCCTCAGAGTACCATGCCATTCTCACACTGCCTGTGGCATAGGTAAGTCACCCCTCTAGCAGGCCTTACAGCCCTAAGGCAGGGTGCAGTGTACCACATGTGAGGGCATACCTGCATGAGCACTATGCCCCTACAGTGTCTAAGCCAATTCTTAGACATTGTGAGTGCAGGGTAGCCATAAAGAGTATATGGTCTGGGAGTTTGTCAAACACGGACTCCAAAGTTCCATAATGGCTACACCGAATACTGGGAAGTTTGGTATCAAACTTCTCAGCACAATAAATCTACACTGATGCCAGTGTGGGATTTATTGAGAAATGCACACAGAAAGCATCTTGGAGATGCCCCCTGTATACCAGTCCAACTACTAGTGCTAGGCTGACCAGTTTCTGCCAGCCTGCCACATCCAGATGGGTTTCTGGCCACATGGGGTGCACTCTGTGACCAGGAACAAAGCCTGTACTGGGTGGAGGTGCTTCACATCTCCCCCTGCAGGAACTGTAACACCTTGTGGTGAGCCTCAAAGGCTCAAGCCTGGTGTTACAGCACCCCAGGGCACTCCAGCTAGTGGAGATGCCCGCCCCCCAGACGCAGCCCCCACTTTTGGCGGCAAGTCCGGAGGAGATAATGAGAAAAACAAGGAGGAGTCACCCTCCAGCCAGGACAGCCCCTAAGGTGTCCTGAGCTGAGGTGACCCCTGCCTTAGGAAATACTCCATCTTGCTTTGGAGGATTCCCCCCAATAGGATTATGGATGTGTCCCCCTCCCCACACGGAGGAGGCATGAGGAGGGTGTAGCCACCCTCAAGGACAGTAGCCATTAGCTACTGCCCTCCAGACCTAAACGCACCCCTAAATTGAGTATTTAGGGGCAACCCTGAACCCAGGAAAACAGATTCCTGGCGACCTGAAACAAGAAGAAGGACTGCTGACCTGAAAGCCACGCAGAGACGACAAAGACAACAACTTACTTGGCCCCAGCCCTACCAGCCTGTCTCCAGACTCAAAGAACCTGCAACAGCGACACATCCAGCGGGATCAGCGACCTCTGTCGACTCAGAGGACTGCCCTGCATCCCAAAGGGCCAAAAAACTCCCGTGGACAGCGGCTCTGTCTAATCTACAAAGAAGAAACCATCTTTAAAGGGACTCACTCGGGAAGCCTGAGTCCCCAACACTCTGCACCCGACACCCCAGGCTCGTGTCCAGAAGAACCAACACTGCAGAGAGGACCCCCAGGTGACTCCAACAACGTGGACACCCTGAGATGACCTCCCTGCACCCCCACACTGACACCTGCAGAGAGAATCCAGAGGCTCCCCCTGACCGCGACTGCCCGGAAACAAAGAACCCAACGCCTGGAAGAAGCACTGCACCCGCAGCCCCTAGGCCCGAGAGAAACCAACTACCGGTGCAGGAGTGACCAGCAGGTGCCCCTCATTGTTGCCAAGTTGGTGGCTGGCCCAAGAAGCCCCCCTGTACCCTGATTGCATTGCCAGAGTGACACCCGGTTCTCTCCATTGATTCCTATTTAAAACACAACACCTACTTTGCACACTGCACCCGGCCACCCCTGTGCCGCTGAGGGTGTATTTTGTGTGCTTGTTTGTGACCCCCCCCCCAGTGCTCTACCACACCTCCCTGGTCTGCTCCTCGAGGGCGCAGGTACTTACCTGCCAGCAGACTGGAACCGGAGCACCCCTAGTCTCCATTTGCGCCTATGTTATTTGGGCCCTACTTTGACCTCTGCTCCTGACCGGCCCTGTATTGCTGGGTGTTTGGGGTTGACTTGAACCCCCAACGGTGGGCTGCCTATGGCCCGGAGACTGAACTTGTAAGTGTTCTACTTACCTGATAATCTACCTTGTACTTACCTCCCCCAGGAACTGTTGATTTTTGCATAGTCCACTTTTAAAATAGCTTATTGCCATTTTTGCTACAACTGTGTACCTTACTGTTTCACTTCAAAGTTCCTTAGTTAGCTATGCCAAGTACCTTATAAATTATGTATTTACTTGAATTCTGAGTCTTGTGGTTCTAAAATAAATTAAGAAAATAATATTTTTCTATATAAAAACCTCTTGGTCTGGAGTTAAGTCTTTGAGAGTGTGTTCTCATTTATTGCCTGTGTGTGTACAACAAATGCTTAACACTACCCTCTAATAAGCCTACTTCTCAACCACACTACCACAAAATAGAGCATTAGTATTATCTAATTTGCCACTATCAACCTCTCAGGGGAACCCTTGGACTCTGTGCACACTATCTCGCACTTTAAGATAGTATTTACAGAGCCAACTTCCTACACATAAAGGCCCTCATTCTGACCTTGGCGGGCGGCGGAGGCCGCCCGCCAAAGTCCCGCCGTCAGGTTACCGTTCCGCGGTCGAAAGACCGCGGCGGTAATTCTGACTTTCCCGCTGGGCTGGCGGGCGGTCGCCTTCAGACCGCCAGCCAGCCCAGCGGGAAAGAGGCTTCCACGATGAAGCCGGCTCGGAATCGAGCCGGCGGAGTGGAAGCTGTGCGACGGGTGCAGTTGCACCCGTCGCGTATTTCACTGTCTGCGCAGCAGACAGTGAAATACATGTAGGGGCCCTCTTACGGGGGCCCCTGCAATGCCCATGCCAGTGGCATGGGCACTGCAGGGGCCCCCAGGGGCCCCGCGACCCCCCCTACCGCCATCCGGATCTCGGCGGTCCGACCGCCGGGATCTGGATGGCGGTAGGGGGGGTCGGAATCCCCGCGGCGGTGCAGCAAGCTGCGCCGCCGCGGAGGATTCAATGGGGCCGCGGTACACTGGCGGGACCCCGCCAGTGGTGCCGGTCCGACCGCGGCTTTACCGCCGCGGTCGGAATCCCCATTGGAGCACCGCCGGCCTGTCGGCGGTGCTCCCGCGGTCCTCCGCCCTGGCGGTCAAAGACCGCCAGGGTCAGAATGACCACCAAAGTGTGGAGGATTGTGTGGAGTGCAAACCCGTATTACACCGGCACTTCGCAAAGTAGTGTTGGCTGGACTGCATGTTGTGTAAAGTGTGAGGTGGCTAAGGAAGTGCTGATCAGAAATCACCTGTGGGTGCAAGTGGGTCATCAGAAGCGGAAGGGCATAGGAGTCATTATTCCCCAAGCTCCATCGTTTTCTGGGCCACAGGCCCCACACTAATGCTCTAATGCAAAAGTGCTCTGTTTATGAATCTATTTATTAATGATGAGAGAGCATTCACTGCTAATACCACTAGATGGTGCCAGATGCTAGATCTGCTCCTGGTTTCTATGTCCCTGGAAGAAAATGTCCAACTTCAGTTTTTGACTTGGGCTCACCCGAGCATCTGACATGCCTGGGGCCTTCCTCATCATGCTGGCATCAGTATCTATCATCGCTGGAGTAAAGCCAGAAACAGCCTGCTTGTAGCTGAGTGCCTGCCTTCTGCTCCAAGCTTGAGATCACAGATCCATGCCAGGCAGGCTGATCCTATCACTCCCACCAGCCTAGCACAGTCCTACACATCAGGGGTTAGAATAATACATTTTAGTGCTGGCGTCTGCATCACTGTACTAAAATGTATTAGCCACACACTGTAGAGCCCTGGAAACACCCATGGTGTGCTATACTAAGAGCTGCATTTAAGCAGCGAGTGGGCTGGCAGATATTGCCCTGTGCTGCTTAGAGAGCGTGCTCTAGTTCACAATACACTCAAATCTCACAGGTTGCGTCCACCTCAGCATAGCTGCCAAGATTTCAGATTGCTTATATGTGACATTTTCACAATTTCAGTGTAATTATGAGTGACATTCAACAATTATGATTGACACTTTTCTCATGAGCAAAATTAAGCAATGAAGGCAAGGGGAAACATAAATATCAGAAATTACACCCATTTGAGCAACCAGAAACTGTGAGGAGATCGTACAACGGCTGCAAAGCACCAGAAATGGCACTAACCTAGTGCCCTTGTGACCAAATGTGTAACTACGATATTAAACTTGAACTCTGACCTTATGTAGGAACCCTTATAATGTCAGCGACATTACTTTTTTACACTTACCAAGTCTCAGCTGGGGAAATAAAACCTGCTAGCCGTGGGCCTTTAGTCTCTTGGAGTCTGCCAGCCTCCTTGGCTGCACAGCTGCTGGGAATCGGGATAAACTCCCACATAGAGGTGACGGTGAGTGGCGTGGCATCGCTGTCCTGAGAGCAGTGCCTGTGACCTTTAAAGACACTCAGCACGTGCTCTGAGGCTCAGGCCCTGGCTGGACACAGCTTCTGAGCACCCACGCACGACAGGGACGGGCAGGGAGCGTGAGATGTCAAGGTCAAAAGGTGAGAGGTCAAACTCCGGCGTCCTCCTGTAACTATTCAACTCAGCGCAGGGGCGGCAGCAGCAACTAATTCCTGGGGACCGGCTGGGCAGGCAGGAAACTGAGATTAAGAACATACCTTGGATCTTTTTTCCAGTGCCTGCTGTAATAAAGTGTGCGGGTCTAGTAGTTAAAGAGACTGTTGTGGCGGTCACCGGGAAGGGCTGTTATGTTTCCTGTGTCTGCCTGAAAATAATAAAAGAGGAGAAGAGCGGACGCTCTTCATTGTTTTCCTGCCACCTAACAGCGAGTGACTGACTTACATGTGTAGTGCGGAGCTGACGGGGCACGCATGTGATTCAGCGCGGAGTCACTCATCACACTGGTGAGACTGGGCTCCAATTCAGCGTTTAAGCAACAGGGCGCCGGACGCGCTCCAGCAGGTCACCGCGTGTCGGAGTGGCCGGTCGGGACTGGAGGGAAAAACCCAGTCAGCGCGACCACAGGCACACGGAGGTGTGCCAGCAAGGAATGAAGGCGGGACCCAAGTTGAATGCAAGAACTGCTCCCAGTCAGAAATGGCACCAACATACAGTCGGGAGAAGAGTGATGGACCAACTCCCACCTAACGTGAAAAAAAAAAATCAAGTGGTGAAAAGGCCTGAATCTGAAAAACAAAAATAACGAAACAGCTGCTGATCATTGGGAGAGACTGCTGGGCTGCCACAGAAGATGTAAGTGCACAGATCTCTGATCACTCCACACAGCTACAGCCACGGTCAAGGGGTGCACCACCGCAAAGGGTGACAGCGCAGACAGTCAGAAGAGGGGCCCAACACAGGGAGGCATCCAGGGGACAAGGACCACAGGTCAGCCAAGTACAGCGCCATAGCAGACGACCCGGCGCCAGCTATTCACCCGCCACCACAGCCTTCCATAATGGGTGCACTCCCGCTGTTCAGCCAGCTGGCGGCACTAGCTACAACATCACCCAGATGGAAACTATGGATCGGTCTGCTAGAAAACTATTTGTGGCCACCCGTGAACAGGACAGTGCCGTCAAACGGTCCCTGCCCCTTCACTTTGCAGGGGATGAGGTCTATAAACTGTTTCAACACCTCCTAAACACTAGCAACTTTGATGACTACGACGCAGCAGTGAGGTTCATGAACGTGCATTCGATTTGCACCTGAACCCAGATGGTGCAAGCTTCGTCAGGGACGTCAAAGAGAGAGGGGTTGATTGATCAGTGCTATGCCTGGCTGCGGGAGCTGGCAAGCACTTGCACTGAACATGACCAACCAAAGGAAATAAGAGCGCAGATAATACAAAGATGTAAGAAAAAGACGCTCAGGGGCCTGATACTGAGACAACTCAACACTAGCCTCGATAAGATACTCATGGCACAGTCTCACAACTTATCGGCAGCCAGGGCAGCCAAAATGGATATGGCAATGATGCAAACAACAGAAAGAGCGCCAATGGTGAAAACCAAATGTGTGGATGCAGTGCAGATGCAGTGAATGAAGAAGAAGCCGCCACCGTGCACGCAGGCCAGACAAGGAGGGCTGCCATTATTTTAGAAGATAAGAACACAATGCCAAGGACTACCCCGCGCAAGGAAAAACCTGTTTGAATTGTGGAAGGATGAACCACTTTGCCGCTGTCTGCAAAGGAAGCGTAAGAGGGTGGGGAATGAGAGGAAGAAGGGCACCCACTAGCGCAATCAAACAACTATCACTGGATGACCCGTCCTCATGTGGCATCCGCTATCCACCGCCACAACACACACTGGAAGACTCCTCAATGAAAGAAGAAGGAGAAGCCTTCCTCGACTCGTTCACTAAAAACCTTAAGAAGCGCCTGCAGTCTAAGCCAACATGCATAGTGGAGGTCGAGGGGTCGAGACTCAAAGCATTGATAGACACGGGAGCGTCAGTGAATGTCATGGGCATCCAACAGTATCATCGTCTCTACCCTCGCCCGCCAATGACACCTTCAAAAACCAAGATATTTACTAACAGGAGCTACACGCCTCTGCCCCTGAAAGGGTGTATAACCGTGAACGTCCAGGCTGAGGACAAAACAATCCATACCATGTTCCATGTCATGGACAGGGAAGCTGACATCCTCCTAGGCAGCCAGTCGGCGGAGGATTAAGGACTCGTGTCGTTCTCTAGAAGCATAAGGACTTGCAAGGTAGACATGGTACTGAAGCAGTTCCCGGAGCTGTTCATGGGCCTGGGTTTTCTAAAGGCACCCCCAATTCCGGTACACATTGACAACATTTTGAAGCCGGTCGCTCTGAGACACAGGCGAGTCCCATTTCATTTACGACCGCTGGTGGAACAGGACTTACTTAAACTTGAAGAACAAAGGGTCATCGAAAAAGTGTTGGGGCCAACCCTCTGGATATTGCTGGTGGTGATAGCCGAGAAACCGAAGTAGCCAGGCAAGATTCGGTCTCTGCACCAACATGCAAATCCACAACATGGGGATCCGAAGGGAGAGGCAGATCACTCCCACAATAGATTACATCATAGCAAACCTTAATGGCTCCAAGTGGTTCTTGAAATTGGACTTAACCCAGGGATATCACCAGCTAAACCTGGCTGAAGAAAGTAAATACATTACAACATTCTTAATGCACCTCCGATTAAGGAGGTATAAACAATTACATTTTGGCATATCATTGGCTGCTGAAGTGTTCCAGGACGCCATCTGCCAAACTCTATCGGGACGCCGGGTGTCATGAATGTAAGTGATGAAATCCGTATCTACTCTGCCACGGCTGAAGAGCACCACCGCCATCTGCAAGCCACCCTCAAGCAGCTATCTGAACATTCGCTCACCCTCCACCAGAAAAAATGCTCCTTCTTCCAAAATTCCATTGACTTCTTTGAGTATGTGTTCAACCAGGACGGTATTCAAGTAGATCCGCTGAAGTCCAATGTGATCAGCAAGACCCCCGCCCACGAATGGTGACAGCTGTACGGAGCTTTCTGGGAATGGTGACGTATTGTGGGCATTACATTCTGCAGCTGGCCACCATCTCTGAGCCTTTCCGAGCCCTCACGAAGGCCGAAGCGCCCTAGGTGTGGGGAAGCCGAAAAGAGCAAGCATTTCAAGCGCTCAAGAAGGCCCTTCTGTGAAAGACCACCATGGCGTACTTCAACCCTACCAAGCGGACTGAATTAGTGGTGGCTGCAAGTCCGGTATGACTTGGTGCTGAGTTGATGCAAGAAACTGAGCCGAGCAAGTGGGCTTCTCTTGCCTATGCCAGCAAGGCTTTGACCCAGACGGAGCAACGCTACTTTCAAATTAAGCAGAAGGCTCTGGCCGTCAAGTAGCCGTGTGGCCATTTTCATCTGTATCTGCAAAGCAGACCGCTCAGGGTGGTCACCGATCACCAGCCCCTTGTTCCATTTTTTAACGGGCCTGCAACCCATCCTCCTCCCCTGATCTCCTAACCAGGTGCCAGGAACGCCGCTGACTTTTTGGTGTGGCACCCCTGGGAGCCGGCACCAGTCAACAACGTAGATGAAGAAACAACCAAAGTGCAGGTCTAGGCGTTGGCCCACAGCATTTGTCCCAAGGAGATGAACCTGGAGGAAAACTCAGAGGCCACGGGTGAAGATTGCATGCTGTTGAGAGTAAAACAAGCCCTTGAGAATGGATCCTGGCATAAGTTCCTCAAAACCAACCACAATTGGACTAGGGCAGAACACAGCGGTATGATTAAGTTGTGGAGGGTAAGGCACAAACTCAGTCTGACTCCCGAAGGGCTCCTTCTGGGAGGACATTGGTTCATAATCCCTACTCAATTGCAACAGCGAGTAATCCTGTTGGCCTATGAAGGGCACCAAGGGACCGCAAAGATGTAGACAAGAATAAGGGAGAAGGTATGGTTCCCTGGTCTCGAGGCTGAAGTGGATGAGAGCGTGAGACAATGCCCAGCTTGCCAGCTGACCACCACATCTGAATTGCCGGTGCTGGCGCCGGTTATCACTGAAAAACCTTGCTCACCCCTTGGTCTAAGGTCAGTCTTGACTTTTGGAGCTTCCCGGATGGGAGGACCAACCTAGTCATCGTTGACAGCTATTCGAAGTATCCAGTGGTCGAGGTAGTTGACTCTACATCTTTCGCATAGTGGGCCCCACCCTCGAGAAGGTATTTGCCATGTTTGGCCACCCCAAAACTGACAACGGGCCCCCATTCCATGGAGCTGAATTTCAAGAGCTACTGAAAGGCCTGGGCATCCGCCACAGGAGAATCATGCCACAATGGCCGCGGGCCAACGGTGAGGTTGAGCGCTTTATGCGCACAAGTGTTTCTTACTTCCACGGTGGGAGCTACAGACCCAGAGGTCAGCATTCATCGGTTCCTACGGGAGTACAGGGGGACCCCTCACTGTACCACGAACAAACCTCCATGGTCTCTGATGTTGGCTGGCCTATGGCGAGACTCTATCCCCACTCCCCCTGAAAGGCAGCCGTTGCCCTACCACCCGGTGCGGGCACAGGCCAAGAGGAAGGTGGTGAATGATCGTGCCAGTCGCACCCAGGCGGGAGGTGCCAGTCGAACCCTGGCGGGAGGTCAAGATTGGTGATTGAGTGGTCGTCAGAGACAGGTGCCCTGGCTGGAAGTTCCACACACCCTATGAACCAGGTGTCTGGACTGTCACCAGGGTGGCTGGTACCATGGTGACTGCAGAGCAGGGCGGTGAGAGAGTGACAAGGAATCTTTCCTGGTTTCGAAAGGCCACGTATGAGGAACCTGCTGAAGGAATGTTGGCTGATGACACTCCCTGGAGTGGCTGGTGAGCGAGGGTGAGGGATCCAAGTGCCCAGGTGCCCTGCCAGTGGTAAGTGACCATTCCCATCCCCAGTCTCCAGTGACCACCAGTCCTGTGGCTCACCAGGACAGGTGCCGCTCCCAGTCGCACAGGTACAGCTTTCGACCCAATCCTCCTCCCAGTCAGAGACTAAGAGACTTTGGCCCTCATTCTGACCCTGGCGGATTGAATCCGCCAGGGCCGAGGGCAGCGAATGCACCGCCAACAGGCTGGCGGTGCATTCATGGGCATTCTGACCGCGGCGGTAACGCCGCGGTCAGAAACGGGAAACCAGCGGTCTCCCGCCGGTTTCCCGCTGCCCATGGGAATCCTCCCGGAATGGCTGTTATGTTTCCGGGGTCCGCCGGGAATTAATAAAAGAGAGAAAGAGCGGACGCTCATCAGTGTTTTCCCGCCACCTAACAGCGAGTGTCTGACTTATATGTGCAGCACGGAGCTGACGTGGAATGCTTGTGATTCAGCGCGCCGTCACTCTTCACATCTGCCTAGGCCTTGGGATGTTGTAGTTAGTACCGTGAGTGAGCTTGTAGCACGATCCACACAAACAGCAGTGAGAGTGACAGAGTTAATAAGTGCAGTGGAGTGGCTGACTGAAAAGCGCCTGCTTCTTCGGAGCAAAGCCGTCCTCACCCCCGGCGTCCGTGGAAATGTTTTCAGGGGGTGGGCATTATTTTCACATAACCCAACCTCCCACATAGTCAAAAAGGGCAGGGACATAGTCATTATTACATAAAGCGCAGGCATGCAAAGGGTTTCATGCCTGCGCGTTATGTGATAGGGTTACACCAGGCTGAACCTAAATCCAAGGTGGGCATGCAACAACCTCTCTGCCCCTTACCACGGACACCTTTGACCCCCTCAGCTCCTCTGCTTTAATTATCCTCGCAATCACCCACCTCCACCTCTCTCTGGTTAGCAGCTGGAGGTGGCTGTGTGTGTGTGGGGTGGTGGGGTGGCAGTGCGTTGGGAGGCTGGAAGTGCCAGGCTCCGCAGAGACCATGATGAGGGAGCAAGTGGCAGGATGCTGCTAGGGGGCCGACTCCTGGGCTCTGCTCCTGTCATTAAAGCCGCCATGCCGCAGGAGCCCACTGTGCTCTCTGCCACAGTAACCCCAGCCCTCATTGACCACTTGGACGCCACACTGCTGTAAATGCAGCTCTGACAGTTGCGGCCATTTACATGCTTCACCCTCAGCGTGCAGGTAGTCACAATGTGTGATTAATGATTTTAATGCAACGATGGGAACCACTACATTAAAATTAGTTAGTCTACTGCCTTATGCGTGGTAGTTGGCAGGGCGGCCTCAGCAGGCCAAGGAAGACATGGCTGCCGAACTCAGCTCTCCTCTCCAGAGGACAGTCCACGGATTTGCAGCAGTGGTGTAGTGATCTCCCAAGAGAGCATCTGCCTGCCTAGTACCGTACCATGTCAGCAGTGCGTAGCAGCAGCAATGTGGTTGCAATTAGAGCACAGCATACCTGTCCCAACAGTAGGATATTTGTGTGAGACCAGGGGCTTAGCTTGGTTAGTAAGACTGGCGGGGTGGAGCTTCAGATTTCCCAACAATCACGCTGACATATAAGGTTAAAATACATCCAACGAAGGCAGGGTGCATGAGAGGTGCTAAAGTGACAGTGGAAAGGGAGAAAAATGCAGATTGGTAGGAGGAACTAAGTGATGGAAAGCACAGTGTTTTGAAAACTTACCAACATTTTTGAAGACTTTCAAAACAGAGAAAGGGGGAGCGTGTGTGCACATTTTTGTATGTGTATGTAACAAATCCTGGTGAAATCCAACAGACACCTCACCATACCCAACTGAAAGTACCTGTACCCAGCTATCTACCAGAAAATTAATTGTTTGGGAGGAGTAACGCCCCAGACTCCCACCTGAAACTACACCCCTGTGTGCAACCCCTGGCTTTGAGTCCAGAAATGTTGAAGTTCTTTCCCTTGGTGATTGAAACTGCCTTCCTCTCTAGTGCCAGAGAAATACTTATTTCTTGTGCTTTACAGCTTCAAGACTCACACCTTCCACCCCTACGACTGAAATGCCAACACAGAACAATATGCAAGCAGCCACCAAAATAATCATTACATGCCATACAGGTAAGAAGTGCGTAATTCACATTACTGCTCCTGTGGTAAATGTGTTTTTTTTAAAAATGGTCAAACAAAACACTTTAATAATTAATTTACTTTTATAGTGTTGTAAACTTCATTTTCAGATGCATGAACGTCGTGTGGAGATAAACATACTTCCCTATTCCAATGCTGTTTGTGTATAAGCATATTTAAATAGTGAACATTCTGGAGTAATTATGCTTTTCTCATCAGTCTTCTTTCCTGACAATATCTCTTTGCAGAAAGATAGGACAGCACATGTTGTATGAAACAACACTTTAAGTGGGGAATATACGTTTAGGTCTCACCTGCGACAGCGCATGTGCTGCATGCACTCTCTCTTGCCAGACAGATCATATACAAAAAGGGGCTTGCAGCCTTCCCTTCAGTTACCATTTGTTGACTTCATTGTCACTCTTATTTGATGCCATCTAATTGGCTAGAGGGTGGCATCTTCAGTTCCTCTTCTTTTGGCTGGAGCATGTACTGATTCACTTTGATTACAGTTTTTCTGCTGATGGCACTGTGATAAAGGTACTATTTTCATTGTTTCCATGTCCCCTCTGACCATTGGGGTACATATTTCTCCTTTCCCTTCCCTCCCACTTTGTCTATGTTGTTTTTTCCCCTCCTATACACCTGTTGCCCATGGTGTTTCTTTCCCTCCAACTGGCACCACTGCATGGTCTGTGCAGCTTCTTCCCCATGAGTCCCCAGGGTATGGCCATTAGGCTGGGGGGCATGACTCTTGTCTTTACTTAGACAGGAGTCATGTCCTTGGGGGTTGTGCGTTGAAAAAATTATGCTAATCATGTTAGAGTACATTTTTTTACTCTAACCTGACTAGCGCCATTCTTTCACGCACAACCTCCAGTTTTTCCTACGCCTTCCCCATCTGGTTAGCGTATTTTATTTTTATGCTAACCGGGCCTTTGTGCTGGCTATAAATATGACGCCTGCCCGGTGTCCAGGAATGGCGCAAGCCGGCGGTATACTTTTTGATGTAGACCTGCGCTAACGCTTATATGCTTTGCCAATCCTTGTTTTAAAGAGCTAGGGAGGGGAAGATTTGGTGTGTGGCATTTCACCAAAATATTTCACCTCACCTAAAGCAGCTACACTGGCTTCCAGTGGTGAAACATTAAGGCCCATATTTATACTCTGCGCCACCAATACAATTATATTTTGTAAGTTTGCATTGTTTTTGCATCAAACAATGACGCAAATGCGGCGCAAACAGAGTATAAATATGGGCCTAAATTTAAGACCATCACCCTGGCCTTTAAACTCGGCTTGTACAAGCAATAGAGAATGCTGAGGTCCAATAACCTCTGCCTTATGCAAATTCCCAGAAAATCTAAAGTCGGATCGGAGGCAGTTCATTAAAAGGATTGACACTGAAGCTCCGGAACACCTTACTGCTCAAACTTTCTATGACTCATTCAGTTGACATCTTTTAAGAGAGCTAAAACTTGGCTGTTTGGTCGACATTAGTCCTTGAGGACAAGGTATGTTTTCAGTCTCTCCTTTAAGATCCTGGACACTTCTGCCAAAGCAGCTTTGCGCTTAACAAATGCACATGACTGATTGATTTAAGATTAAATAGGACCAATGGCCGAAATAATCCAGATAATTTTGAGTTTGCAAGTGCACACTATGTTGTAATTGTTTGTCTTTCAGTTCCCAAAAGAAGTTAAAATAGCCTTACTTGTTTTTGGATAAAATTTAGCCATATGGGTTTGTCACCCATTAGAGTAGCAGGGAGGGATCTGGAGGTCATAAGTAAAAGACTTAACTGTCAAGTGAGGCAATACACTTAAGAGTGGGTTATCACTGTTTTAAGACCATTACATAACATGGGTCATTTCTTAACTTCCTCCTGCTTTTCATGGCCTATATATGGCGGAATAAAGTTTCTTTGACTGAATGATTAGTAAAAAGTGTCACTCATATTACAGTAAGGCCCATATTTATACTTTGTTTGTGCCACATTTGTGTCATTTTTTGACACAAAAACAGCACAAACGTACAAATATTTTGTAAGTTTGCGCTGTTTTTTTGTCCAAATATGACACAAATGCAGAGCAAACACAGTATAAATAGTGCCCGAAATGTCCCACATAGGTGCACTAAAAAACGGGAAATGTCACTCGTGAACAAACAGAAAACTTGCCAGCTCTGCCCAGCTCTCTTGACCCACTTCCTTGATGTAAAGGGCACGTTATAGGATGGCAAGATGCCTCATTTAAACAGTTCTGAGGCTTTGGACTAAAAAAAGTTTATCCCACATTAATAAATAAAATCTGAATCCTCTCAATTTGCTACATTTTTAAATCTCTTTTTGTGGGGTCTGTTTTGAAAAAATGTTGGAGTTTTTGCAACCAGTGTTGATGGCCTGAAAAAATACAAGGCATTCAGGCCCTGATTTATACTTTTTGACGCACACCTGCCCTAGCGCAGGTTTGCGTCAAAAAGTTTACCACCTGTTACCGCCATTCCTAGATGCCAGCCAGATGTCATATTTAAGGCTGGTTAGCGTCAAAATAAATGACGCTTACCGGGTCGGGGAGGAATAGGGAAGACTGCGTCAAAGAATGGCACTAGTCAGGTTAGCGTAAAAAATATTGACTCTAACCTGCTAGCGTCATTTTTTGATGCTCTACCCCCCTTGGACATGACTCCTGCCTTAGCAAAGACAGAAGTAATGTTCCCCTGCCCAATGGCCATGCCCAAGGGACCTGTGTCCCCTGGGAATGGCCACTGTGCCATGTAGGGGGGCCCAAGTTAGGCCCGTGCCACTTTTAGAAAAATAAAAAAATACTTAACTGGACTTACCATGGATGGGTCCCCCCATCCTTGGCTGTCCTCAAGGTGTGGGTGGGGATGTCCCTGTGGGCAGGGAAGGGCACTTGTCGACTACTTCCATGGTCTCTGACCATGGAAATGAGCCCACAGGTGCCCTAACGCCCGCCCAGACCAAGACATTAAATAATGCTTCTCCTCCTCCAGTACGTCATTTTTGCACAGGAGGATAAATAAGGCGCAAAGGCCTTAGAGTCATTTTTTGCCCTGGAACGTCTACCTTGCATCTCATTGACGCAAGGTAGGTTTCCACGGTAAATAAATGACGTTAACTCCAATATTTTGACGCTAGATGGGTCTAGCGTCAAAATATAAATATGGAGTTAAGTTTTCGCCGGATTTGGGTAAAAATAAAATGATGCAAATCTGCCGCAAACAAAGTATAAATATGCCCCTAACTGTGGAAAAAATGCAAGCCTCTTCTGTTTCTAGCTCAAAACGAACCCAATAACAGACTCCAGCTATGGTGTTCCAAGATCTGTGTACTTCATGTTTAACTAGCTCAGCCTGTGCAATTGTTTTATCCCCCGATTCTGGTTATTAAGTGGAGCGTGCAAGCGCCTTGACCTGTTGTAAGTATAGTGGGCTTTTAACCACACCCACCGCACACCCATCACTTTCACTCGTTTGTGGGCTTGCTCTTCAAAGATCCTTTGTTATCAATAGCAAATGCTTTATGTTTGTCCCTCCTTGGGGCGGTATTGTTACCGCCTTGCAGACTGCCCCTGTTACATGGAAAATAGCACGATTGCCGATACGTTTGACTGTGAACAAACTTCTTTTTTCTTTTGTGTCTCTCCTGTGCGCTCATGCTCATGGCGCTTTGAATCTTCTCGCTTATGTCAACTGTTTTACTTTCCATTTCAATTTATGTGGCAAGAAAAGTCCTGTTGGGAAATTACAACACTAACAGCTCTAACTCTAGCAAATGCAAGACCCATTGCATTGCAAATGCTTGTATTGACCATGAAAGGACTCATCTGACCTTGGTGAGTGCCTAATCCCACCCTACCAGTGTACACAGCTGACACTGGCCCGGTCTTAGCTCATCTGCTATAAAAGGAATCTACGCCACCCTTCTGTAGATTATGCTTTTCCTGCTCTAAGTGCAAGGCTTTCATGGGATTCCTGACAAAATCCTGAGGACAAGCTTTTCAAGATCTCTTATCTAGGGTGAACATTTGAGACATACACAAGATAGAGTTAATCATCTCTTTGTTGCTTCCTTAGTTTCAATAAATATATATTGTGGCTTTTCTATCTCCCCTCTTCTTAGAGCCACTTTTGGAAAACATATTCTGCCACTGCATAGCTTTGTGCAGTGATGGCTGTGGGTGGTGTGCTGAATGTAGGACGCTAGAGAGCAGAGGTATGAAAAGACTCCCCTGCCACATTCTGCAAGGATCCAAGCCCTGCGTCTTGAATTGATCTCTTGCCGTTGAGATCTACAGTACTCTGACAACAAATGAAAAGAAAGTGCAAGAAACAGTACCTTAGACCACAAGTGTTTAGAGGGGAAACCTATAATGTTCTGTATTCAGCTTCCAGATCTGAAAATCTAAGATTACTTGTTAGGGTGGAGAGTAGGGGTTAGCCCGGGCGACTAATTGGCTGGCATTATGAAACTTATTAAATCTAAAGATGGTTATTGTACCTGTAGTTTTTGCATGTATTTTGTTACATTGTATGCCTAACACAGATATTGGAATTGATTTATCTAACTACTTATGTATGCTCAGGGGTAGCTGGTTAACTGAGTTTTAAATTCTGCTCACGTTTTCATTGCAATGTCCAATAAACAAATAACGATTAGCTTAGGAGAAAATATTTGGTCCAGGCGATGCAGAAGATATTTTTGAAACAAATGTTGAAAGAATGATGGAAATTAAGAGGCTACAGTCTCTTTCATTTGGACAGAGTTGGAACTGTAGTTAGCGACTGGTGGGAGGCCCGCAAGATCCTGTGTGTTGACGAGCGGTGCACATCTATTGCCACCCACTTGCAGAAAAATGCCTGGCCCAAGTCGAGATCTCCACTGCGGTGGCAAGAAGCACTCAGGCCCATATTTATACTTTTTGACGCTAAACTGCGCTAACACAGTTTAGCGTCAAAAAGTTTAGCGCCGGCTAACGCCATTCTGAAGCGCCATGCGGGCGCCGTATTTATTGAATGGCGTTAGCCGGCGCTAGCAGAACGTCGCTGCATGGTGTGCGCGAAAAAAAATCACGTACACCAGGCAGCGCCGGCGTAGGGGAAAATGGCGTTAGGGCGTCTTAAAATGGGGCAAGTCAGGTTGAGGCAAAAAAATCGCCTCAACCCGATTTGCGCCATTTTGTACGACGCCCAGACACCATTTACATGACTCCTGTCTTAATAAAGACAGGAGTCATGCCCCCTTGCCCAATGGCCATGCCCAGGGGACTTATGTCCCCTGGGCATGGTCATTGGGCATTGTGGCATGTAGGGGGGCACAAATCAGGCCCCCCTATGCCACAAAAAAATATTTAAAAAAAAAAAATTATACTTACCTGAACTTACCTGAATGTCCCTGGGATGGGTCCCTCCATCCTTGGGGGTCCTCCTGGGGTGGGCAAGGGTGGCAGGGGGGGTTCCTGGGGGCATGGGAGGGCAGCTGTGGGCTCATTTTGAACCCACAGGTCCCTTAACGCCTGCCCTGACCCAGGCGTTAAAAAGAGGCGCAAATGCGGGGTTTTTTGCCCCGCCCACTCCCGGGCGTGATTTTTGCCCGGGAGTATAAATACGACGCATTTGCGTCGCAGTCATTTTTTTAGACGGGAACGCCTACCTTGCATCTTATTAACGCAAGGAAGGGGTTCACGCAAAAAAATGACGCTCATTCCTCATACTTTGGCGCTAGATGCGTCTAACGCCAAAGTATAAATATGGCGTTAGTTTTGCGCCGATTTTGCGTAAAAAAAAAACACGCAAATTCGGCGCAAACGGAGTATAAATATGCCCCTCAGTGCGGTGGATTCATTGTCAGCAACTCTGAATGCCGAGAGCCCTTCTCTGTTGTTGCACCCTCCAACCATTTGTTTTATTTGCAGAATCAAAGGGTAACAAGCATTAGTAAATGCATTAGGGTTCGCCTACGTGATTAATAATATGCTGTTTTTTGTTGTAAGTTGTAGCTTGGTGAGCGGTTGTGCAATAAAAGTTACTGAAACTCCGTAAAAGTGTTATGACTTGTTTTGTTGAGAAAGTAATGTATTGTGCAGTAACTAGTGGTAGTATAAAGTGGAGAGATTAGGTAAAGGACAAAGAAAAAAAAACATGCAAGTGACAGGCACGCTTGAAATGCATGCTGATAGCAGAGATTAATGCATTTTAATTGTGAGTTCCAAAGGAGGGCCAGCTATCTTGTATGAGTTAAAGATGAAATAAGATGTTTTCTGATTCTCTAGTTTACAGTTTAATCCATTATACGTCTCCACACCAGTTATGAGCCAAACAAAAATAAAGCCCTAGAGGCAGGTACATTTTTCCAAATATGTCTTAGTGGGATGTGCTACTAATTTTATGGAAGAAAAACACGATGTTTGGTGTCCTCGTCGGTCTGTCCAAAGGATTCACAAGGTGTGAAATGAAATGCCATACAACTGCCAGGGTACTGGGCAGATACAACAAAGGTTTTAGAAGCATTTATAATATGGTTGCCTTTGTTGCTCACTGATGTTTCGATGATAAACGCAAAATGTTATAATTTGCAAAATAATTCAGGCGTCCGTTCCATAGAGCATATTGGGCCGAAACTTATCAAGTAAGCTTTGAAAGTGCTATTTTAATGCCTGGTCTGAGAGGTTGTTTTAGACTGATCATATTATAACAAGGGACCGCCTCTGCAAGGGAAGGGAGTGGGAGTTGGGCGGGAGTGCCGACTGAGTGCTCTTGTGTAGAAAAAACACGATTTAAATGCGTGCAGCCTTGCGACCGTTATTTACAATTATTCGGCTTCAAAGGAAAGCAGATTAACATTCATTAATAGGAGTGTGCTCAAACAGAAGAACCAAAGCAAACAAACTACTATGTGTAAGCTGCTTTAAATGCATCCAGCCAGGGGAAGCTAATAAAACACAAGCAAATGAAAGAAGTTCAATCCATCAAAGACAAGCAGCGAAGAAGAAAGCAAAGCGGATGAACACAGTACTCGGGTCTCGAGACACGGATAAGAGCAATAACATGAGGAACAGTACTAGTAAATGCAGAAACGTGCTACAACCACTCGAAATGGAGGAAAAGTAAGTGGCCATCACAGGAACCAATGGAAAGGAAGCAAAGCAAGAGGGGCGGGATGCAAGCCCTTTTTAAGATTTATATTAAATTCAACAGATTTCACAAGCCCAGCACAAGCGCTGTGCAGGCAAAACCTAAAAAAGAATAGTTCCTTATGCAGAACACAAAACAACGGCCCTATGGCGTATGCTGCTTTCTACCAGGACATTGTTTATTTCCCCCGCCTCGCACCACCATGCCTCTTTTCCAAAATACAGCAGGGAAATATGCTGGAGCCCTGTTGCAGAAGGACGATCACCATTGAGTAGTGTCAGCTCCACTGGTTCTCCTACATCTAAAAGTGGAAGAGGAACTGCTAGGGTTGATCTACAGAGGAAGGCATGCTTGATGCCTTCTTCCGTGCACACCTTTATGGCCATCAGTTGTTTTTCTCAACACGTTCCCTTCCCTATTTTTGGAGCAGTGGAAGAGGTCCATTAGGACTGGGGATTTCTGTGTAGTCTTGCCAGAGGATGTTGTGGTGTTAGGAGTGGGAACTAGGGTGTGTTTTGTAACTTCTACTTGTGTGGCGGGGCTGCCTTGGTAAAGTCTGGGCATGCATGTTGGGGACACCTTGGAGGGGTCACTGGAGGGTTGCTTTCACCTGTGAATGAAGGAGCCAGCTTTAAGGGGCAAGAATGTCTTAAGGACTGATGGGAAATGGAGAGGAGTTAGGGGTGCTAGAAATATGGGAAGAAGAAAGGAAAGGAGACCTTAGTCCAGTTAGATGACGGCCCTGGGCATTATCTACCCCGGGAAAGAGGTAAGCATGCGGAGAATGGGTGATGATAGCTTGGCGGGATTAAGGGTGGATTGCAGTTCAGCAGCGAGGTGGTAAATTAGAGTGTAATGTAATGCCAGAGACTGCTAGCCCTGTCATGTCTCATCAAGCAGCCCTTTACACACCACAGCACCATTTGCCTGAATCCCTGCTGTCTTTAGCGAGACCCAGCTGGGATCAGGAGCTATTTCTAATTGCACTATGTCATGATTTTGAAAGAAAGGTCTTTTTTCTCTCTTGTACTGTCCTAGACCTATCACAGCATCTTACCGGCGTATTCTAGCTGTCTATACTCACCTATGGCGACCTTGTAGCTGTCGTCCAGTACCCCTTGGTATCAATGCAACACTCACTGTTGCAGGTGCCCACTCTTATATGAGCCTCGCTGCTGATGCCAGCCCTAGGGCGTGTGAGAAGCAAACAGGACGCCATGAACCACTCAGAATCACATGTTGTTTCCAGTCATTTAAATGGTCAGGTGGGGATGCTAAAAATGTGTGACCAGGCGTCCTTTTTATTTGCTTCTCCATCTCGTGTGTAAGAACACGCTGCCCCACTCCTTCTGTGCTGTGTACAAACTGCTCAGAGGAATGAACACAAGTCTACACCGTCATCACCCCACATCATAACTTTGTCAATGTGTCCTCAGAAACAGCAGAGGACTCTCAAAACTCGCTTTACATTAAGTGCTGGTATCAAAGAAAAAGTTCTGTTGAATTTTGGCTAAGTTAACGCTAAACGTTACTTACTGTTAATGTTCAGATAAATATTCCAAATAAATTAAGAAACCTAACCCCACATCCTAAACCTAACCCTAAATCTTACCCTACACACTAAACCTGAACTGAAACACTGCCTCAAATCTAACCCTAATAACGTTGTTTTGATTTTCATTTTCATTGCTTTGTCGTATGTAGCTTTTGGTGTATTACACTGTCTACAGCATAAATTAGATACTTTGTAATACATCCGACATCAATTTACAACAACAAAGCAGATTTTTATATACATTTAGACACCAAAATGAAGTGAATCAGATAAGTACAACCACAGTTATGGCTTATGGATTTTAGAAATGATAATAAATCACTGCAAATAATACTGCAAAACTTTAGTATCGCAGTCAATGGTAAAAAGCACCAGAGGCAATCGGTCACTTGCAGGTCGAGGTGCGTGGAACAGAAGGAGGGTGAAGGAGGTGCGGGTCCCAGGACCAAGCCAGACAGTCAGTTTGATTTGACCTGGCTCGAGAAGCCCAGGTGCAGATTTGTCCTGGCTGTCCATGGTGCTGAAGTGAGAGCTGCGGGGGGAGCTGATGTGACCACTTACATAGTTCTGGTGAGGAAATAGGTGCAAAAAGTCAATAACGAGGCCACTGTCGGCGTTGGGTGAAGGTGTTGTGGTGTTCTCTCGTGTTGCAGCATCAGGTAAAGTTGGTGGTTGCCAGGCTGACCACCACCAAACCTTGGCAGCAGTAAGGTCAGCAAGAAGGTATTTCAACATCCTGAGGTCCGGAGGAAAATGGTAGCATCTGAAACTTGCTAGAGTTTAGGACTACGTTTCCAACAACGTACTGGACCATCTACTTTTGGGTGATCCCTTGGAGGGCCTGATGGCCAGCGATTCTTTGGTTCTGGTATGTTGTTTTATCTGCAGTGTGCAGGGGACTAGTGCCACTATTGCAGGGGAGTCTAAAGTTGCCTTTGACTCTCAAATGGTTCCCACTTTCTCAGGGAACCGGTCTTTGGTCCGGAACTTGTCGGAGTTGTGCAGTTCCAGGAAGGCTGCCACAGGTGAAGAGTATCATGCCTGTAGTTTGTGCAGCTCCTGTTGTTGCAGACTTGGGTCCCTTCTGTGTCCTTTGTTACAAGTCAGATTAGAACTGAGGTTCTGGTGACCAGGGTGCCCTTTAAATCCTAGATTTAGGTGTGTGGGTGCAAGTGGCCAAAGAGCTACTATCCACAGCAGCTAATCCGCCTTTGAGGTGACCCCATCCAGAGGTGTACGTCACCTTTTCTACCTAGAACCCTCTGTTTTACTACTTCTAAAAATGACAGAAACCTTCCTTAGCTGTACAGACTAGGTAGCCCACCCTAGAAGTGTGGCTAGCCTTATTGTGGTGTACATCTATTGACTACATAATCTTCCCACCTGCCCGGGTACGCTTGTGCCTCGGGGCAGAGTGAAGGCCGTTTCCTCTTTTGGGTGGCAGCATGGTTAAATATCACAGGCGGTGAAAGCTTTGCAGCTCACCGCCTTTGATGAATACTTCACTAGTTATACTGTCAAGGAGGGAAGAGTGACCTCCTTCCCATCCAAGCAATTGTTTCTGATTCCTGCAAGAGTTCACATCTTCTGACAGGTGGTAAGATTCCTGTCATGTTGGCTTCAGCAGCGGTCTGCCTTCCAGCACTCTAGAAAGGCTGGTGCAACCAGGTGGGCAACCTTTAAGGTAGTCACCTGGTGCATGCCACATCGTCCTCGATATGAGAATCATGTCAAGGGTGAGGAGGCATGTTGTTTGATACCAAACATGACACATTTCGGTGGTACCATAAAGGAGCTGGCGACCTTGGGTTTACCCATGTGGCAGCTCATGTTATCCTACTGATCACTGACCACTTACAGTAGCCTTTAATGGAAAAGATCACTATAGTGCTAAAAAACTTGCACTTATATGTCCACACCCTTAATATAATGCACCCTGCCTTCTGGGTGCAGGAAACCTTCCTTAGGTGTGACTGCATATACTAAAGATAGTGCTTTGGCTTGTCACAGATGGTGAGGGCAAAGTCGAATCCAAACAGTATGCATTGCTCCTACAGTCTGCAATGGCTGGGCTGCTGTCATCTGTTTACTTGGGTTACTCAGGATGGCACAACCAGTGCTGCAGGTCTTGGTGACCTCTTTAACAGCCATGCCCTGGGTACCACTGGTACCATATGCTAGGGTCCAATAAGGGGGTTAAAGCCCTTGCCAATTGGGGTTGCCAATTAAAAAATATCAGTTTTAGGGAGAGAGCACTGGCACTGGGGCCTGGGCAGCAGACTCCAGTTCATTTTCAGAGTCATAACTATCAGCAGTGGAGCAAAAAGTGGGGAGGGGACCTACATATTGTATTTGAAAAGTAGGGCATTTTTTAAGTTTTACATTTCCTGGGTGTGAAAGCCTCCTAAGTTTGATTTTCATTACTGTACAGCCTATTTCTCCGAAAGGTTAAAATGGGTTACCTTATTACATGATTACATTCAATCAGTGCTAACTTTTGAGTGGATTCAGGTAGAAATGCCTTGTTTGGACTCAAAAGGGTTGCAATTTAAAATTCACTTTCATGGTAAAGTTGGATTTTAGATTCTAATATGAAAATGCCACTTTCTGAAAGTTGGTATTTTCCTGCTCTAAACTTTCTGAGGCCTTCTGGGAGTTTCCAGCTGCCTAGGGTTTACCAGGAATGCAAATTGGGCCCAATAGAGCCATAGGACCTGGTTGTAGCTGGCAGAGGGCCATTGGGCCAAGATCGGAGAACAGAGCTGTTTCCTGTCCCACTTACATTTCAAATTGCTACCTCCAGCTCACTCACAAAGGAACAAATCACCAGCCTTTTGTCACCCTAAACCGCTTTGAACTTAGGCAGAGGAAAAAAGGGGAAGGAAGGAACTTTCCCTAACCAGATGTAGAGGTGGACTAGATATTTCCCTATCTTGAAAGGGTGGCATAAATAATGGACCTCCTGTGCCACTTATCAGTACACTCCTGGATCTGTGGACATTATAGAAGAAGGATTGCTTTGTTCCCCAGGGTAATGTCCTGCTGCCTGTGGCCTGCCTTGTTCTTTAGAGGACTGAACAAAAAAGAGGCAACACTGACTAATATCTAATGCACATTCCTCAAGTTTTCCATGCATGTAATACATGTTGATGGTGGTCATACACTATAGTACACCTGTTGCCAACATGTACATACTGGAATCTACAGAGCCAAACCAGTTAATCACAAAAGTAGAACAAAAGTGGAGCACACAATGTTTTCATTGTTAAACATGTAATTGTATGGGACAAGAGAAAACCACCAGGTCCTATAGATAAGTAAGGAACTTTGTTTCACAATAAGTAACATGAATGCTGGATGTTTGTTCTCCTAACCAGGTGAAAATCACAATAGTGATATACAAATCATAATTTATTTATAAATGTACATAATGATAAATATACAATCCAATACAAATGTAAAAAGACACAGACAGTATACAACACGTATAGAGAAAACATATTTGATTTCATTCCATAAAAAATGTATATTTTTATGATCTCAGATGTTCCAACTTTGAGAAAACTCAGCCAATATGTATGAACTTCAGCCCATTGAATATGAACTTCAGCTGACACGTGTTTCGTCCTAACAAGGACTTTTTCAAGGCTGATAAAATTACAATACAAAAAATGCTATTAGATAATTTCTTGCATTTTTTGTTAAACTAACAGAGAGGTGAGCACAAGTTAATCTAGTGACTTGTCGTTCACCCTGACAAAAGGCTGTGGTTGTTGCTTGAGTGGGGTTTCGCCCCCTCAACAAATACCCCAATTTCATATATTGGAGTTCAGTGGCGGCATACAGTGCTTGTATTTGTGCAGTGCCACTCAGTGATTGTGTGTAGCACTAAAATCCCATAAAATTAACCTCATACTAGATTCAACCTCCTTTTAAATTCTCCTTGATTGGACTCTTCTGCTTTTTCCACATTCACTTCAATTCTACCAGACTTTAAGCATCAGTGACTTTGCTTGCTGCAAGCATGGTGGTTGAGCTCTACAACCTGGAGAACTATACTGTGGCAGAGGTCAAAGAATTCTTCCAGCAAACAAGAACTTAAAGAAGCAGGATCTACAGAAGGCCCTCAGTGCCTGGGAGGAGTCCCACCAGTTACAGTAAACTGCACATGAGGACGAGGAGGTAGACTTTGAGGGTGAGGCGAAAATTAAAATGGGGGTGGAGGAGAATACCCTGATTGTGGTCCCAGAGAAGAGAGGATGGCCCAGAAGAGTGTGGTCCCCTTCCAAATCAAGAGCAGGTAGCAGTATCTCCCCTGCAACCTCTCCCCAGAGGAGTTAGAGATCAAGAAAGCAGAAAGGGAGTTGAGGCTGAAGATGGTCAAAATGATAATGGAGGCAGCAGCTGCCCAGATGGTTATGGGTTGTGGGTATAGAAAGGCTGAGGCAGAAAGAGCCTTGGCAAGGGAGAAGGTTGAGACAGATAGGGCCTTGGCAAAGGAGAAGGCTGAGGCAGAAAGGGCCTTGACAATGGAGAAGACTGGGTCTGATAGGGCACTGTAGGAAAACAATCTGGCCCTGGAGGAGAAGAATATTCTGCTGGCTCATGAAATGAGTAAACACGAGCTTGATATTAAAGCCAAGCAGATTTCAGTGTCCAGCAACAATGGTGATGATGATACCCCTGTGCCCAATGGAGACAGGAGAGTTGACATTACCAAAGGCCTGGTGCCTAACTCTGTTGTGGGGGATGATGTTGAGAAGTGGTTTGAGGCTTATGGGGTTGAACTAGAGATGCACAGGGAGGACTGGGGAGCCAATCTCTGGATTTACATTGGCACATTTCCAGAGACTGGAGCAATACACTGTTGGTCATAGGGAAGAGAAACAGGGCGACGTATCCCTTCATGAATGACAGCCTTGTTGAAAAGTATGGTCTTGCATCCTGAAAGGTATAAGTAAATGGTTAGGGGCAGATACAATTTGCCCCAATAGTTCTGGGTAGATTTTGTCAACTACTTTAGCAAGGCACCGGATTTTTGGGTAAAGGGCAGTGCTGCAAATGATTATAAGTAGATTGCACTTTAATTGTCAGAGAAGGCATGTTTAGCAGGTGTTTTACAGAGCTGTGCCAACACCTAGTGGATAGCAAGCTCACTGATCCCAGGGAGCTTGCCAAGGATGTGGACTACTGGCTTAGCACTAGTGTCCATGTGAAGGTACCTTGGGTGCTCCCAAGAAGAGAGGTCCAGGTTACCCCAAGCAGAGTGAGGGAGGGTACAGGGTAACACAGACAAGTCCCAGAGTAAGAAGGGGGAAAAGGTTCCCATTCTCCTTCCCCTTCTGAAATGCAGGTGGGAAGTTCAGGTGGACGGAGACCAAGGGTGCCCCATTTCCAACCTTGTTGCTTTGAGGGTTCCCAGTTAGGACACAAGCAGGGGGACTATCTGTTCCAAGAAACTACCCACTGGTGGAAACTCTACAAGGATGACCAATATGGCCTTAGGGGTAAGTAGTCCCCCTGGAGCAAAAGAACATGCCCTGATCTCCCTTAGTTGGAAGATAGACTCAGAGAGTAGGCTTGTGATTCCTCAGGGTGAGATGTGGCACTTCCATCAGATCACAGTGAATAGGATCCCTGTCACTGCTCTGAGGTACACCAGAGTGGTGTGAGCCAGACAATAGTAGTGGAAAGGTTGGTTTCCCCAGATCAGAACACCGGACAGGTGTGTAGGATAAGTCATGCCTTTGGGCATGCCTTTGTCTGCCCAGTGGCTCTAGTACCCCTAGAATAGGGTAGGAGAGTGACCCTGATCAGGGTCATAGTTAATTCCTAGATGGCCATTGATTGCATTCTACGAAATGAGTAACCACCGGTATTAAAAGTGCTAGGAGGGGCATCCAACCAGGGTGCCCTTAAAGCTCTTGTGTCTGGGGGGGGGTATTACACCCAAAGGGAAAGTACTGATGCCCAAATAGATGGGCAGGAGCTGGAAACAGTCCACATTGGGAGCACCTGGTGATCAGGGGTTGCCTGCTCGGACAACAGAGCACCCTAAAACTGACAATGGTGACGTAACTTCTGACCTGGAGATGCTCCCTGTGCAGTCACAGAGATAGAGAGCTGGAGCGCTGTACAATCCAGACTGCTGCATGGCACAGAGTGTGTCACCCTTTTGGGGGGTGGTGGTTCTCTCCAGAAGTCCTGGCCTACCAGGTACCTGTTCATCCTGACGGCACAGCCCATGGACTGAGAGGCCAGGATGCCACCACTGAACTGAGGGTAGAAAAAGTTGAAGAAGGGTGCAAAACACCCGGAGTGGTTCCCCCCACTCTGAGAAAGCTCTGAGTGGGTACTACCCCCAAGCCCCACTTGGAGCTCCCACCTGGCAGTTGTTGACCCTGGGCCTGGCTGTTAGCACTGACAGCTGCCAGTGGCCTCTGTTGGTTGCTGTCCTTATGGGCACAGTTTTCCTTGGGTTGGGGAAAGATATGTGATCCAAGAGGCGGATTGGGCCACATTATTTTGTTGCACATGGTGGTACACTCTGCCTGCTGGGGTGCATTTGTGAACACGTTACGGTTAGAAACTTCACAGAAGGGGGCCGCCGGTGAGGAGATTTCCCAATAGGTCTGCTAACTGGCTCAGGAGAGAGTGACAGAGGGATCGAACTTGGATCGGAGGGGCATAGAACTAATAAGTACCACTGCAAAAGTGACCCACTGTTCATGTTTTATCACCTAGACAGAGAAAGCTATCAAAGTATTGATTGGCTACCCAGGGCTTTGGCTGGATTGGAGTATTGTTGAACTTGACCCTCTGTGCAGGGTCACAACCATACTTTTTAGTTTCACCCCTCCTGTTTTCTGATCCTGATTTCATAGTTTTTTTAGGACTCTGTGCACTTTACCACTTCTAGATAGTACTAAAGTGCTTTTGCTCTCCCCCTAAAACATGGTACACTTGTCTTCCACCTGATTGGTACATTTAATTCACATGTACATGGTGTCTATGTGTACCCAGGGCCTGCAAATTAAATACTACTGGTGGGCAGAAGCACTCATTGTATGACCCACAAAAAGTAGTCCTATCTTTGTTGAACTCGTTTTTGTTGGCCTAAGAATAGTTTGAAGCCTGCTTTGCTCTTCAGAGGACTGACCTGCTGCTTGAAGCCTGCCCACCTGTCTGAAAAGGAATACTGGACCTGGGGCCAGATGTAGGAAACTGTTTGCGAGTCGCAAACGGCAAAATTTGCCGTTTGCGAGTCGCAAAACGCAGTTTCCTATGCAGAAATGCATTTTGCAAGTCGGCTCCGACTCGCAAAATGCATTTCCGACTCGCAAAATGCATTTCCGACTCGCAAATAGGAAGGGGTGTTCCCTTCCTATTTGCGACTCGCAGTGGGATGCAATACCATTTGCGACCGCGTACGCGGTCGCAAATGGCATCGCAGTTACCATCCACTTCAAGTGGATGGTAACCCACTCGCAAATTGGAAGGGGTCCCCATGGGACCCCTTCCAGTTTGTGACTGGACCTGAAAAAATACCGAAACTAAAGGTTTAGGTTTTTTTTTAAGTGCAGCTCGTTTTCCTGTAAGGAAAACGGGCTACACTTAAAAAAAAAAAACTGCTTTATTTAAAAGCAGTCACGAACATGGAGGTCTGCTGACGACAGCAGGCCTCCATGTTTGCGAGTGCCTATACTCGCTATGGGGCCGCAATTTGCGACCCACCTCATGAATATTCATGAGGTGGGTCATTGCGACCCCATAGCGAGTCGCAGTCGGTGTCTGAGACACCATACTGCATACCAAATTGCGAGTTGCAATTTGTGAGTCGGATGGACTCGCAAATTGCAACTCGCAATTTGGTTTGTTGCTACATCTGGCCCCTACTCCCTTAATCCCAGGCTAACATGAGTGACACCAAGGGTCAATTGGCTTGCCTCCTGTTTTGAGCCAGGGGCACAACAAGCACCAGAGGCTTCCCTTCACCTGCTGAAAATGGCCCTGCCGGGACCTGCAGCTGGACCTGCCTGGACCGGCTGGCTTCTGCTGGAGTAAGTTGCTTATCCCCAAGAGGTGTCTTCCCAGGTCCTGAACCCTTGGGTAGCTTCAGTTGAGCTCTTTATGTGAAATCTTGACGTTTTTAACTCTGCACTGGTCTTTGAGAAGGCAACTTTTTCAGCTGGACTAACCTCATCCTTGTATCCTGCCTGCCATTGTGGTTAGCCTGAACTTGTGACTTTGTCACAGTCTAGCGCAACCAGGTTTCAACACTTTGTTCATTCTTTCTTGGTTCTATTTCTATTTAAACCTCTACGATTACATATGGCTAGTGCTACTGATTGTATTTTTGTCATTTTGGACGATTTTATTAAAATGTATACTATTTTACTAAATTTGTTTGGGATTGTTATTGTGTTGTGTTTTCACTTTGTTACTGCTTGTGTGCTGCATGCATACTTTACACATTGCCTCTAAGTTACATTAAGCTTTGTACCAAGCTACCACAGGGTTTAGCACAGGTCAATTAAGTGGCATTTGTGGTTCACCTTGATAAGGACTGTTGTTATCCAGTTAAGCCCTCTCTCGCATGGTGTTTCCCTCCTCATTCTCCACCTAAGTCGCTTTTGTTCACTCCTTAAGTCCCTAACAAGCTTGTTAACTTACTCACTCCCTCGTGTCACCTTCAGTTGTCACACTCAAAATGTAACTCACGGTCTTACTCCCTAACTTTCTTGTTCACTCTAAACCTTGCCACATTGGAGGGGAATGTGTATCATTCTGGAGATAGTAATGAGTCTAAAAGGGGAAAGATTCAGGGAAACCCCTTTCAAGGTGGAATGCTCATCTTACTTATCTAACTCTCCTGATTCCTGCACTCTTCCCATGCACAATGCTCCATATTCTTACCAATGGCCTTTTTGATGCCAGGCTCCTCTTTTCCCTCTTCAATGTGGAGAAAAGAACAGTCCACTGACCCACCCGCTAGATTTTCTTCAAGGTAATGGAAGCTGGTAGGAAGGACCTGCTAATGGTGGGCTCACTACTCCCTATGGGTGAAAGGTCAATCCATGCTCAATTCTAAAAAATGTGTGAGTGTTAAGGTAAAATCCAATTTTAAATAAAGCTAAATGCTCTGTGTTTGCCACAAGTGTTTTTTCTCAGCATGTCAACTTTGGCTGTCACCCATAAAGCTGGACTGGCCGGTTGCCTTGCGATGTTGTCAAAGACAGTCAACATCCACTTGCTGACAGTGATTTAGCAAGGGTGCACTGGGATCTAATGAAAGCAAGGAATGTGTTCTTCCAAGTACTACTAGGGTAGTAAAAAGATAGTGTTGGAAATGACCCTGTTTGCAGGATCATCCCTAAACTTTTTGCCTCCTTCCTTTTTCTGACCTGTTTTTGTTGGCTTTTGGACTCTGGGCACTTTACCACTGCTAACCAGTGCTAAAGTGCATATGCTCTCTGTGCAAATTGTATTGGTGATTGGCTTATCCATGACTGGCATATTTAATTTAATTTAACAAATGCTACTAGTGGGCCTGCAGCACTGGTTGGGCCACCCACATTATTAGCCCTGTAAACATGGCTCAGACATGCCACTGCAGTGTCTGTGTGTGCAGTTTTAAACTGCTAATTCGACTTGGCATGTGTACTCACTTGCCAGGCCTAAACCTTCCCTTTTCAAACATGTAAGGCACCCCTAAGGTAAGCCCTAGGTAGCCCCACGAGAAGGGGGCAGTGTATGCTTAAGGTGGGACATGTACTGATGTGGATTACATGTCCTATCATTGAAATACTGCTAAATTCAGTCTTCACTGTTGCAAGACCTATCTCTCACATAGGTTAACATGGGTGCTCTTTTTAAATATTATTAAAGTACAGATTCCCTTTGAGAGCAGATAGAAATATGGAGTTTGGGGTCTCTAAACTCACAATTTAAAAATACATCTGTTAGTGAAGTTGGTTTTCAGATTGTCAGTTTGAAAATGCGATTTTTAGAAAATAGGCATTTTCTTGCTTAAACCATTCTGTGACTCTGTCGTTTGTGAATTCCCTGTCTGGGTGAGTTTGACATTTGGGCTGTTTGTGAATCCTCTCTAGACAGTGAGACAAAGAGAGCTGGGATGTAGCCTGCATATCCTGATGAGCCATCTGTGCTAGAGTGGAGGGAGGAGTGGTCACTTACACCTGAATGGGCTGTGCCTGCCCTCTCACAATGCAGTCTCCAACCCCCTGGTGTGTGTCTGGGGCCTGGCCTGGGCAAGGCAAGATCTTGTAAACAACAGAGACTTTTGTTTGAAGTTGGGCAACTTCAAATGCAGAAAGGGGTATAAGTAGTGAACCCCAAGCCCCTGAATATTAGATTAGTTTCGTAACCAAGAAGAATCTCTGCCAAGGAGGAGAGCTGGAGGAGGAGTACTGCCCCTTTGCGTGTGACTGTGCTCTGCTGGGTTGGCCTGCAGTAGCTGCTTCTGCCTGAAAGAGGACAAAGACTGACTTTTGTGTGACTTCCCACTGGTGAAGAATCTCCAAGGGCTTGAACTGAGCTTGCCTCCTGTTGTTGAAGTCTCAGGGACATCAAAGACTTCTCCCTGCCAGCACCTGCACTCTCTGCTGAGACTCCTGTCCTGCCAAGAGGTGCCCTAACCTGTCTCTGAGCCCTTGAAGGGTGAAGCTGGTGGAATAGGACAGAAATCCAAGCACAGAGCGCCGTGCTGCGAAACTTTCGACGCACCATCTGCAACGTGGCTGATAAACGGTGCGCCGCTGGCCTCACGGCTAAAATCAATGCTCCATCTGCATCGCGACTGGGAGATTGATGCATCGTGGCTGAAGAAACAATGCCAGCACCTGCTAGTGGCTGTTGATAACGACGCAAGCCCCACGCAGCAACATCGCTGGGTGTGAAAAACCAATGCAAAGCCGCCTGGACCCGAGGTGCCCTTCTGGGAATCGACGCATCACTCTCTTATGGGAGAGAAGAAACAACGCACCTGACCGGAGAAGGAACGATGCACGGGCTCGCTTGCGAGTGAGACATCACTGGCCTTTTTCAACACACGCTTGCCTATATTTTTGACGTTAACCAGGTACTTAGTGTAACAACAGCATTCTCACTGTTTTCTAAGGAATAAGACTCTTAGGTGGTCATTCCTACTCTGGCGGGCGGCGGTTGCCGCCCGCCAGGAGGGAACCGCCATTTGGCCGCTACGCGGTCAAAAGACCGCTGCCGGCATCACAACCTTTCCGCTGGGCCGGCGGGTGCTAACCATGTTAGCGCCCGCCGGCCCAGCGGGAAGGAGGCCTGCAACACTGAAGCCGGCTCCGAATGGAGTCGGCGGTGTTGCAGGCGTGCGACGGGTGCAGTTGCACCCGTCGCGCTTTTCACTGTCTGCTAGGCAGACAGTGAAAAGCTTCATGGGGCCCTGTTAGGGGGCCCCTGCACTGCCCATGCCAGTGGCATGGGCAGTGCAGGGGCCCCCAGGGGCCCCAAGACACCCATTACCGCCAGCCTCTTCCTGGCAGTGACAACCGCCAGAAACAGGCTGGCGGTAAGGGGGTCAGAATCCAGCAGCGCTGCCATGGCGGATTCTCCCAGCCGGGGCTAAACCGGCGGGAAACCGCCGGCCCCGGTTTTCCGACCGTGGCTTTGCTGCCGCGGTCGGAATGGCAAAGGAAGCACCGCCAGCCTGTTGGCGGTGCTTCCATCATTCGCGACCCTGGCGGTCAAAGACCGCCAGGGTCAGAATGACCGCCTTAGTCTTTTTTAAATTAACATCTTGACTTGTGTATGTTGGATTTTTGTCGTTCTGGTCTTGTTTGATTTAGATAAATATTACCTATTTTTCTAAACTGGTTTGGTGTCCATTTTGTAGTGTTTCACTGTATTACTGTGTGTGTTGGTACAAATACTTTACACATTGCTTCTGAAGTTAAGCCTGCCTGCTAGTGCAAAGCTACCAAGGGGGGGAGCCGGGGTTAACTGAGGGTGATTTTCCTTTACCCTGACTAGAGTGAGGGTCCTTGCTTGGACAGGGGGTAACCTGACTGCCAACCAAAGACCCCATTTCTAACAGATAGTAATTCGCATGTGCAGTGAACAGCTAGCACCACCGGTCCAACTGTACATTGAATTGCCTCTCAAGATTTTAGGAGATTGACTGTGGAGTCCAGCCACTTCAACTCCTGCAATTCTGCTATCCTTAGTTGCAAAGACTCAGCCCACAGCTGAGACTTCTCAAATGTGTGTACATCAACTGCATTTTATCTATAGCACCTGCTAATGTTGAATCACATACATTAGACTGGTAAAAGCAAATTATGCAGCAAGACCATTTTGCTAGTTTTAAATGTCAGTTCAAAAGTAGTGCAAATTTACCTGACGTCAGCGCAAAACTGACTATCTCTACACACAGCATATTTATGAGCCCCTTTGCACCGCTTTTGCACCACGCAGCATGGTGTAAGAGCAGCGCAAAGGAAAATTAGATTTATGAAGTCATACTAGGCCACCTTGTGTGGCCCTGCGTGGCTTCATAAATCTTGAGTATTGTAACGCAGTACAAATCGCTGTGTTGCCTTACTCTGTGCCAGGGAGGCATTCCCATGGGTGTTGCGTGGGTGTTCCCACGCAACATCTATGGATTTTGACACATTCACAGATTTACAAGAACTTGTAAATCTAGAAATGCATCAAAAAGGTACGCTTTCCCAGGAGAGGTGTAACAAGGAGAAATATCTTTGTTTATCCTCGTTTTGTCCTCTGCAGCACACATAGAAAGAGGGAAAAGACTGTCAGGATTGTTTTTGTGCAAGAAGGTGCACAAAAACAATCCTGCATGCATGCAGGCCTGATGGCGGTCTTACCGCCGCTTTAACACCGTCCGCCAGGGTTGTAATGACCACCTTAGTGCTGAACTGTGCACGCAGACTGAGAGTGTGTAATGAACACATGTGTGCATGTAAGGGTACAATCTTTAGAGGTATCAATGCTGGACCCAAAGTGTGCCGTGAATGTACATGGGGTGAGTGTGCCTGCAATGGTACATTGTATGGAGGACCATGGGTTCCATTTTGGGAAGGCCAAGCCTGCCCGGTAAAGACATGACGAGGAGAGAATCTCCCAGACAGATTTGTGTATCGCTGCATTACTGCAAGCTGGGGAGGAACACACTGGAGGGAAGGAAGGGACTCCCTTTATATCTCAATAGACTGCTCTTTGATTTTTTGATAAATCTCTGGAAGAGCGATGGGGCTGATAGGAGAATCATAAAGAGTAAGACGGGGGGTCTGGGATTAACCCACTGATGCACATATCACTGTGGCTGACATCCACGTGTAAACTTTGGTCACTCCAATGAATTATGTTGTGGACAATCAGCTTCGGAGTCGTGCCTTCCTTGACAGACCTCTTTCATGAAGGAAGCTTTAAGGAAAATTGCCCACTTCAAAAGAAGCATAACCTCAATATAAAACTTCAAAGACCCTGACCCTAAATTACATTAGGTGTCTGTCAAAGTACTATAAGTAGGGGCGGTTGAGTCCCAAAATATTTGTCATCTGCCAAGCAGCCAGGTGGGCTGTGTGAGAAGGGGAAGTTCTGCAAGTCTTCTGCCTGTGATCAGGACTGGGGTCAAAGGCCTGCTAGCCTCCCTGATGGATGAGGGGACATCACCCAGGACACCAGGTTCACCTGCCATGGAACTTGGAGCACCTTCGCCTTCCTGCAATCCAAAACAGGGTGCCCTGTGAGGAAGAGGAGAGTGTTTAGGGGAGCAAGGTCCAATGCGGCCACTCCACAAAGAGCCTTAATGGGGTGCATGCCCTTGGAAAGTACATCCATCATTGCAAGGATCCCTGTGACAGACCATATGGCCTATGAGTGAATGAAGGAAGCTCTCATTAGGAGGCTTTGACTGAAGCCAGCTCAAAGCCTGCAGACATTCTGCCACTTCAAGAGCGCAGATGGAGTTCTGTTTGAGACTTAGTTTCACAGTATATTGCGTAATTGGAATGAGTGGGTAAGAGACCTCTTAGCTGCATTATTTAACGGCTAGTCAGACCAGGCATTAAAGTGCAGGTCGGCCCATTTCCATGGAGAAACACCATGGAATGGGCACAATAATGCCCACCGCATCCCCCAGCAACACCACCACCCACATCACAGGGACACTACTGGAGGAGGGAGCCCATCCCAGGTGTTTGTGTATGTGTGTGGTGTGCCACTCACGACCCCTTACATGGGGCCCCCTGCCTGATACTGGGTTTGTAGGGCTTGTCCAGGGGTCACTGGTCCCCTGTGATGGGCATTGGGGTGGTGGTAATGACTCCTGTCTATACTTAGACAGGAGTCATTTTCTGGCTGCTTGTGCATCAAAAAATGACGCTAGGCTGATTAGCGGCAGATATTTTGCTGCTAACCAGCCTAACGTGATTTCTGACCCACTAGCACCATTCCCCCCTAGTGCCGTCCCCCACCGGCTAGCGTCTTTTTTTGTGATGCTAGCCATTCCTTAGCGCCATTGTGCGTCATTTCATAAACATGGCGCACGGAGGGCTTTAAGGAATATCGTTAGCTGCCATTAAAATAAAATGATGCACAACTGCGTTAGCGCAGTTGTGCGCCATTTTTCAGAAATATGGGCCTGAATGTTTTGTATGCGTTCTGAGCCTACAGCCCCACACCACTTCACTGAAAAAGCCTTCAGCTGGTTGATTTTGCTACAATGATGATCAAGTGGGCTCATGATCACAGCCTACTCTAGGGCTCCTGAAAACGTTCCCACAGAGTCTGATGCAAATGCAATAACTTAAGCAAACTGCAGACTGATTAGCACATCACATTAAAAAAAACAGTATAGTATTTGCTTCTTACCTTCAGAACGAAACACTTGACTGAGCAAATAATTGATAAGCCTATTGATTAAATTGAGCTGTGTTGTTTGCAAGCCTCTGCTCCCACAAAATATCCCTTAACATGGGGCACGATAATTAATTCCTACCCTCGTAACTTCAGTAAGTCTGCAGGATGTTTCAAACATCTCCATCTATAGATATATCTGCTGTGAGTCAATGAATGCAGTGTTGCTGACTGAAAATGCAGCATTGGCTTAAGGTTTGACACTGGACTGAGGCATTTGCCAGCTGAGGTGTTCTCACTTCTTGAAAAGTATAACATGAGTCCCCTCAAAATCCAGTATAGACTTGGTGGCTAAAGAGAACAGTATTGGCCAAATTAAAGAAGAAGTGGTGCAGTGCAACTCAGCAAGTTACCTTGCTGCACCTCAATGTGTCACTGGGAAAGTGCAAGAGTGAGCTGCATCTAAGGCATACAGCACATTCCTCATTATTCCCATTGCAGAGGTGCCCAATGGGCTGCCTAGCATAAATGCAGGTACCCTTCAACCATGTTGAAAAGGTGCCTCCTTTGCATGCAGAGAGCCTCCATTGCATGCAGGATTGTTTTTGTGCAGGAAGGGGCACCTTCCTGCACAAAAACAATCCTGTGCTGCAGAATGCTGTGGAAGGCATAAGATTTCGTGCATTACAGGTTTACAAACTCTTGTAAATCTAGGAATGCATCAAAATCCATGGGATTTGCATGGGGACACCTACCGCAACACCTACACAGGGCAGAGCAGAGCAACGCAGCATTTTGTGCTGCGTGGCACTACTCCAGATTTATGAAGCTACTCAAGCAAAGTGGCATTGCCTGGCATCATAACTCATGGTATAGTGTGTCATGCATATACTACATTGCATGGTGCAAACACAATGCAAGCCTCTCGTAAATATGTTTCTAAGTGAGAATGCGGGTCACATTTATGAAAAAGTAAAGCACAGCGAGTCACCTTGCTGCACTGTTTCAATGGGAAAGGGGAGGAATGTGCTGTTTTTGCACTGGCACTTTATGGGCTCCCTAGCGCCAACACAGGCAAACAGACAGGCGGGAGACAATGTACAGCCCACACTATTACAACCCACCAATTCGCCACCTTTTCCGGGGCGGATTCACCACGGATAAAAACACGGCGGAAACAGGATTCCGAAGGGAAAACGCTCACCTCTACACACCCCACGAGGAACGAGGACACCATGGACCCGGAACTCCAAATTCTCCCTGAGATAGTCTTCCTGTTCCTCTACCAGGAGCACCAACGCCGGCGGCGAAGACCACGGTGAGTACTGCACCTACGACACAGGGGAGGGGGGAGGGAAAAAACAGGGACACACACACGCAACACCTCCACCCCCACCCTCACCCACTACAACACACACACTAATGCATATTGATACATCACAGTTACTCCCCCCAACCGCCCCGGAAGAATGCAAAGTCAATAGAAAATGAGTGTAACACTGCAGGGGCATCAGAGAGCAACAAAACAGGGACCTCAGGGGGAGGGAAAAGGGGGGCACCTCAGCCGGTTGAGTGCACAACGCCAAATTCACGAGGGGGCCACATGCCCACTGTTCAATCCTGGGGAGTGCAAAGCCACAGTCTCTCAAGTCTATACAGTGGGTGGGTTGCCCACTGTTCCATCCTGGGGAGTGCAAATCCACAGTCTCTCAAGTCTCTACAGTGTGTGGGTTGCCCGCTGTTCAATCCTGTGGAGTGCAAAGCCACAGTCTCTCAAGTCTCTACAGTGGGTGGGTTGCCCACTGTTCAATCCTGGGGAGTGCAAAGCCACAATCTCTCAAGTCTCCACAGTGGGTGGTTTGCCCACTGTTCAATCCTGGGGAGTGCAAAGCCACAGTCTCTCAAGTCTCTACAGTGGGTGGGTTGCCCACTGTTCCATCCTGGGGAGTGCAAAGCCACAGTCTCTCAAGTGGATAACAGTCTCCACTGGTCCTGGAGGGGGCATGGTGCCCAGAGTGCTTCATCCTGCTAAGGACAGAGGTAGTGGATGGATCTCTCCACTGGTTCTGGAGGGGGCATTGTGCCCAGAGTGCTTCATCCTGCTAAGGACAGATGTAGTGGATGGATCTCCCACTGGTTCTGGAGGGGGCATGGTGCCCAGAGTGCTTCATCCAGCTAAGGACAGAGGTAGCGGATGGATCTCTCCACTGGTTCTGGAGGGGGCATGGTGCCCAGAGTGCTTCATCCTGCTAAGGACAGATGTAGTGGATGGATCTCCAACTGGTTCTGGAGGGGGCATGGTGCCCAGAGTGCTTCATCCTGCTAAGGACAGAGGTAGCGGATGGATCTCTCCATGGTTCTGGAGGGGGCATGGTGCCCAGAGTGCTTCATTATGCCCGTGACAGACTCAGTAGCGTCAGTGCCCTTGGCACTAATGGGCCAGCGATGCTTGAGGTGGCGGTGCCCTGTTCAGCGGTTCTTGAGGCGGCGGTGTCCTGTTCAGCGGTGCATGAGACGGCGGTGCTCTGTTCAGCGGTGCATGACACGGCGGTGCCCTGTTCAGCGGTGCATGAGACGGCGGTGCCCTGTTCAGCGGTGCTTGAGGCTGGGGTTCCCTGTTCAGCGGTTCTTGAGGCTGTGGTGCCCTGTTCAGCGGTTCTTGAGGCGGCGGTGCCCTGTTCAGCGGTTCTTGAGGAGGCGGTGCCCTGTTCAGCAGTGCTTGAGGCGGCGGTGGCCTGTTCAGCGGTTCTTGAGGCGGCGGTGCCCTGTTCAGCGGTTCTTGAGACGGCGGTGCCGTGTTCAGCGGTGCTTGGAGCGGCGGTCTCCATTGCAGTGACTCAGCTGCTGGCGGTCCTTCATGGCCCAGCAGGGCTTTTGCTGGAGGTCCTTCATGGCCCAGCGGGCTTTTGCTGGTGGTCCTTCATGGCCCAGCGGGCTTTTGCTGGTGGTCCTTCATGGCCCAGCGGGGCTTTTGCTGGCGGTCCTTCATGGCCCAGCGGGGCTGGTGCTGGCAGTGGCCTCCTGGGCAGCTGGGCTTGTGCTGGTGGTGGCCTCCTGGGCAGCTGGACTGGTGCTGGCGGTGGCCACCTGGGCAGCTGGGCTTGTGCTGGCGGTGGCCTCCTGGGCAGCTGGGCTGGTGCTAGGGGTGGCCTCCTGGGCAGCTGGGCTGGTGCTGGTGGTGGCCTCCTGGGCAGCTGGGATGATGGCGGTCTTCTCCACCGTGCTGCTCTTCCCAGACTTGCTGACTTTCTTGTGCCTTGGAAGGTGTCACAGCTGACTCCACACTCCCACCTGTACCACTGGGAGCCGCTTTGGTGGCTGGAGTCTTCCCCCTCTCCCGCCGGCCACTGGCCAACTTCTGATGCTTCACAGCTAGGGGACAGTCTGTGCTGTGGCTCCGTGCCACACGGGCTGCCCTGGTGGCCGGTGCACTCCAGATTCCGGTGACTACAGACACCAATGGTCCCCGGGATGTTGTGGCTGAGGTGCTAGTTCGGGACCTAGGAGACGGACGGGGTGGGGGAGGTGTGGGAAAGAGGTCAAGGTTGGACAGGAAAAGTTTTTGGGACACACTGGGACGGGTAGCTGGAGGGGGTTTGGGAGTGGAGGAAGAGGTTGTGGTTGTAGGAGGTGTTCGTTTGCTGACTTTGGGTGAAGGTGCATGCGCTGGAGGCTGTTGTGAGGTGGATGGCTGTTGGGTGGGTGTGTGCCTGTGTTTGTGTATCTTGGGAGGGGGCGTCACAGACTCACTGGGAGAGGACACAGGGGACATATGAATGGTAGTGGGTGTGGTGACTGCACGTGAGCGGGGTGTGGTGGTGGGTGTGCTGGTGATAGTAGTTGTGGCTGTAGAGGTAGTGCATGCAGGTATGAGTGTAGATGAGACTGGGAGTGAGGAGGGAGACGTGGAGGAGGGGGACACAGTGGAGGCAGTGGATGTTGGTGTGTCTGCATGTGTGTGATGCTTGCATGAGTGCCTGTGGGATGTGTGGTGCTTATGTTTGCCCGAGCTTCCCTTGTGTGTTGAAGTGTGTGCATGCTGGTTTGTAGGTGTGCTTGGGATAGGCTGAGGTACAGGGGATTGGGTCTGGGTGGAGGAAGTTGGAGGGGGGAGGCTAGACACAGGGACAATGGCTGCAATCAGTGCTGAGGCCAGAGTCTGAAAAGCTTGCTGAAGGGCCGCCTGACCAGAATGAATGCCTTCCAGGAATGCATTTGTTTATTGCAACTGCCTTTCTACACCCTGGATGGCATTCAAAATAGTAGACTGCCCAACAGTGAGGGACCTGAGGAGGTCAATGGCCTCCTCACTGAGGGCAGCAGGGTGACTGGGGCAGGGCCTGAGGTGCCTGGGGCAAGGTGATGCCCACCCTCCCGGGTGAGCGGGCACAGGGCGAAGGCTGAGGGGCTGCTGGGAGGGCGGTGCTGGAAGGGGGGGTGGCTGCTGTACCTGTAGATGTGGGGGGCACAGATGTTCCTGCCACCACAAGGGAGCTCCCATCAGAGGACGAGTCCGTTTCACTGGTCTCAGCTCCTGTCCCCGCCCTGGAGCTCCCTTCGCCCTCCGTCCCACTGGTGAAGTCCGATTCCATAGTGTGGCCCTCCATGGCCATGTGGGATGCAGCCCCCTCGTGCTCCAGTGCCACTGCTCCTCCGCCTGATGATGCTAATGCACACAAGAACAGGGATACCAAAAAAAGGGGGGGGAACGACAGAAGAAAGACATATTGAGTGCATGCATTACCGCTACCGTTGGCGGACACAACAGACACAGAAGCCCCCTGTACCACGCCGCGCTCTTGGGCTCCACTGTTCAATTCCTGGGAAATGGCCTACTAGGCTATGGACGACATCTGCACACATGGATGACACAGGGGCATGACTAGGTGTAGTTGGCACTCTACAGAGGTGCGGTGGGGTGCCACATGGCCTGCCTTACGGAGGGACCTTGCCTACAGAACTCGCCCTGGCCTAGGGAAACCCACAGCCCACCTCCCCCACCCAGACACCTCCACTGCGCGCAAAATCAGCAGAATGCGAGTGTACTCAACCCCTTGTAGCTGCTGTGGTGCCCTCAAGCGCCCATCCAACTCCGGGTACGCCACCACCAGGATCCTGAACATCAGCGACCATACACTGGGTGAAAAGGACAGACAGTAGAGA
The DNA here is from genome assembly GCF_031143425.1 of Pleurodeles waltl. Lineage (NCBI taxonomy): Eukaryota > Metazoa > Chordata > Amphibia > Caudata > Salamandridae > Pleurodeles > Pleurodeles waltl. The sequence continues at coordinate 72,988,615 of NC_090446.1, forward strand.
GGCAGTAGTGTTTAAGTACATGTAGTAGGCAGGTCTGTATTCTTACCTGTGTGTCACTGGAAATATTGCTGGATCACTGAGTCCCTGTTGTCCATGTCTTCTTCCTCTGCTTCTTCGTCTTCACTGTCCACAGGCTCCACAGCTGCCACAACACCGCCATCTGGACCATCATCCTGCAGAAAAGGCACCTGTCGTTGCAAAGCCAAGTTGTGAAGCATACAGCAGGCCACAATGATCTAGCACACCTTCTTTGGTGAGTAGAATAGGGATCCACCTGTCATATGGAGGCACCTGAACCTGGCCTTCAGGAGGCCGAAGGTCCGCTCGATCACCCTCCTAGTTCACCCATGGGCCTCATTGTAGCGGTCCTCTGCCCTTGTCCTGGGATTCCTCACTGGGGTCAGTAGCCATGACAGGTTGGGGTAACCAGTCACCTGCAAATGGCGAGGGACAACTGTTAGACACAAACTAACCTGTAGGGATATCCCCAGACCCACACAACCATTCCCACTGACTTGCTTCCAGGTGCTCACCTAATAGCCACACACAGTGCCTCTGGAGTTGACCCATCACATAAGGGATGCTGCTATTCTGCAGGATGTAGGTGTCATGCACTGAGCCAGAGAACTTGGCATTCACATGGGAGATGTACTGGTCTGCCAAACATACCATCTGTACATTCATAGAATGATAACTCTTCCGGTTTCTGTACACCTGTTCACTCCTGTGGGGGGGACCAAAGCCACATGTGTCCCATAAATGGCACCTATGATGTTGGGGATATGTCCCAGGGCATAGAAATCACCTTTCACTGTAGGCAAATCCTCCACCTGAGGGAAAACGATGTAGCTCCGCATGTGTTTCAGCAGGGCAGACAACACTCTGGACAACACATTGGAAAACAGGCTGGGACATCCCTGATGCTATGGCCACTGTTGTTTGAAATGACCCACTTTCTAGGAAATGGAGCACTGACAGCACCTGCACTTGAGGGGGGATTCCTGTGGGATGGCGGATAGCTGACATCAGGTCTGGCTCCAACTGGGTACACAGTTCCTGGATTGTGGCACGGTCAAGCCTGTGTGTGATGATCACATGTCTTTCCTCCATTGTCGACAGGTCCACCAACGGTCGGTACACCGGAGGATGACGCCATCTCCTCACATGTCCCAGCGGACGTGCCTATGAAGGACAACAGCGAGCACAGAGTCAAACAACTCAGAGGTACGTACCCACAGCTTACACAGAACACCAATCGTAATCTAAAAAGTGGCCTGTATGTGTGTTGAGTCTAGACCTAGGTATGTGTGACGCAGTTGAAAATGAAGCCATGTGGGCCCCTGAAATGGAGGCTGCCTGACGTCTAAAGTGAGACAATGGGATGTGAGGTAACTGTGCTGGCATTGTCCACCGTCGCGGTAGGCGGTCGAAGACCACAGCGCAATGCTGCATTGGTTAACATTGGACCCTATGGGTCCCAGGAGCCAATGACGATGTACGCCGGCGGTGACGGTACGCACCGCTGCGGACGTGACCGCCATTTTCTATCTGTTCAATCACTTGATACCTGATCTTCGACAGGAGAGGACCTACACTGCAAGTGCTGCTGTGACCTCGGTCTGGAAGAGACATTGGCTCGAGTGTCTGGGGAAAGGGCCCCTGCCTTCACATCGGAGGAGTTGGAGAAACTCGTGGATGGGGTAAGTACACTGGGAGCATGCTGTATGGGCTATGCCTGTGTGGATAGGTGTGGATGTAAGAAGGAAGAGGGGAGAGTGCGGCGTGCATGAACCGACGGTGAGTGCATGTGCCACATGGCAAGGGTAGGGATGGGGGCCAATGACTGTGATGGTGCAGTTGGTAATAGGTTTCTCTTCCCCCTGTACAAATCATGTAGGTCAGCGCACACCAGAAAAAATATATTTGGCGTGCCATCACCAAGGACGTCCGGACCCTGGGGGTCTACCACAGATGGAGCACCCACTGCCGGAAAAGATGGGAGGACATTCGCCGCTGGAGCAAGAAGATGGCGGAGGCTCAGCTGGGGATGGCCTCCCAATGTGGGAGGGGTGCCCGTCGCACCATGACCCCCTTGATGTTCAGGATCCTGGCGGTGGCGTACCCGGAGTTGGATGGGTGCTTGAGGGCATCACAGCAGCCACAAGGGGGTGAGTACACTCTCATTCTGCTGATTTTGCACGCAGTGGAGGTGTCTGGGTGGGGGAGGTGGGCTGTGGGTTTTCCTAGGCCAGGGCGAGTTCTGTAGGCAAGGTCCCTCCGTAAAGCAGGCCATGTGGCACCCCACCACACCTCTGTAGAGTGCCAACTACACCTAGTTATGCCCCTGTGTCATCCATGTGTGCAGATGTCGTCCATAGCCTAGTAGGCCAATTCCCAGGAATTGAACAGTGGAGCCCAAGAGCGCGGCGTAGTGCAGGGGGCTTCTGTGTCTGTCGTATCCGCCAACGGTAGCGGTAATGCATGCACTCAACATGTCTTTCTTCTGTCGTCCCCCCCTTTTTGTGGTATCCCTGTTCTTGTGTGCATTAGCATCATCAAGCGGAGGAGCAGTGGCACCGGAGCACGAGGGGGCTGCATCCCACATGGCCATGAAGGGCCACACTACGGAATTGGACTTCACCAGTGGGACGGAGGGCGAGGGGAGCTCCATGGCCGGGACAGGAGCTGAGACCAGCGACACAGACTCGTCCTCTGATGGGAGTTCCCTTGTGGTGGCGGCAACATCTGTGCCCCCCCTATCTACAGGTACAGCTGCCACCCCCCCTTCCAGCACCGCCGTCCCAGCAGCCCCTCAGCCTTTGCCCAGTGCCCGCTCACCCGGGAGGGTGGGCATCACCTTCGCCCCAGGCACCTCAGGCCCTGCCCCAGTCACCCCTGCTGCCCTCAGTGAGGAGGCCATTGACCTCCTCAGGTCCCTCACTGTTGAGCAGTCTACCATTTTGAATGCCATCCAGGGTGTAGAAAGGCAGTTGCAACGAACAAATGCATTCCTGGAAGGCATTCATTCTGGTCAGGCGGCCCTTCAGCGAGCTTTTCAGACTCTGGCCTCAGCACTGATGGCAGCCATTGTCCCTGTGTCTAGCCTCCCCCCTCCAACTTCCTCCACCCAGACCCAATCCCCTGTACCCCAGCCTCTCCCAAGCACACCTCTAGACCAGCATGCACACACGTCAACACACAAGGGAAGCTCGGGCAAACATAAGCACCACACATCCCACAGGCACTCACGCAAGCATCACACACATGCAGACACACCAACATCCACTGCCTCCACTGTGTCCCCCTCCTCCACGTCTCCCTCCTCCCTCCCAGTCTTGTCTACACTCACACCTGCATGCACTATATCTAAAGCCACTACTACCATCACCAGCACACCCACCACCACACCCCTCTCACGTGCAGTCACCACCCCCAATACCATTCACACATCCCCTGTGTCCTCTCCCAGTGTGTCTGTGACGCCCCATCCCAAGATACACAAACGCAGGCACACACCCACCCAACAGCCATCCACCTCACGACAGCCTCCAGCGCGTGCACCTTCACCCAAAGTCACCAAACGAACACCTCCTACAACCACAATCTCTTCCTCCACTCCCAAACCCCCTCCAGCTACCCATCCCAGTGTCTCCCAAAAACTTTTCCTGTCCAACCTTGACCTCTTTCCCACACCTCCCCCACTCCGTCCGTCTCCTAGGTCCCGAACTAGCACCTCAGCCACATCATCTCCGGGACCAGTGGTGCCTGGAGTCACCGGAATCTGGAGTGCACCGGCCACCAGGGCAGGCAGTGTGGCACGGAGCCACAGCACAGACAGTCCCCCACCTGTGAAGCATCAGAAGTTGGCCAGTGACCGGCAGGAGAGGGGGAAGACTCCAGCCGCCAAAGCCGCTCCAAGGGGTCCCGGTGGGAGTGTGGAGTCAGCTGCGACACCTTCCAAGGTGGGGAAGGGCCACAAGAAACCAGGAAAGTCTGGGAAGAGCAGCACGGCGGAGGAGACCGCCATCATTCCCGCTGCCCAGGAGGCCACAGCCGTCATCCCCGCTGCCCAGGAGGCCACAGCCGTCATCCCCGCTGCCCAGGAGGCCTCAGCCTTCATCCCAGCTGACCAGGAGGCCACAGCCGTCATCCCCACTGACACAGAGAGGACCGCCAGCACAAGCCCCGCTGGGCTAGAGAGGACCGCCAGCACAAGCCCCGCTGGGCTAGAGAGGACCGCCAGCACAAGCCCCGCTGGGACAGAGAGGACCGCCAGCACAAGCCCCACTGGGACAGAGAGGATCGCCAGCACAGAGAGGACCTCCAGCACAAGCTCCGCTGGAAGAGAGAGGACCGCCAGCACAAGCCCCGCTGGGCTAGAGAGGACCGCCAGCACAAGCCCCACTGGGCTAGAGACGACCGCCAGCACAAGCCCCACTGGGACAGAAAGGACCGCCAGCACAAGCCCCGCTGGGACAGAGAGGATCGCCAGCACAGGCCCCACTGGGACAGAGAGGATCGCCAGCACAGAGAGGACATCCAGCACAAGCTCCGCTGGAAGAGAGAGGACCGCCAGCACAAGCCCCGCTGGGCTAGAGAAGACCGCCAGCACAAGCCCCACTGGGCTAGAGATGACCGCCAGCACAAGCCCCACTGGGACAGAAAGGACCGCCAGCACAAGCCCCCCTGGGACAGAGAGGACCGCCAGCACAAGCCCCGCTGGGCTAGAGACGACTGCCAGCACAAGCCCCACTGGGACAGACAGGACCGCCAGCACAAGCCCCCCTGGGACAGAGAGGACCGCCAGCACAAGCCCCGCTGGGCTACAGAGGACCGCCAGCACAAGCCCCGCTGGGACATGAAGGACCGCCAGCAGCTGAGTCACTGCAAAGGAGCCTGCCGCTCCAAGCACCGCTGAACAGGGCACCGCCGTCTCAAGCACCGCTGAACAGGGCACCGCCGTCTCAAGCAACGCTGAACAGGGCACCACGTCTCAAGCAACACTGAACAGGGCACCGCCGTCTCAAGCACCGCTGGCCCATGAGCGCCAAGGGCACTGACGTTACTGAGTCTGTCACGGGCAGAATGAAGCACTCTGGGCACCATGCCCCCTCCAGAACCAGTGGAGAGATCCATCCACTACCTCTGTCCTTAGCAGGATGAAGCACTCTGGGCACAATGCCCCTTCCAGAACCAGTGGAGAAATCCATCCACTACCTCTGTCCTTAGCAGGATGAAGCACTCTGGGCACCATGCCCCCTCCAGAACCAGTGGAGAGATCCATCCACTACCTCTGTCCTTAGCAGGATGAAGCACTCTGGGCACAAAGCCCCCTCCAGAACCAGTGGAGACTGTTATCCACTTGAGAGACTGTGGCTTTGCACTCCCCAGGATTGAACAGTGGGCAAACCACCCACTGTAGAGACTTGAGAGACTGTGGCTTTGCACTCCCCAGGATTGAACTGTGGGCAACCCACCCACTGTAGAGACTTGAGAGACTGGGCAAACCACCCACTGTAGAGACTTGAGAGACCGTGGCGTTGCACTCCCCAAGATGGAACAGTGGGCAACCCACCCACTGTAGAGACTTGAGAGACTGTGGCTTTGCACTCCCCAGGATGGAACAGTGGGCAACCCACCCACTGTAGAGACTTGAGAGACTGTGGTTTTGCACTCCCCAGGATGGAACAGTGGGCAACCCACCCACTGTAGAGACTTGAGAGACTTTGGCTTTGCACTTCCCAGGATGGAACAGTGGGCAACCCACCCACTGTAGAGACTGGAGAGACTGTGGCTTTGCACTCCCCAGGATGGAACAGTGGGCAACCCACCCACTGTAGAGACTTGAGACTGTGGCTTTGCACTCCCCAGGATGGAACAGTGGGCATGTGGCCCTCTCGTGGATTTGGCGTTGTGCACTCAACCGTCTGAGGTGCCCCCCTTTCCCTCCCCCTGAGGTGCCTGTTTTCTTGCTCTCTGATGCCCCTGCAGTGTTCTGTCCGTCATGGTTGGGGATCTTGTGTGGGCCTCGCCCATACCGTGTGGGCCCAGTGTTCCACGGACTTAATTGGAGCACTACTTGGACTACTATGCTTGGTGTATATTTTGTTTATGATGTATATATATATTTTTGCCTAGTTGCTTTTAATATAATACAATGGTTACACTCATTTTCTTTTGTCTTTGCATTCTTCCGGGGGAGTTGGGGGGTGTAACTATAATGTATCATGCTGTATTAGTGTGTGTTGTCGTGGGTGAGGGTGGGGGTGTTGCGTGTTGCGTGTGTGTGTCCCTGTTTTTTCCCTCCCCCCTCCCCTGTGTCGTAGGTGCAGTACTCACCGTGGTCTTCACCGCCGGCGTTCGTGCTCCTGGTAGAGGAGCAGGAAAACTATCTGTTGGAAAATGGGTTATTGGTAGGGCAGGTAGGTACCTACACCTAGCAACAAGCCACTAACCTCCACATAGGTAAAGTTAGGTCTCAGTAAATTAATCCCAGCTCTACCCTTGGTAGCTTGGCATCGAGCGTCAAGGCTTAACTTAGGAGACAAAGTGTAAAGCATTCAAATATCACAAAACAGTAATTAAATAAAACACAGGAAACAGTTTAAAAATCCAAAACCAATTTATAAAAATAGCTTATATTTTTATCTTTAAAATGACACAAAAACGATTAAAATCGGTTCAGGGGAACCGGAGATATGAATTTTTAAAGTATTATTATTTTCTAGCGCTTAGAAACAAAAAGCGCCAATCGGGTCATCTGGTGGCACCAGGACCGGGGCAAAGTCAAACTTTCAGGCCGACCGCGATAGAGCCCTGCTCGGCTACAAGTCGCGGGAGGCCTCGGTTAAAAAGTTACCTTCTGACTTAGTCTTTATTTTGAAGTTTTTCTTCACCAGGACGAACCTGCCAGTTGAATCCGACCTCCTGGAGCCCTTGTCCGGATACGCGAAGTCGGTTTCCTCGGTGGTGATTTTTACCTTCGGACTTAGTCGTTTTTTCGAGATGAAAATCCTTCGACCGGGGTAAACCTGGATCTTGATCCGACGTCCATGGAGCCCTTCTCGGATACGATGGCTGGGAGGTCCCGGTCAACTTTTTACGTTCGGACTTAGTCTCTTTTTTGGATGTTTTTCTTTACCGGGACGAACCACGAAGTCAGGCCGGGTCGCGGTTGAGGCAAGCCGGCTAGAATTTCCGCGTCGGGTCGGTCACTTTATGGAGCTTTTTTTCAAAAATTCTCCAATCTTTTCCAAACTTCTGGGACTTCACCCAGATGTTCTTTCAAGGTTCTTTTGGGGTCCACAGCTCACCCCAAGGGTCCAGAAGTTCTGTGATGGTCCTTGGGAAGTGCGGACTTCAACTCCCAGAATGCACCTGGCGCAAACTCCTTTTTGGCCACTGGACAGTGGTCAGCTGGTCACTTTTTCAGGAGTTGGTGCAGGGGACTCTGGATAGCAATTTTTCACCTGTAGCAAACAGGGAGTCCCTCCTTGAACCAGTTGAAGCCAGGCAAAGTCCTTCTTGTTGTGAAGCCCAAGTGTGCAGCTGGTGCAGTCCTTCTGAGTGCAGGGTCCAGGTGCAGGCCAGGGGTCCAGCAGGGCAGTCCTTCTTCTTCTTTAGTTCCTTTCTTGTTGAATTCTGGAGGGGATCTGAGGTGTGGGTGCAGGTCTGCCAGTTTTATCCTTGCTCCTGGGTGAAAAGCAGGGGGGCCCTGGTTCTCCAATCAGGGACAGGGTCGTCCCCCTGTGATGACCACTTCCTGGGAAGTGTGGCAAAAATCCATCCCAGAAGGCAACAGTCTCTAAAAATCCAACATGGATGAATCTGATTTTTGGAGGTTACATCTGGCTGAGCCCACCCACTGGTGTGGCTAAAAATCATAAACACACCCCTCTCCTGCCCTCTCCTAATCTAATCAAGGGGGCACCTAGCTGTCTGGGGTTGCAGGATGTGGGGGTGTTGCTGGGTGCTGCAAATGTCCTTCTCTGCCTTTGAAGACTAGTTTGGCAGCCCTCCCCCTTCCTGCCTCACCATCTGCTGAGGGGAGATTCTCTCCCCCAAGCACATTCCTTTGTGTGAAGTCTGGCCACTTCACACCTCATCAAGGCAGCCTGGCAAAAGCTGCTGCAGGCTGGCCAATCAGAGCACAGCGGCAAAAACAATGCAGAGCTGAAATTGGCAACTTTTTAGGTAAAGTCTAAACTTTTTACCTGGACAAGTTATATTAAATCCAACAACTGGAAGTTGTGGGATTTATTACAACAATCAATTTGATACCAAATTCTTGGTATGTAACATTTAAGGAGACTTTAAAATTTAAAATAAAGTCTGCCCATTCTAGCCTATGAAGGCCATTTACTTCAATGAGGGAAAAACAAATTTGGCTGTTTTTACCTCACCAGGGCTTATAAATCTATTTTTATAAAGTCCCTGCTTATAGTTACATGGCACCCAGCCCTAGGGGCACATAGGGCACACCTTAGGGGTGACTTATATGTAAAAATAAGGTAGTTTAAGACTTTGGAAGTACCTTTAATTCCAAAGTCGAATTTGCATATAACTTTAATTTAAAAGCAGCCAGCAAGGCAGGCTTGCTTTTAAAATGACACTGGGCACCTCAGCAATGCACCTAGGTGTGCACCACCTATGCTGTGGTCCCTAAACCTACATGCCCTACCATATACTAGGGACTTATAGGTAGGTTAACTTAGCCAATTATAATTAGCCTAATTTGCATATCCATTTTACACAGAGTACAGGCCCTGGGACTGGTTAGCAGTACCCAGGGCTCCTTTAAAGTCAGGAAAACACCAGCAAAAAGTGGAAAATGGGGGCAAAAAGTTATGGGGCCTCTGCAATCAGCCCTGTTTTCTCACACAATCGCAGGGAGAATTTAGAGTTCCGGCTCCATGGTGTCCTAGTTCCTCGTGGGGTGTGTAGAGGTCAGCGTTTTCCCTGATTCCGCCGTGTTTTTATCCGCAGTGAAACCGCCCCGGAAAAGGTGGCAGATTGGTAGGTTGTGATACTGTGGGCGGTACTTTGTCCTCCGCCTGTCTGTTGGCGGTGATCGCCGCGCTGTTTGTTTGTACCGCCGTGGCGGTCAGAGTGTTAAAGTGGCTGTCTTTGTTGGCGGTTTCCGCCACAGTTGTAATTGCTAAATTTTTACCGCCGGCCTGTTAGCGGTCATGCCGACGCTTTACCACCGACCGCCAGGGTTGTAATGACCACCTAAGAGTCTTAGGCCCTCATTCTGACCTTGGCGGGCGGCGGAGGCCGCCCGCCAAAGTCCCGCCGTCAGGTTACCGTTCCGCGGTCGAAAGACCGCGGCGGTAATTCTGACTTTCCCGCTGGGCTGGCGGGCGGTCTCGTTCAGACCGCCAGCCAGCCCAGCGGGAAAGAGGCTTCCACGATGAAGCCGGCTCGGAATCGAGCCGGCGGAGTGGAAGCTGTGCGACGGGTGCAGTTGCACCCGTCGCGTATTTCACTGTCTGCGCAGCAGACAGTGAAATACATGTAGGGGCCCTCTTACGGGGGCCCCTGCAATGCCCATGCCAGTGGCATGGGCACTGCAGGGGCCCCCAGGGGCCCCGCGACCCCCCCTACCGCCATCCGGATCTCGGCGGTCCGACCGCCGGGATCTGGATGGCGGTAGGGGGGGTCAGAATCCCCGCGGCGGTGCAGCAAGCTGCGCCGCCGCGGAGGATTCAATGGGGCCGCGGTACACTGGCGGGACCCCGCCAGTGGTGCCGGTCCGACCGCGGCTTTACCGCCGCGGTCGGAATCCCCATTGAAGCACCGCCGGCTTGTCGGCGGTGCTCCCGCGGTCCTCCGCCCTGGCGGTCAAAGACCGCCAGGGTCAGAATGAGGGCCTTAATCCTTAGAAAACAGTGAGAATAATGTTTTTACACAAAGTACCTAGTTAGTGTGAAAACTAAAGCCGCATGGTTGAGCGCGTGTCAGAAAAGGGTAGCGATGCGTCGATTCCTTACTCACAAGTGAGGCCTTGCGTCGTTTCCTTCTCCGGTCAGGTCGGCGATGCACCGTTTTTCTCCCTTGCAAGACAGCGATGCGTTGGTTTCCGGAAGGGGCACCTCAGATCCGCGCAGTCGGGTTGACTTGGGCGCTCAGGGACGATATGTGGAAAATCTGGTTGCATGGTATCAGAAAACTGTGCTGCTTGGGGTTTGTGTTGTTATCAACCTCCGTAAGCGGGTATTGCACTTAGTTTTCTCCAGCCGGATGCGTTGATCTCCCAGCCGCGATGCAGGTGGAGTGTCGATTTTAGCCGCGAAGCCGGCAGCGCAACGTTTATCAGCTGCGTTGTTGGAGGTACATTGAAAATTTCCCAGCACGGCGTTCTGTGCATGGATCGTCAGTTCTTGTCTGCCAAGTTCACCTTTCAAGGGCCCAGGGACTGGATAGGGCACCACTTGGCAAGGTCCAGGTGCTGGCAGAGGAAGTCTTTGATGGTCCTGAGACTTCAACAACAGGAGGCAAGCTCAGTTCAAGCCCTTGGAGATTCTTCTCAAGCAGGAAAGCACAACAAAATCCAGGCTCTGTCCCCTTTCACAGGCAGAAGCAGCAACTGCAGGATAGCCCAACAAAGCACAGTTACAGGAAGGGGCAGCACTTCTCCTCAGCTCTTCAGCTCTTCTCCTTGGCAGAGGTTCCTCTTGAATCCAGAAGTGATCTCATTTTCAGGGGTTTTGGGTCCACTACTTATACCCCTTTCTGTCTTTGAAGTAGGCAAACATCAAAGGTAAGTCTCTCTTGTTTGCAAGATCCTGCCTTGCCAAGGCCAGGCCCCAGACACACACCAGGGGGTTGGGGACTGCATTGTGTGAGGGCAGGCACAGCCCTTTCAGGTGCGAGTGACCACTCCTCCCCTCACTCCCAGGACAGATGGCTCATCAGGATATGCAGGCTACACCCCAGATCCCTTTGTGTCACTGTCTAGAGTAGAGGTGCAAACAGCCCAACTGTCAAACTGACCCAGACAGGGAACCCATAAACAGACAGAGTCACGGAATGGTTTAAGCAAGAAAATGCCTACTTTCTATAAGTGGCATTTTCAAACACACATTCTAAAAACAACCTTTACCAAAAGATATATTTTTAAATTGTGAGTTAAGAGACCCTAAACTCCAAAGTTCTATCTGCTCCCAAAGGGAATGTGCACTTTAATAATATTTAAAGGCAGTCCCCATGTTAACCTATGAGAGAGATAGGCCTTGCACAGTGAAAACCAAATTTGGAAGTATTTCACTGGACATATAAAAGACATTAGTAAATTTCCTACCTTAAACATACACTGCACCCTACCCATGGGGCTACCCGGGGCTTACCCAAGGGGTGCCTTACATGTATGAAAAGGGAAGGTTTAGGCCTGGCAAATGGGTACATTTGCCAAGTGGAATTGGCAGTTTAAAACTGCACACACAGAAGCTGCAATGGCAGGTCTGAGCCATGTTTACAGGGCTATTCATGCGGGTGGCACAACCAGTGCTACATGCACACTAGTAGCATTTGATTTACAGGCCCTGGGCACATCTTGTGCACTGTACTAGAGACTTACTTGTAAATCAAATATGCCAATCATGGAAAGCCAATTACACATACATTTTACACAGGAGCGCTTGCACTTTAGCACTGGATAGCAGTGGTAAAGTGCCCAGAGTATCAAAAACCGCAAAAACAGAGTCCAGCACACATCAACAACCAGGGAAACAAAGGCAAAAAATTAGGGGACAACCGCCAAGGATGCCAAGTCTAACATACCCTGACTAGGATTGTGGTCCCTATTTGGACAAAGGTGTATACCTCTGCCAACTAGAGACCCGATTTCTAACACAGCACATGCCCAAACCACACATGCACTGCACAGTACTGCTCCTTCCTTTTACTATACCCTTCTCAGGCACACATACAACTAACAGAGAGTCACTACTCCTGCACTCCGCAACACTCCACATCTATCTAATATAGGCCAAGGGTGAGTTTAGCAGACAGCATTGGAAGTTTCAGAAAGGCGGGTGAACCTGTAAGCCTCACTCCTGTGATTCAGGGTAAAAAGGTCCTGTTCACCACTACTGAACACTAAATAGTATACTACCACCACTGCTCCTGTGGTGCTTAGCTTCTGGTGAAAGGTGTAGCCTTCGACCACTATGAGAGTAGTCCAATATGGCCGCAATCTATGAGACAGGTCTATGTCATGGTGCACTCACATGATCCGTGTTGACCTATGACAAAAACTCAGCAGTAAGGATTCAGACAACAGTACAGTTGGGCACTCAGGGCACATAGATGTCTTTAACATGCAGAGGACTTTTCACCCCATCAAACATTTTATCATTCATTCTTGACAGATGCCTCACACCTGAATGATGCTGGATCTGGGTATCAATTCTTTCTAGCCATACTCTGAGAATGGTAACATCTACCACTGAGTGTGGGATTGTCTAGTATGAGGGGAATTCTTAATTGACCTGCTCCATGATTGTAGGTCAGACATACAGAGACCCACAAATGTGCACTTCAGGTGTTCTTAACTCTCCAAGCTATCATTTTGGAACTGGAACTGCTGAACTATAGGTTATAAAATGCATACACTCCAGGAGACACTCAGAACCCTTACCCTAACTTATAGGAATGTGAGCGTTTCCCTTGCTGGTGGCACAGTTTCTGGCACATGCACACTAATCTATTTATTGACAGTTTTTTCTACATCTTTTTGTGTATGCAAAAAGGCAGTTTCAGCACTAGAATAGATCTGAAGGGTTTTCTACTGTCTTATCCTTCCAACCCAAACTGCCCCAATGCCCTACAAGCAACCTCAACACATCTTTATTATTCTTGATACAGTAGCGTGCTTGTTGGCAACTGTCAGACTCTGTCAGAACTGTCAGATTGGGCTCTAACATGGTATTTGATACTAAAGTACACAACGGTGATGGGAAAGAAAGCCTGCACAAGGGAATAAGATGGTTAAAACTTAGAAAGGACGGGCACTCAAGAGACTATTTAGCATTCAGAATAACTAATACCCAGGACGGATGTGCAAGACATATAAATATATAGAACTACATTAACAATAAAACTCTTGGGAGCTTCACACAGTAAGATTGAAGCTCAGTAAGTTTCTAACTCAAATTGCTGTTACAGATACTGACTGCAAATACCCACATATAGAATATACATGCAAAAGCAGGATCTGTGGAGCTGATACCTATGGTGATGTTATCAATGGAACTCTAAGACTCACAGTAGACAAAAAACACCACCTAGGTTGTCAGCTGTGCCCATGGATCCTGCCATTGAACCCGCAAGGAGGTAACAGCAAGGGTGTAAAACAAAATACACAGCCACAATAGACAAGGAGCTAGAAAGGAGGAGTGCTTAACGGGAAAGAAGGGAAAACAATGAGCACACTTGGCAAAAGTAAGACCAAAACCCAAGGATACTGGAAGCTAAGATTACAGGAATAGGAAGACAGCAAAATAGAAACTGTAACAAAAGGTAAAGGGGAAAAGGCAGGGACTGGGAAAAGGTAAATACAGAAGGGGAGAGACTACAAGACTGCACTAAATAGTACTGGTTCAGGAATCAAGGAAACGAAGTAGAATTGAAGTCAGTGCTAGTTTAAGGAACAAAGAATTAGCTATAGCTCAGAAGTCAAGAAATAAAGGTACAGGAAAGAAAGGAAAAGAAAGGGCACACTTTGGCAGAAAGCAGGTAACAAATATACAAGGAAACTAGAAGCAAGAAAGTAGGAACAGGAAGACAGCAAACTAGGAACTAGAACGAAGGTAATGGGAAGAAAAGCAAGGATTGGGAAAAGAGAAACGCAGGAGAGAGGCTTTAAGGGTGCACTAAATAGTAGTAATAGTTCGGGAATCAAGTAAACAAAAAATAGCTAGGGCTCAGGAGTCAAGGTAGCACTGAAGGAAGTGCTAGTTCAGAAACAAGGAATAGTTGCAGCTCGGGAATCAAGCTATCAATGTAGCACTGAAGACAGTGGTAATTCAGGAACAATGTATAGCTGGAGCTCAGGAATCAAGGTTCCCAAAGTAACACCACAGGCAGTGGCTAGTACAGGATCATGGATAGCTATAGTTCAGGAATCAAGGAAACAAGGAATAACTATAGGTCAGGAACTCTGTAAACACTTATATCAAAAGCTCAGGAAAACAAGGGTCAGTATCACAGGAACAAAGCTACAATGACCAACTCTGAACTGAAGGGATCTGAGGCTTAAAAGAGCTCACAGTACACACATGCATCAGGTGTGAGCAGGCTAGCAGTTGCCAGCTACAGGTGTGCTGAATTCCTCCACCCATCCTTCGCCTGCAGGGGTGGAGACGAAGCAGTCAGCAGGGGATTATAGGTAATGGTGTTTCGAGCATGAGCAGACTGGCTTCCACAATACCTGCCATGCATTAGGAATGGATGGCCATTTCCAAATTGTGTCCAAATAGGTCAAGAAAGTTATTAGAACACTGGAGAGTCCCACAAGTCAACCTCCTGGTAGTAAGCACGAGAACGAAGGGAGCGAGTCATGACAGTTACTTGGGAGAACATGGATTTTAGGGATAATTTGACCTTGAAGGTTGGTGGATAATTAGCTCACGCTGCTCTTGTATCATTGTAATATATAGTTTGATCCTTAAAAATCAACAAAACGATGTAAATTAAAAATGTCATTATTACAAGAACTCTAAATAGCATTAATTTACTTAGTATCTAGTTTTCTGATGTATATATCTACCTGACGATTGCTCACGTCTTGAATTTCTTAGGTATTGTGAGAGCTGAGATTTTGTTGTAAATAATTTTGTCATTACGTAATCATACTTATGTACTAATGTGTGAAATAATCTGACTATAAAATAATGTTTATGAAAATTGTGATCTACTGAATGGCCGCCATCAAGTGAAAGGCCTGCACATGTTTTCTAATGTTGTATTAACACTGTGATGAAATATATTCTGTCTCTTTAAGAACATGTTCTCTGCTAAAAATAAATGCTGAAACAAAATGAGTATTTCGTGGTCTCTGCTTGGTCTGAAGCAGAGGCAAGGCCACTGCGCAATGTTATCGGTATAAAATGTTTCTAGTGTACTCTGTTCTTATGACTTCATCTCTGTTGCCTAACAGACTTCATTCATTGAACTTGCATACTTGTCTGTAGTTATGTTTCTAATTCATGTGTTTTCCCTTAAGGAAATGGTGCGACGAGAAATGTTTCCATAATTTGTAATCACTGTCCTGCAACAGCATATTTGGAAGGTGCCAAGCAAAAGAGCCTACAGATGCAAACGGAGAAGGAAGTGTACAAGATACATATTGTAAAAGTTTGGATTACGCAGAAGCAAAGGCCAATGAATGTTCTTATAGCTAACATTTTATATAATTTTGATATCTGTTAACTTTCTCAGTGGACATATTTTTCTCACCTTATGTTTAAACCAATCACAAGAATTTAGCAAGTTTAATTTAATGTTCAGTCATCATTGCTTGGAGTGCAGTTCATTCGTTCGTGCTCTTGTATCCTGGTTCCAGAGAATTTACCTTTTGTGATCTGTCACTTTGACCTCGTACTTTGCCAGTTAGTCTACTGACATTCTGGTGTTTATTATTTTCTGAGTTTACTATGTCTGTTCAATACTGAATTAACGCTTTGATAGTTTAGTAAATCTATAGTCCAAACTCTAAACCATTCCGCTACTCTGAAGTAGAAGTTGTTGCTGATTACCTTAGAGATTGGGTAAATGTATTGCTCTGTGTATCGTTTTTTGTTTTTTGTTTTCCAGGTACCAGCTGCTAATGTTTTAATACTGCTGCTTATTTTTTGTAGCGCCATAACTAGATGTTTTCCTAAATTTGTGTTACTAAATATTTTACATAAAGTCCAACATGTCAATGCTAATTAGTGGTTAATGAGGCGTTACTCTCATACTCATGAATGGTCATTGACTCTTTTCGTTTGTTGATTCAATGTATTTAATTTCTCTTGCTCAGATTCTATTATTATGGTTATGTGTATTCGCTATTGAGTTATTGATACTTACAGCTTTGATTAAGCGTAGGTTCATTCGCCGAATAAATCAGCTGTGTTGTTTCTTTATATGTATCAATTAAACTTGAGAATAATATTTGTGACTTTAGAATTGTTAATATAGGGAAATAAACATTTACATTTCTAAATAAATGGGTGTAGTTACTGATGGTCCAATTGATCATGGGGTGTTTGATTTAATATTTCTGACGTTTTATTTATGACGTTTTCTTTAAAGCAGGTTCGGTTCATCGACCTATAAGTATGAAATCCACTATCTAGTCTGTAGTGACTAAAATATAGCAGAGATTTCTGCTTTAACAGTATCAGACTGGATCCAAAAACTATCAATAGCTCTCCCACCCAACTCACAACCCTGAGATCATTTGGTAGAGGAATACTTCTTGGTGTTGGCTCTGGAACAAAGAGCAGCTCTTTGGTTCAATTCATGTCAATTAGCAAGTGGGATGGGTATGAGGGTAATGGGGAGGTGGGAAGCGAGTGGAGAGGCGTTAGCTGTGGGAGGTTTGATTCTATGCACTGTTTTGCATGGAAACCAGAAGGTTAATTGGCTTACCACTGCTCTTTTTGAGAATGTGTGTTGGGCAATGAAAAATAAAAGAAAAGCATATGAGAGGAAGAATTTATTTTATTATAAAGGATCTAAATAAGAATTTTTAGTAGCATGTAAGCCTCAAAATATGACATAGCTCTGTCATAGATGAAGATTGAAAATGTCTTAATTAGGTTAAGAAGCTATGATTTGTAGGTAAAATCTTCAGAACTAGAGAAATGGTCCATGATAGCATACAGTGAGGCGGCCATCTTAAGAATCTGTCTGTACTATGAGATTCAAGTACAAATCCAATCACAGGAGCATGGCAAGAATGATGTGACGCTCGTAGCATTCTGGCAGTGACCGGTTTGTCACTTGCGGCCAGGATGCTAGGAGTGGAGGATATGTTGTGGGCATGTATAAGGAATAAATTACATTTATCCTTTCCAATTCCGACTACGGCTGCTCACGTATGATTATGTGCTTTTTGTAGCACGAAATGCGTCCTCATGCCAAAAATGGATTGAAGGACACATTTCACTCCATACATTAGTGGAAAATTTGATGCTACATAGAAGGTAGAGGGAGACAAAGAAACAAGAAAGAAGAATAAAAAGATTTGACAAGATATTAAGGATCATACAACTGTATGTAGACTTTTAAGCGGAAAAGAAGTTTTATTCTGTGCTGGACAACTAGGGTGTTAAGCCTAATGTTGAGTTTAAGGGAAACGTGGACTACAAATAACTGTAGAGTTTATTAGAAACAGCGCAGAGCTACCAGCCAAGAAGCTCCTTCAGCAACGACTTACTCTGCCCACATTCCAAAGTTCCCCACATTCCATGTTCCAGCAACATCCCCTAGGCAACCCCACAATTCTAGGGATAAGAATACCACATAAGAATACAACACCTAACATTTATAACATGTGACCAGGATGTCACAAGATGCAGGTGGGCGTTATGGTCTTTATTTTACGCATCCTATTTCAGGTTCCGGATCCATTTCGCCACCACCAACCTTCCTTACACCATAAGAATAATGTATCCCCCATCAAAGAAGCCCTCGATCCCATGGGAGCTGCAAATTAATGAAACATAGCAGGTATTTTCGCTTACTGGTGACCAGACAACTGTTTTTTCACAACACCAATGAATGTGATTGAACAAAGTGACATCCGGTTTACAGTGCTGAGAATCTTGAGGGGATGCAGGATTAATTCATTCTGGCCTTTCTACATTGTTCTGTGTGGTTCAAAGTCAGGCTGAACCACAGGGTGCATTGGCAATCAAGAAAAACGTTTCAATTACTCTACATGGGGTATTGGTGTAATCTGAGGCATTTTGTGTAACAGCTGTAATGTGGAATGCCAGAAATGATGTGAGATTAGGGGAGCGTAAATAAACTTTGACCTGGGCCTAATATTTATGCCTCTCTTAATATGGTAGAATGCTCTGTTTCTGACAATCAGAGATGTTTAGTGTTGTTGAGACATTTGCATCTTTGAGCTATCATTGTGTATGTGGGAGGTTCTATATGATGCGCTCTATCGGGTGTGTGTGTGTTGTAGCTTGGAGGCAAGTGCTGTTAAAAGCAGAATGACAGAAATTTTGTATGCTTGTGTGCCACTTTAGGGCACTTTTTGTATTTTTTGATGGAAGTTATTCAGTTGAGAGTCTGCTGCAGAACGTCCATGTAGCTTGGTCACAAGTTTAAGGCCAACTCCAGGTTTCACTTTGGTGAGGGTAATAACATGAGTATCAGTCAGTTGGGGTACAACAAAAAGTGTTTTTTAACAGGCAAGGGGCAAGTCAATGGGCCCGTGCAGAAATAGGTCTATCCCAGCGCAGTGCATTGCACCACTTTGTAACCCCTTGCTCCACATTAGGCCTCCCCCATTAGGGAGGCCAAAAAAATGGCTCAAAGAAATCTAAAAGATTTCTTTGTGCCATTTATTGTGGCATTTTTAACGCCTGCACATAGCAGGCATTAAAAGGTTGCACACACTGTTTATAATGGGCCTCAATGTGCTTTGCAGGAGTAGGGTCAACATTTTCGACGCTAATCCTGCAAAGTGCCGAACTAGCGTTAGAAATATTGACGCTAGTTCCCTAACTACCACCACCGTGAGCGATATCTTTAATATGGTGCCCACATGGTGGCGTTAGGGAGGCGCTAAGGGATGCAAGAAAAGTGGCACTGCTTTGGATGTAGCACCCCTTTTCTTAAATCTGCCCCTGTGTCGGTGCCCAAAGCTCTGCTCAGAAGGCCGTGGCCTGTACTAATAAATGTCAGTGCTCCTAATACCCAGGCTGTCTATTCCTAAATCTATGTTGTGCCTCTAAAATCCACTACCCGAAACTCCCTGCCCCTTTATCTCCCTGTTTGGAGTTCCTGCTTTCTCCCTTTGTGACGGTTTCTCCGTCATTCTGTTTGGCCATCTTTTCAGTTTATATGTCTTTCTGTCCCTTGCTCTCCACTGTGAGGAAAATGAAGTGCCAGCCCCCCAAAATTGGTCCCTGTGGCCACCACCGGAATACACTGGCTCAAATTAAGCACTGTCTGCAGGGATCTTGTAGTTATCGTTGGCTATCCTGCAGTATCTCTGCAGAGCTCACTGTTTCAGGAGCACAGTGTCATGTGCGAGTCATACTGATGATGTCTGCAGGTTCGACTGGGGCCCCCAGGGCCTGCGAGAAGCAAACAGAACGCACATAAATGGCTCAGAGAAGCACATATTTTTTTCAACTGACTTTGTTCAGGTGGGGAATCAGGCCTCCTCTTTGTGTGTGTCTCCACTTCTTGCTTAAGGACGCATATTGAATCACACCTTCTGTAGGTGCATGCCCGGTCAGTGGAATAAAAACAAATTTACATAGTCATGGCACCTAGCTCTATTATAGAAGACGTTTTGAATAATTTTACCTAATTTATTGCATAAACGCACCCACTGTTAAAGTTCATATAATTATACCTGATGCATTACTAGCCCTAAACCTATACATAAGCCTACACCTTACTCACCAACCACTTTAATGGAAAGACGACACCTAAAACTAACCCTAATAACTTTGTCTTGCTTTGCATTTTCCGTGCTTTGTTGTATGCAGCTTTTGGTGTAAAATAATGTCTATGGCTTAAATTAGGTACTCTGTAATACACCCCATGAAAACATTTTGCCAATGTATTTGAATTCTGGCTTACAGAGCCTTCCTTGTAACAGCAAGGGGGTGCCCACACACAGATATGAGTACTACAATGTGATCCTGGGGTGCCCACAAGTATTCGAAACTATCTTGGCACTCCCTCACACAAACACCTTGTTCCTCCAATGAGTCCTAGCTCACTCTCGCTCACTCCCTCCGTTGACAACTTGTTCCAACTGGTCTGGTACCAGTAACTTATGCACCAGCACCAAGCAGTTTTACAGTGGCATTTAGACAAATGACTATCACAAAAAGTCAGGCTGAATTTTTGTCAAAGTTTTGCTTCGCCCTTGCACTAGGCAAGGTAAGGGATGGGCAACTGCAAAACCTACATGAGATTTACCAAGCCACGTTGCGTGTCCAGGGGTGCTTGGCAAATCTGGAGTAACACAAGGCAGCCCAAGTCACTGCCTGGCATTACTCTGCCACAGGGAGGCATTAAATTGGGAAAGCATGGGTGTTCCCATGCATCCACAGATGGATAATGTCATATTCCCAGATTTTCCATGAATGTTAGGCCTGTGGGTCGAAATGCAGCGCCTTCCCAGGGGAGGCGTAACTAGGAGAAATATTTTTATTTCTCCTTGTTTTTCCTCTTTCTATGTGTGCTGCATTCCGTAGCACACATTGAAAGAGGAAAAAAACGTCAAAGGATTGTTTTTGTACTTGAAGGTGTCCTTTCCTGCACAAAAACAATCTTTTGAGGCATTCTGCATGTGACCCTTCGTTCACAAAAACAAACCTAGCTGCAACTATGATGTAAGGGTGCCTCCATTGGTGCTAGGCAGCCAAAAGTGCACCCAAGCAAGGAGGATTAGGAATGCACCATTTCTTGAGAGCTCATTCCTGCCCTCTCGATTTCACGCTGCAGAGCAAGATGTCGTTGTGTAAAGGGTTTCATGAAAAAAATATAAATATGGCCCTCAATGTCTACATGCTGATAAGTGCAGAACCACCATTTTGTACTTGTCCTTAGTTAAAGATGTCACTTCAAATTAGTGTAAAGGTACCCAACATCAGTGAGAGAGCGTAGTTTATATAACCTATATTAGAGCAAAATATCAATATATTAATGTGTGACGATACTGCATAGAAAACTATAATAATAGCGATTTTGCTTAAACGTGTACTAGAATTGTGACCACGATGAGTGGCCACCAATGTAGACGTAATTAATAATGATGAATAAAATGTTTATGTTATGGTCAATTAAGCTTACATTTAACGTTTGTTTTGATGAAACTGTATTGAAATTCTTCATAGGCCCTAACTTAGCGTGAGCTGCAGTTTAGCTGCTCAACTCTCATATTAAATGCATTTTTCCTGTTTTCCAGTGTGCTGACTCACAAGGGGCCATGACCCTGTAAATGTTCTTTTCTTCAAACTCGGAAGACAAATGTATCTACATTAAAACCGTTCCCAGGCGCATCTTCGGTGTTCTGAAAATAATGTTTTAAAATATTGAAACAAGTGTAGATTAATGTTATGTACAAGGTCACTTAGACCGGTGAACAATGAAAACTGCTGACCCAAAGGACGTGCCAAGAGATGCCAAAGTATGAAGTAAAGCCGGATGTGCCACCTCTGAAGACGTCAATTATGAAAACCAATCAACAATCTCTAAAATAACGTGGGGTGACAATTGGGATTACCGAATGTTAAATTTGACAGGTTAAAGATAGTGGGGTATAGTAAATGTCCAATAGAATTTTGGGGGAATGTACTACGAAAAAGAGATGAAAACCCATGTCACAGGGAGGTCGGGACCATTAGGTAGGGAATGCTATTGATTTTATCCAGAAACTCTGTCACTCTGTTTGGTGACTTGAGACTTCATTGAAACCATCCTTGTCCTTAGACTGTCCATTTACATTTTTCCTCCTTGTGAGGGAAGTGCAGTTTTGCCCTTTAGTTAAGTACTGACTGATGGCGATTTGACTGATGTCCTGAAGACGAAGACTGAACCTGTGCGCTGACCTAATCTTTGGAGGGTAATTATGACAATGTAACTGTAATTTGTCTGTTTGCTTTTCCTTTCTAGGTACCAACTGCTTGTTTTGATAGAGACCACAGCTAGATGTTTTCCAAATTGATGTTCTAAATTGTTTTGCATGAAGCCCAACATGCGAATGCTAATCAGCGGTTAGGACAGGTGTTCACTAAAATTGACGCAAATAGACAAATGACTGAGACTATGCTTTGTTGAACCGACGCGATATCAAACACTCTGCTATACTTCGATCTATGTTTACGCCATGCTATGTTCTAATGTTTGTGATTCTTGCCTTAATGAAATCTTATCAAAGTTGTCATATTGTGACTATGTTGCTATGTTTCTTGGTTTTGAGATTAACGCACTTAATCTTAGATTGTAATTAATAGGGAATAAATTCATAAAATTCTACTAAACCGGTGTTGTTATTCATGACTGAAAGGTCACGATAGCGTCTTGAATTGATTAATGACTTTGACTAAGGTGAAATGTATTGTTGTGATAAATATTGATGACATTATCGATGTATTGATTGACATATTGATTAGTTATCTCGTCCTACGGTGTCTCTCAACTGGGTCAAAAGATTCATTGGCCTAAAAAGAGTCCTAATGAGTAATAAATGAACATAGAGGGACGCGTTAACATCAGTACAAAATTCATCATCTCTACACACTCTCATGGAGGCACAAACTCTTCTCCCACACACATCTCTGATAATCTGGTCACTTAACATTCACTCTGCCCCCCAAGTCTATATTTGATTTTGACTGGATTTAAGGTAAATTCTCCAGAGAGTGCCAGTGACACAGCTGGAAAATACCTCAGTGCTGTGCCATATCTTAAGTTGTTTTTTACTCAACAACTAGTTGCATTCTGGGGCTCATGACAAGTGTGTCTACAGATAGAGATGGTTGATACATACAAATTCCCCAGTCTGAGATTGCTTGTGAAGGAATTAATGATTGTTTCCAGTGTTAAGGAATGTTTTGTGTGAGCACTAGTTGGCAAATAACGCGTCAATTTAATTAGCTCTCATAGGAATTATTTATTTTATTCTGAGAGTTAAAAAGCAAACACTATTCTCATGTATTAAAGTAAGCTATTTATTCTGAGGTTTGCTTGAGTCATTGTATTTGCATCCTACGTAGTGGGAATGTTTTCAGGAACCCAAGAGCAGCCAGTTATCACTGAACCCCGAATGTGACTATCAGTTGACTTGGGGTTTACCTTACTATTTATTATAGCACTGACCACCAACTACAACCCTAGCACCTTCAAACACAGTAACAATTCACATACAGAACTGTAAGTATGATGCATTATTAAATCATATATCAACACTGAAACACACATCTCATGTATTCTGTGAATTGCACTGCACTCATAGGCTTTTGTAATGGGAAGTAATTCGATGCAGTGCTTTACCTTGTGCCACACACAGATCTGAGTACTTCAGTATGATCCTGGAGTGTCCTCAATGTTCCAGTTCTATTGCTAGAGTAGTATTTGAAACTGGTGGACCTGGCCCCCAGCTTTTTGCCTTTTGTCTCCTATTTTACTGACCCTCTTTTTTGTTGGTTTTAGGACTCTGGGCACTTTGCCAGTGCTTATTAGTGCCAAAGTGCATATGCTCGCTGTCTAAAACGTATTGACAATTGGTACCTCTATGATTGTAACATTTAATTTACTTTCTAAGTCCCTAGTACAATGCACTAGAGGTGCCCAGGGCCTGTAAATTAAATGCAACTAGTGGGACTGCAGCACAGAATGTGCTACCCGCTCTGTAGCCCCTTAATGATGGCTCAGACCTGCCATTGCAGTGTCTGTGAGGGCATTTTTAAACTGTTATTTTGAACTGGCAAGTCAATCTACTTGCCTGACCCAACCCTTCACTTTTATGATATGAATGAATGAATAAATGACATTTTATTGTTGGTTAATTACAGTTTTACAATATATGATCATTAAAAACTTTTTATACAGTGAAATATCTTAAAATTACTAGGGCACAATAAAATGCTCAAGTTACAATTTAAGAATCAGTTTAGATTCCAAAAGTAGCTGCTACAAAATTATACATTTGAGAAGAGAAGCAAAGAGCAAGCGTAACATCTCATTTGCACGTGTTGCCGCCTAATATATGTTACATTTTGAATTAAATGAAACTCCAATACTGGTAATAAAATCAATCCGAAGCGGAGTAATACTGATCTATTTTTCTAGCCACGGGTGTCAGAGAGTTTGTAAAAATGCAGTTCAATGCTGTATGCGGTGATTTGAAAAATGCTATCGCCGCTTTCCTGCATGTACGTATTCCCCGTTTATTAAAAGGTACCTTTAACAGCCCCTCAGTATCATCCAGGCATGCCATCTTTGCTCGAGGGACTCTATCTTTCAACAGCGAGATTATTTTCGTGTACTCCATTGATGACTTTTTTAAAGGGGGGAAGAGACACATCCCATAAAGAACTAGCTGATAATTTATCTATCGCCGCCTCTAGGTACTTCCAAGCTGGAGCATTGCTATTTGTTTGGATTTCTTGCCGAAGAATTTAGCATATTTGGGCTCATATTTATACTTTTTAAGCGCCGCTTTTTGACGCAAAAACGGCGTAAACTTCAAAATACAATTGCATTTTGCAAGTTTGCGCCGCTTTTGCGTCAAAACATGACGCAAATGCGGCGCTAAAAAAGTATAAACATGGCTTGGTTTGAGGTGTTTAATTTTATTCTCTTACAAACTTTAATATAACCACCTTTCCTTGTGACGGTCTGATTTGTTAATACAAATTCTAGCTTTATCTTGGCCGGTGAGGCATTGCAGGGGAGAAGAAAGACTGATATATATGTTTTTACAATAATTGTATATAAAGCTACTGAGGTCCAAATGTATACTTTTTTAGCGCCACGTTTGCGCGCTTTTTGACGCAAAAACGGCGCAAACTTACAAAATACAATTGTATTTTGCAAGTTTGCGCCGTTTTTGCGTCAAAAAACGACGCAAATGCAGCGCTAAAAAAGTATAAATATGGGCCTGAGTCTCTACCACGTAGTGCCTCACCCCGAGAGAGATACTAGACTGTAATTTTGCAGTTATTACTTTTAACAGTGGGAGGTAGCTTAGCCCACCCAGTGACCTCTGTAAAGTGTGAAATACTAAAAGTAAGTTAGTACCTTTCCTCTACAAATCCAACTTGTGCTGCTGAAAAAAAAATCTTGAACTCCCAAATACCTATATGTACTAACCTGTTCTAATTGGCAGCCTTGTAAGTACCACTTATGCTTTCTCTGTATCCTGTGACTTACTTCCATAATTTCATTTTTCTCATTTATGACCATGCCATAATCTGATGAGTAATGCAGATTTTCCACAGTTTTTATGGGAAGAAAATCATTATTTTATTAAAGGCATGGAGGCTAAAATCATGCATATATCTTTATTGTTTCACTTACAGCAACAACAAGACTTTAGAATTAGAACTTTAATAAACACTCAAGAATCTGTAGAACATGCCTAAAAACACTGAACATGCTGCCATTTTCCTTCTTTTTTGCTGCAAAACATCATAAGTTCAACTTGAAAGTCGTCTGAGAAACCAACAGTAGTTGTATCCAAATAATCTTGATAACTTTCCAGTCTCTGATGAAACAACCCTCTTAACTGAAATATAATATAAAACACATCAGCAGGGATGGGCAGAACAAAGGGAGGGATAATATTAGCCTCCGTGCCATTAATTAAATCATGATTTTCTTTCCATTAAAACTGTGGGAAATCTGCATTTTATGGCTAAGCCCGGCGGCCATTATTATGCATGTTCAAAGCTCATCCACAACTTCATGTACAGCAGTTCAACCATTCTCCTCTCATACTCCTTCAAACAGTGCACTACACACAAATTCTCATTCTTCTCCAACCTAGGATAAAAAATCGTTCTAACATCGGGGACTCTTCTAAAAGACACCAGACAAAGTACAATTGTCAATTTCCAGGATAGCAGCTTAAATGACACCAACTGATTAGCTCCCCAACTCTCAACCTTTTTCAATACTTGAGAAACATCCCACAACGAGGTATACTTTGCTCTAGGAGACACCTTTAATAATCCTTTTTACCGTTTTGTGTTGACCAATTGGAACACCGTCTACCAACTCATGACCTGCCAAAATTGCTGACCTACTTAAATTAACAGAATTGTACTCCAAATTTTCTTAAATAACTCAGCCAAATAATTCACTGCATCCACTACAGGGGCAGGTACGGGATCCAAAGCCCTTGCCATACACCAACTATGCCATCTTCCCCTTGCTGACCAGTACGCCTTAGTTCCTGAGTTCCATAGCTTCCTTCAATAGGCCAGACACTTGCAACACTCTCCTGAAATCATCCAAACTATTAATTTCAACTGACCTTGTATTATCAACTCACAACATGGCAACAGAACTGGATCATCCCTCAACAAGCTCCATACGTCCAGAAACCGTACTTGAGATTGCCAAAACAGAGTTATCAACACCAACTACGCTCTCTCGCTCTCTCTCTTCTCACTTTCGTGAGTACCCTCTGTATCATAAAGGAGAAAATGCATACATCCTTCCTTTCTCCCACTCCTGAAGAAAAGCATCTTTGCCCTTTGCTTGCTGATCCGGCTTCCAACTGTAAAATATCTTCAGGCTCCAAATGATCCCACCGATCCGCCGACCTCATGAACACTTCCCTGTTCAACCTCCAATTGCTTGAATCCACTAGATTCTTTGAACCCCAATCTGTTTCTAGGTTGTTCTTCCCTGCAATATGCTGAGCCTGAACCATGATGCTCCTTTCCAAACAACATTTTTTTAAATTCCTTTGCCGGGTCTGCTAGCCCCTTCGCTCGAGGTCCCCCCCACCTTGCTGACAAAACGCACCACTGAAAAGTTGTCCATTTTCAACAGTACACAACACCTTACTCGATCTTACATGAAACCTCTTACCACAAATTACCCTGTTAACAGTTCCAAATAATTTATGTGCATCTCTCTCTCCGTCAATGTCCACAGTCCCCCAGTTGTGACTGAACCACAACTGGCCGCCCTAACCACACAGGCTTGTGTATGATTCGATCACCACTCTGGGTCTTCCCCGAAAATTGCCCTTCCATTCCATGGATCCATGTTCATCAACCACCAATCCACTTCCTCTATCGTCTCCTGACTCATCCTCACTTTGTGAGAATACCTTGTTCCCATGCATAAATGGTAACCCTTCAGCCTCTGCAAAGCTCTTTAATGTATGGGTGCCATAAAAATAGCCTGTATTGACACTGACAGGGGCCCCAACAACCTTGCTAACTGCTGTAAAGTGGTTCATTCTGAATTCCTCACCCTCTTTAACTCCTTGCAAATCTTTTTCACCTTTACAATTGGCAATTTTAACAGACCTGCCAAGGTCTCTCCTGAGCTGGTATCAAACAAGATTTGTCCTGATTCACTATATTTCCCATATCCTCCGGATGATGCAGTGCTAGGTCTATCTGCTCTGATGCCAGATTCCTTTCTTCTGCCATTATCAACTCATCACTCAAATACACTATTAAACAAATTCCCCTTGAGCGTAACCATGCCATCACCAGTCTCATTACTTTTGTAAAACATTATGGTGCTGATGTTAGACCGAATGGGAGACTTTTGAACCTTCAGTGGTTCCCTCTCATCTGAACTGAAGGTAATCTCTGTGTTGTACACAAACTGGAATTGTCAAGTAAGCTTTCTTCAAATCCAGTCTTGTCAACCAATCTCTTTTTCTTAACAAATCTCTTAGTATGTGTATCCCCTCCATTTTGAAATGACTATAACACACCCAGTCTTTCAACTCTCTCAAATGTATCACTGGCCTCATTCCTTTGTCCTTTTATAGACTAAGAAAATGTTGCTCACAAAACACCCCGGGGAGTCTACTGCCTCTTCTATTGCACTTTTTTCCAACAATGCTCTTACCACTGAGTTACCATCTCTTCTTGCTCTTGCTTAACAACCTGGGATTCCTCTCCTGATGTGGGGTACTCACAAAATCTCTATAATATCCCAGAACTGTTCTCAAGCCTCTTCGATCCAAAGTAATTTGTCTCCACCGTGCAACAAACTGAGCTAGTCCTAGTCTGCTGCCCAGTTTTGAATATATATACACATATACGTATATATATATATATATATATATATATATGTCCAAATCCTGCTGTTCTTCCCGATTATGCCATATGAAGCTGGTGCACCATTATGGGCGCAGGACCCATAAATATATTTTTCTGAAAGGAATCAATTACCAACCGGCACTCCAAACATCTGCGATGTTTATTTAAGGCTTAAAGATCTCTCACAGAATCGACTTGCACTGGCAACACGTTGCAACCATATCGGTCTTCTTCATTGGCCCAAGTTATTACAGAGGGTGCCCCTCCCTTGGAACATATACCATTAGCCATCATAGGCATAAAGAAAATCCTAAGTGTACTATATGTGGATTTAAATAGCCCAAGATACATACATAGAGCCAAAATATCTTAACCAAAAACAAAAATTATTACATCTTACATAAAGATATTTTACATCCAGATAAAAAAAAAAAATTTAAAAATAATAAATTATTAATTCTGAATCCCAAAGTAACATATTCAGTACTAACACTATTCCATCTCATGGCTGTCACTTACTGGTAAATCCCCACATATTAATTCTATCATGATACATGTAATCCACATCATGATGATATATCATTCCGGGAGTACTGGCCAGTCCTGAAAAGCAAGTCAGATTTACAGATCCCAAGGGGCTCACTTGCCAATTATAGTTTTGTCCATGCTATGTCAAAATTACCCAATATGCACAAAAAAGTTCCTCATCCTGGAGTGCCGGTTGGTAATTGAATCCTTTCAGGAAAAAAATATATATTTAGCAAAGACCATATATATATATATATATATATGGTCTTTGCTTAAACTCACCTGCAAAGCTTCTTTCTCTCCTCTCACTTCGATTTCCTCGAGACCTTGATCTTTGCATTTGTGATAGAATCCACCCTGATCTGACTTGAACCCATCACTATAGGGTCTGACTCCTCGTGTAAAAGATCCACGAGTAATGCCTTGGCCTTGGCCATGGAATCGAACCTGCATTGTCCAGATCATTGCAAATTCCCATGGGCCAGATTTCGACCTCTTGGAAAAAAAAGAACCTGGACTGGGTTAAAAAGCTGCAAATTTTGAAAGAACAAGACCCCTGTGCATAGGACCAATTTTGCAGCAGTTAAAGATCTGGATGACAATTGCGGAAGAATTACAATTTATCACAGTACAGTCACCCTCACAGTACTTGCGCAGCAAGCCCACCCATGCCTCCCTCCTCACCATTAGTATTGTGGATGCTAGGGAGTATGAAAAGTTGGCATTAACATGTAGCCTTTGTAAAATCTTATTTTTCAATTTGGTAAAATATTCTTAACTGTATGCTAGGAACATTGGTGATTACTGGCTTCAGATGGAAATTGTAAAAGCCTGGGCCGCCTCTCACTGGCTCCTTTCTCTTTGCGGTTATTTGCTCCCTGGCAGTTTGTAGCCTCCCTACCACCTCTGTCCACTGGTTTAGCGCCTCTACCACCCCTATTGTTTAGGGCTTTGCTATACTGTTGACATTGCTCCAGGACTGGCCAGGAGGGTACAACCACGTGCTCCTTCGTGGTGACTCTGGGAGTCATAGCATTGTAGTGAGTGCTACAATGTGACTCCAAATGTGCTGGAGGCCCATTTGAAAGGGGCAGAACGCCAGGCTGCATCCCAGATGATATTGTACTATTCCAGGACTGGAACTGAGGGGGAGGAATTTTAGGCAATAGTTCATTGGTTAGTATTTGAACAACTTTCCCCAAGTTCTCTTCAAAGGCTGTCAAAGCAATTTTCAATTGGGCGCAGTCTCTTGGCTATCTCCTCCATAAATTGCTCCACTGTAAAGCCAGGTAAGCCAGCAGGGCACCCCTGGGCCCCTTCAGCCCTCCCTCTTTCTGTTCCAGGGCTTGTGAGTCCTACAGTGCGTGCACGCATGTTTCTTTGGGATTTTTCGCTTCACTTCATTTTCCCTTTAGAGGATGAATTCCCAGATGCACCAGCTAAGGGATCAGATATAGCCAAAGGAGGATCAGCTGCATAAAGGTTTATAAAGCTAGCAGCCTAGCTCTCCTGATGAACATCAAGCATAGCCCCCTGCTGATTAGACCTCAACTTAAGTTGGGGTGTTTGCGAAGACAGATAAGGGGGGACCAAGGAGCCTACAAAAAACAATCGTCGTTCAGCTGACTCAATCTCCCTTTCTAGAACTCCAACCACCTTCTGTAGCAATCCATCCAATGTGTTGTTTCCCTTGGAATTGTCATGTGTTGCAGCTACTTTCCGTTTGCCCATCTTTTCTCAGGGTCGCACTATAAACAAGCACTGTAAACAGAGGAACAGAATACAATCTCCACCCAAGTGATGCCACCACCAAGCACCAGTTAAGGGCAGTAAGGCGACTAACCAGAAAAACTCCAGTTAGTGTAAATACCAGGGAATCGATAGCAATAAAGATGTTAGGGGGTGGCCAAGCCTAGCCTCTTCCAATTGATGTTGGGCAACGACGGGCCCTCTCTTGGCTCTGCCTTCGCCCGGGCCTGTCCAGTGCAGCTGGCAATGTAGCTGGAGTAAATGTGCCCAGTGTTGCCAAAAAGCAGCAGCTCCTGCTGCACACTCTGGGGCCTGTGGTCCTCCTGGCCCCTGCTGCAAAGTAGAGCGTCCCGTACAGCGGGCAACATATGTGAAGTAAATGCGCCTGGTGGTGCCAAAAAGCAGCAGCTCATGCCGGACAGCACTCTGGGGCCTGTGGTTCTCCTGCCCTCCCACAAAGCAGAGCATCCCACGCAGCAGGCAACGTAGGTGGAGTAAATGCCCCCGTGGCACCAAAACCAGTGGCTCCTGCTGCACAGCACTCTGGGGCCTGTGGTCCTCCTGCCCCCCACATAGCAGAGCATCCCACACAACAGGAAACATAGGTGGAGTAAATGCGCACGGTGGTGCCAAAAAGCAGTGGCTCCTGCCGCACAGCACTTTGGGGCATGTGTTCCTCCTGGGCCCCCGCAAAGTAGAGTGTCCTGCGCAGAGGGCAACATATGTGGACTAAATGTGCCCGGTGGTGTCAAAAAGCAGCGTCTGCTGCCACACAGCACTCTGGGGCCTGTGGTCCTCCCCCCAAATACAAAACAGAGCGTCCCCTAATACACTATTGATTTAGTTCACCACAAAGAAACTGGAATGACTGAATGGAATGATTTTCTTGGGCGCACAAGACTAACCCAATAATTAACAGTAACTTACTGGACTAACCAGTAACCATGGTTTCCTGAGCAACGTAAAGCACCTTGACACCTCGTCAGGGCAGAAAGCGGATCATATTGTAATTACAGTCAGAATAAAATTTTGATTGACAGCTACTAGAGCCCCCATCTAAACAGTATTGTGTTATTACTCATGAATGTTGTTATTCCTTCAATTGTGTACCGTTGGAAATAAAAGTAAACATTGGACTGGGACTGGACATTGGTTTATTGTTCGTACTGTGTGCACTTTGAGTTATGAGTCGTTTTCACTTACCTGTATTTACACTTATGCTGTCACTTTCCTGAGGCAGCCTTTGACTGCTCGTCTATAGCAACCACTGAGAGTCAAGTGCAGAAGGGGAACTTGGCCCAGTTGCTTAGGATGAATTGTAGGTCCGGGCCCTGTGACATCAGGAGTAAAAGGCCTCGACCACCACAGCTGTGGTTATTTGATTGAGTCTGTTGCAGGACTTGGATGTAACTTGGTGAAAAAAGGCCAGCTTCACATTTCACCAAGACGAGGACGATAAGTGCATAAGTAAATAAGTACAAGAATTGCTATTTAACAAGAAAGAGACAACGCTAATCTGTGGGCATCATGTACAAACAGGCTGATCACAACACCCTGTTTTTCATGGTGTGAGAGAATTGACATACATTGCAATTCAACATCAACAACGATGGTGGAGGGGAGGAACTGGGTTGTGACCCACTAAAACAAATAGGAAATGCTGGGCCTGAAAGGGACATGGGTCAGGGTGCCACAATCACAATGCAATCTGTCATATATCGACACCTTACATTTTTTTAATTCTTACCACCTGCCCTTGGCAAATGCTAATTGTTTAATCCTTTGTGACCACAAAAAAGTTGCAAAGCATTTCTGAGTGCTATTACCAGTCAGAATGAGTGAGCTCGGTCCTATGGCTATCCCCTTTTGCTCGTGATTTATAATGAATCACAACGTGTGCATTGCAATTGATAATGGAAATCATGAGTCGCAAAACACTTTTGTGTATTGTGAATTTTTGCTTTTGCAAAATGAGTTGCAATAGCTTTGCAAAGGCAAATTTTCTTGTGTTTAAGGCCCTGTTTGTGGTATGAGCTACGTTTGCGATCGGTTTTATCATTTACTCTTATGTAGCAAAATAGTTTCCACCCTTTTAAGGAACAATACAATGGCAGGCATTCATTCATAAAAATACAGCCCAATAACACAAAATAGGAAATCTGAGGAAATCTGGGTATTATTTTTGTTTCAGAAATATAGGCAATCTGCCTTAAAATGCCACAGACAATAGTCCTTTTATTCATTGTTACAAGAAGCCTATTTTTCTTTATGACTCCCTGAGAGCTGACTCTCTTTTTGCAATGTTTGGTGTAGTTGTTCTTAATGCAATTTTCCACAAAAGGTATGCAGTACAAGTATGCATCCTTGGGGACTCTAAAACTATCCAGATTTTGTGGATCCTTTTGGAAGGAATCAAGAAATTAGCCAAACTGAAGATTTTTAGTTTAAATGGTAAAAATGTCCTGTGCAAGAAAGTGTGGGCAAGATTCACAAAGGGAAACATAGACCAACATTTCAGTATAGACCTGAAGTCAAAGTAGGTCTAAACTTAGACTTCAGGTCTAAACCTAGACTTTTGGTTTAAGTTTACCTTTGTGAATCAGGCTCCTATGTGTTAGTTTAGGTCTGGGGTTAGCCAAGACATTTTGATTTTACTAAAAAAATAAGTATAATAGTCTTACTTAAAGGTACTTTTAGCCCACTGGTCTGTTGTTGTGTCTTTACCATTATGCTAAGGCACACAACAGCATACAGCAGAGGGCATATCCTGTCTCCTTTCAGTGCTATTGTCAATTTCTTTTGAAGTGGACTGTTGCTATTTCACAGCATTGGTTTCACCGATGATTCTTTGGTAAACTTTGCCCAGGAGGAAAAAAACTTTATGGTTTTTAACTTACAGCACACTTGTAATAGTTGTACTTAAATAGAAGTGAGGTGTATTTCATTTTTAGTATCCAATATTTATACTGTGAATCCTCTTTCCTTGGTATGTGTACTCTTTTGAGACCAGAAAAACACTTTGGCCTTTAGACATAGGTGGTCATTCCAAGTATGGCAATAACCTGACCGCCATGTCAGCGGCGGTGTTGTGACCACCGCCAGGGTGGTTTTTGCAGACCGCCACATAACGAATAAGGCGGTGAACCCAATGCAACACAGACAACTCACTGCCAGTACCACCACCTCTGACGAGCAGGATCCGGCGGCAGTAGCCAACTTCAAGCTGTCAGGAACCAATGTCCCACCCAATATATTTCGAGTCACCAGACCCCCTGGATATCCAGGGTGGCCATGCCAAAAATCTTGGCAGAAACAGAAAGTACAAAAGGAGACACCCACCTCCGGGCACACAGACGCATCCGAGGCTGCCATGGCAAATTAACTTCTAGTCGTTTCAGCATTGTATCTCGCCATACACCTTCAGGGCCAGCGACAACGATGAAGACGACAACCGTAAGTATGCCTAGCACAGAGTGGAGGAAATGGGAGTGATACACACCCACACATAACACACATTCTGGGCACGGACAGCGAAGGCCACACACACAAGCATACAAACGTACTGTAACAGTACACACATCACACACACGCACACACAAAATATGTAAAAGCCAAATACCCAATACACACAGAAAGCCAAGCTGATATGTCACAAACATACAACACAACGCACACAAAAACCACCAACACAATCCTACACAACCAAACACAACACCCCATAACCACACAACGACAACTAGACCGCAAACACCTCAACTAAGACATAGACAGGCACGTTATGAAACACCACACATCCTCATTCAAACAAAATGTATGTAGCAATGACACACAATCAATAGCAGTGAACACACATCCAAACAATGAAACAGGTTACACATCACGTACAACTAACATACAAGGAAATCCACAGATGCAACACCATACACAAGAAAAACCACAGATGCAGCACCATACAGACGGATGCACACAACACCTCATACAATCCCACAAGCAAGCAGTCAGACACATAACAACATGTACATGGCACAAACATTTACCTAGCACATGCCACAACCCAGACACAACCCATACACAGACCACACACACCATTGCACACAGATGTCATACCACCATGTAGAGGGAAACCAGGACAATTATCTGAACTTGCCAAGCACTGTGGGCAGATGTATTTTCAGAATCAGATGTGGTCCTAGCTACAGTCTCTCCCATGGTGCTCCCCTCGTCCTCCGTCCCACTGGTCCCCTCGGATTCATTGGTTTCAGCCTCCTCGGTCAGGTGGGCTGATGCATCTGCACTCGCCGGTGCCCCAACTCCTTCACCAGATGATGCTAATGCACACGTAGCCAGAGGTGGAGAGAGAAGGAAGGTGGAAGGAAAAAAGAGAGGAAATGGTAATAACCCACTCATCCACTTCACATACAAACAATACATACATCTGCCACTGTCTGGAAAACAAGGGACAATTTTGCAGTCATAAACAATAGAGTCCTGCAACCCATACCAAAACTTATCACTGATTACCTCATCCCTGCAGCCTAGACTCCTGATGGAAAATTCCTACATGCCTGTCAACTGGCTGAATAACTGATCCAACAATTTAACCTATTAACATACCCAACTACATGTCAGTCATGAAACAAATCTGAACTCAGAGGAACTGTGCACACACACTAAATGACAGGAATGTGTGGAGTACATTGGTACAGAGGTCCATTGATGTTACAATTGAAGCAATTGCAATTTTGAATAAACATACCTGTCATTACCCAAATACAGTGCCAATAAGATCACCTTGTTCAACTACAGTATACACAGAGATGGAGTATGCAGGACGTGAAATGCCAGAACATTTGAGCAACCCATATGTGCAGTAGAATGTGTGTTGCAGTACCACCACTTCCGTTCCTGTATGGCTCTACATAGCTAACATACCACACTCCAACATGATTGGTGTAACAAACAGGACAACATGATTGGTGTAACAAACAGGACTGTACACTCCCCAAATTTCATCTGACCATGTATATCCCAAGTCCAGGGAGGGTCACAGTACACAACCATGCCGAAGTTACCTAATAGTCTACACTTACCCCCTTGTGGCTGCTGTGCTGCCCTCAAATGCCCATCCAACTCTGGGTAAGCCACCACCAGTATGTGGGTCAATAGGGGGGTCAGACGGGCACCTCTTCTACATTGGGAGGCCACCCCCAGCTGGGCCTCTGCAGTCTTCCGGGCCCGGCATCTCAGGACCTCCCACTGCTTCCTGCAGTGGGTGCTCTGCCGGCTATGGACCCTCTGGGTCCACACTTCCTTGGCGATGGCTCTCAACAATCCTTTTTCCTGGTGGGTGCTGACTTGCATGGGAAACAGTCCAAAAATTGGGGACATAATGTAAATGATACAAATACAGCTGCAACCTTTGGCGACACACAACATGCACAGACCGTGCACACTGCCAATACACTACATACATCATGTGCATGCAAAACCCCAAATCAGTCACCACATGTCAACGTGCACACAGATTCATCATCAAACACCACCCGAAATGTGGGACAAAGGACGTTGTACTCATCTGTTGCCCTGGAGCCCCATGCAACCCTCCATACAGGGGTAGGACCCCTTCCACCAGTTTGTGCAGGGAGTGTGTGCCATCGTAGCTCCAAGATTCAGGACACAGCAGCAAACGAAGTAGAGGTTTTCTTTGCCCGAATGTCAGGAGTCAAGTGAGCTTGCCATACAAAATGGCGGTCACAACCGCAGCAGTCATGACCGTCAGCGCCGGCGGTGATCGTCATTGGTACCAGTTTCCCATAGACGTCAATGTTATCCAATGAGGAGTTGCAGGGCGGTTCCGACCGCCTTCCCCCATGACGACTTCCGCTGGCGGAATGAGGTCACTTCCATCGGTCCAATACATGCAGGACAGGCAGATGCCATTTTAGTATGTTACTTAACATTCATGGGTTTACACTGCGTCATTACCTGAATATTGTCACACATTGATTCATTTAGATCACGTTTTGTGGATAATCACACATGCAGTGAGTGTCAGGTGACATCACCACACTTGTCTCTACATATGTCTGCAATGACAATCCGTATGGTGGAACACATTGAAGGTGTATGTTGACATGTCCTGTCCCATTTCACCTGGATTATGTGGCATTGTCTGGCTAGGAATGGAGTGTGGAGTAATGTATCTTTCCACAACATGACAGCCAACTTACATGACCAATACTTTGTGATTGTTGTTTGTCATACTTGGTGCACAACATTGTGAGAGGTGCCCAGATTGTTGTTTTTCTCCTAGGTACTGCCAAAATGGAGTCATGAGGAATGCACCAGTTTACCCGCCACTAGTAGATCTTCAAACCATGGAAAAGTGCTACAATATCCTGACCTATAGACTGAACCGTGTTACCATCAGGGAACTGGTCGCCCAGTCGGAGCCAGCCCTCCTGCCAGCTTTGAGAAATCCCCATGCCATCCATCCAACAGTCCAGATGTTGGCAGTCCTGCATTTTCTGGTGAGTGGTTCTTTTCAAGTAACTGTGGGCTGGCTGCAGGGATGTCACAGCCCAAGTTCAGTAAGGTGTTACAGGATGTGCTGGATACCCTACTCAAGCATGTGAACAGGTACATTAGGTTCACACAACATGCTGAATAGTCCACTGTTAAAGCAGCCTTCTACAATAGATCACTTGTCCCACATGTCATAGGGGCCTTTGATGGGACTCACAGTGCCTTGGTACCTCTGAGGGCCAATGAACAGATCTACAGAAACCGGAAGAGTACATATTCCCTCAGTGTACAAGTGGTGCGTCTTGCAGACGAGTACATCACACATGTAAATGCAAAATTCCCAGGATCGGTACATGATTCCTACGTCCTGAGGAACTGCAGTGTCCCTGCATTGATGTTACAGCTACAGGCAGAAAGGGTCTGGCTAATAGGTATGTGTACTGCTCTCCATGGCAGACGTTTGATACCCCTCCCTAAACAGTCTACACTCTGCCTAGCATTGCTTCCTATCATCATATCTCCTTTTGCACACAGGTAACTCCAGATACCCCAACCTGCCATGGCTCCTCACACCTGTTAGACATCCAACTACAGGAGGGGAGAACAAGTACAATGAGGCACATGGCCGGATGAGGCAAGTGATTGAGAGGACTTTCGGCCTCTTTAAAGCTAGATTTCATTGCCTCCATGTGTCCGTTGGTGCCCTACAATATCGACCAGGGGAAAGTCTGAAAGATCTTTGTTGCATGCTGCATGGTCCATAATCTGGCCCTCAGAAGGCACATCCCACTGTTGGAGGAGGGGGACATTGATGCTGGAGCAGTGTTTCGGGCCGGTGACTCTTATGCTGAGGAGGAGGCTGACAAGGATGAGGCACATGACAACAAGACTGACCTGATTTGTCACTACTTTCAATGATGAACAGGTATGTGTGATTTGTATGTCATCTGCACTTGGACAATATATGAGTAAAGCCAGTCTGTACCCAGATTTTGCATGCATCAAGGTCTGTTTGGGGACTACTGCCTTCCATCCTGGTTTCCGACCCTGAAAGGTAGCTGACTTACCATGATGGGTAGTGGACATGCATTGCTGCTAATGACATGTATGAAATGCTAGTGCCATAACGGGACATGATTATGGTTGTACCAAAGGTTTTGAATCCTCAGTCTGCCTGTTTGGGTAAATGTACGGGGGAGTTATCAGTCTTGTCCTGCTCTGTAGGCATATCAGCTGCTGTGTGGCAACTACCTGTTCCTGACTACTCAGGGAGGTGAACAGTAGAGGATGTTACCTATGTGATATCTTTACTTTCCTACACATGTGTGTGTGAATGACATTGCAGGCCCTTACATATGTGGTATCATAGCTGCTGGGGCACTCATCCTGTGTTTGTATTCAACTGCTGTTGATGTATGACTATGGAGTACATGACTTACAACATTGTGCCTAATTCCATGTAATTTCCCCTCTTCAGGTCACTGTTTGCAAGCTGCTTACTGATTTGCTTGTTGGCATTGTTGACACTGGATGTTACTACAATCTGGATGTACTTACACATCTGCTGGAGATTTCTACTACATCTGTCATGCTGACATTTTTGTGGTGCGGACATATGTGTATGATTGATGCTTGCGAACAGAATTGCCACTTTAAACAACGAAGACATATGCACCATGACTTTTACAAATTGGTGTTTATTGAGTGTTTTACATCACAGTCTAGAGGAGTGGGGAGATTGTTTAGGTGAAGATCAGAGTGGGTGGGACAGCTGTTCATTTCACAGGACCTGTATCCATTAGCTTTGGGATGATGGGAACTTGGCATTGGGCAGCCACAGGGTGTAACAGTGGCACACAAGGGTGACTGATCAGAAGAGCGATCACTTCATGTTCGGGGTTTGGTCTTTGCCTCAATTCCTGCAGGATGTCTGGATGGCTGACCTCTTTTACGGGGTGGTCCCTCAGCTGCACGGGTAGGGGTGCTGGTGGCCTGTGGGTCCTCCTGCTGAGGCCTGCTGTTGGGTGGAGGATGTCTGTAGGATGTTGTTGTACTGAATACTAGTTTGTTTTAACAGGGATACAGGAGTTAGCTTAGCCGTTGGCTTGCAGAACTTGTGTCCCCGTCACCTAGTGACTTTTAGCCTACTTAGCCTGCTCTGCTTTAGCGCATTTATTAAATTAATTATTTTAAGATGGCTGCCTTGTTTTGACCTAGGCCCATGTTTTGATTTCCCTTATCAGTGCCACCGCGCTAAGGCGTCAAGACCAGGCGACAAATACAAACAAACTGAAGGTGTCCGCGTTAGGTACTTTCCCTCTTCACTCTTTCGAAGGAAATGTTTATACTAATTAACTTCCCAAGCATGCCTTGTTATCTATTGTCTGGGAACTAATCGACGTCAGGGGTCTAGGCAGATCTGTATATATACTCCTCACTTTATCAGATCGATAGAGGGATTCCGCCCAGATGCCATCACTGCTATCGCTGCGGCACGTCGCCTTGACACTGACCCAGTCTTCGTGTTCCTGCAGAGTCTGAGTTAGAGACCTCATTCCAAGGTAATGAGGGTTAGGGGCCCTTCTCATGGACATGGCATTGGCAGATTGAGGTTTGACACACCTAGCTCTCTTCTGGGTTAGAGGTTAGGCCTACCGACCGGGGTAGGACATATTACACATTTCGTGAGATCAAATGATATTGCTAGATGGTGGGGGTCTTTGTATTAATGACTCTTGTCTTTTCCATTCTGTTTCTTGCATTGTTCATTATCCTAATCATTGCAGCCCATGCAACTTATTGTAGATTGCAGTTTTTGATGAAATAAATATGATTGAACCTTTTACTGCATCTTCTTCTTTGCTCGTGCATGATTGATACTTGTTTTTGTGAGAAAGGGGTACGCTCCGTTTAACCACGATATTCCCTGAGATGTCATGCATTTGAGTCTATGCGTAAAGACTGCCACAAATCATCTCTAGCCAATTGGGGTTTAGGTAAGGTGCTGCTTGTGAGCTGGAAGGGTTGGGACGACAGTTGAGTTTTGTTATTGGATTGGGATAGTCAACTACAAACATAGGTACTGTCATCCGTAATCAGCAGTCTTGCCGAGAGCAAGAGTCAAAACTATGACATAGTTGAGTTCCTTGAACTCCCCTAACATGGAGACCATGGTGGAATTGAGTATGTGCCACTGCTGCATGGCCTCCTGGTGGTATTCCCCCTGCAGCCTTTGGGTCTCCTGCAAGGTGGTGAGTATCTGGCCCATCTTGCCCTGGGATTGCTGGTAGGATCTCAGGACTCTGGAGATGGCTTCCTGGCCTGTCGTGTCCTGTTGCTGCCTAGTCCCTTGGCCCACAATTGCACTCCCACTGGCCCTTTCCCCCTGTGCCTGTGTCCCTGCTGCAGTTTGCCCCCTCCCAATGACACCAGGACTGCAATGTTGACTCATGCCCCTGTCCTGTGGGGCACACTGATGTTTGATGTGACCTTGGGACACAGGATATGGAAGGTGGGTTCTGCTAGGAAATGGATGCAACAGGGGATGTGGGCAGGGTGAGGCTGGTGGTGGTGGACTGACCATTCATGCCTTATGTGCCATGTCCGTCATCCATATCCAGATTCCTTCACTATTGAACATGCTTCCAGGCCTGGGCTTTCTGTCACTGGCATCCTCTGCTGTGTGGCAGTACTTGGGAGACCTATGGAATGAGAGATATCGTGTCACATGATGGTATTGTACAGGTGATACTCATGGTTGTATGCCATCATTGACTGGATTTAATGGGTAGTAATGGCATTGACAGTTACTAGACTACTGCTTGTGTTTCCATCAGTGGAATGTTGCAATGGTCCTATTTTGGGTAATAGTTTGTATTTGTCTTGCTACTGTCATTGCCATGTACGGATGTGCATTACAATTACTTGGTGGTGAAGGGGAGTGACATGGTTTAACGTGCAAGTGCAGAGATGTGAAGTGGATGTAGCAGTCATTCAAAGGTAGGGAGTGTTGCATTGTGGTAGTTCTAGTACTTGGTGCAGTGTGGGGTATCCATGCCCTATGTGGGCCTGTGAGGGAATGGCGTCAGTAGGGAACTGTGGCATGCAAGGGTGGGTATTGGGTCCATGGTGGGTCTGTGCACGTTAGGGTAGTGTGAGGGGGTGAGAGGGTGATGAGGGTACATGCTGTGCACGGGGACATGTTGGCTGGGGCGTGTATTTGACTTACCATTTTCCAGTCCACCAGGTATGCCCATCAGCCCCTCTGGGTGTAGGATGGCCAGGACCATCTCCTCCCACAAAGATAGTTCTGGGGGAGGTGGTGTGGGCCCACCAGCAGTCCTCAAGACATTGATTTGTTACCTGGAAGCCATGGCACGTACCTTCCCCCATAGGTCGTTCCCCCTCTTCCTAATGTCCTCCCATGTGCGTAGATGGTTTCCTACAGTGTTCACCCTGACGACGATCCTCTGCCATAAGTCGTTTTCTGGGCTATGGATGTCCGCTGGACATGTGCTCTAAACTGTTGCGGCTCTACTCTGACGATTTCATCGACCATGACCCTCAGCTCCTTGTCTGTGAATCGTGTTTTTTGTTGTTGTGCCATGGTGGTTGTGTTGTGGGTGGTGGGGTGTGTGTTGTGCAAGGATGCTGGGTGTGCTGTTTGTTGATGTGAGTTTGCGTGATAGGATGTGCATGTATTTTGTGGTGTTTGTGTGCACTGGTGATGTGCATGTTGTGTTTCTCTTGATTTTGTGTGTTGTGTGATGCATGTTCAGTGTGATGGTGCCTATGATATCTAGGTGCAGTGCCTTCTTTCCGTGTGCTCTTGCCTCGCTCTGTCAAAGCTTCTGGGTGCAAAGGGTTCTGGGTATGTGTGGGGGGATGTTTTGTAGTGCTGTGGTCAGGTGTGTGTATGTGTATCAGGTGAGGGGTATTGGTATTGTCCAGTGTGGTGCAGTGTTCTGGGAGAGGTGCTTTTTTCCCCGTGGAGGTTCAGACTGCAAATGGAATGGTGCTGTGCTAAGACAGCGGTGCTAATTTGTGATTCGTGATTTGGCGGGTGGGATGTTCTCGGCGTTGCGGTGCTGATGGTGCATACATCTCCTTCCCACTGTCGTTTAGGCCGACGGTGTCTTTTTTTGGTAATTTTTGGGCGGTGCTGTGTTGGTGACTTGTAATACAACGGTCTTCAGACTGCCATCACTGGCGGTCTTTAGCGTACTCTTACAAGGCAGTCTTAAGAAAAGACCACCAAAGTCAGAATGACAACCATAGTTTTGTTTTTAGATTTAATGAGTCCCCAGCAGGTTCCTGAACAATAAGGTTTTGGAAAAACCATGACAAAACAAAACAAGAATTGCCAAAAGGCTGGCAGAAATTAAATGAATAAAAAATGGGTATGAAAGAAAACAATGCATTTTTTTAATGTGTCCAAGAAAATGAGCTCAGGAATAGTGGTTATTTGTACAACTCTGAAATTGAGGTTACCCATAATATCATGTGATTAAGAGGGGATTTTGAAAAATGTGTTTTTTCTTGCCCACTGACATAAATTTGGATGCCATAAATTCAATTAATAATAACAAATGTTTTGCTAATTTGTGTTTTCACACTTCTCCCGACAAAAACATGTCAAACTTTTTTTTTAATTTGCAGATTTTCCCTGCATTTCTGTGAGGGAAAGTTACAGAATCTGTGGGGATCAACACATTCCTACAACCCAGCATTCTCACACATCTCTCAATAAAAAGCAGTGCCACATGTGTGTTTGGGTCTATCACCTGCAACAGGAAAGGTCCCACAATGCAAAAAGGATACTCCAAGATATATAATTTTAAATTAACTCATTCTGATTTTAATAAATTAGGAAAGTGGTTAAGGGTGTGAAAACCCTACTCAATCAGCAAACATAATTCTTGTCAGGGTGAAACACAAGCAAACCACAAATTAACCTGTGCTCAACCATATGATAGCTTGTTACAAAAGCTGCCAGGTGTTACTTAGAGGCAATGTCTAAAGTATTTATGCCGCACTTCACACAGTGACAAAGTGAAAACACAACATAAAAAATCCCATATCAATTTAGAAAAATAGAATAAGAAATAATAAATTATTTGTAAATATAGCAAAAGAGACAAACACTCCAAAAAGTAATCAAAGGCAGAGTCCAATTGTTAATATTCAATTAGGTACTATTTTTTGTCAAAGTCCAAATGTCTGATTCTTTTCTCATTCAGTCTATTGATTCAAGGAAACTGGTGCATGATATCTTCATCTTTATTCTTTCATCTTTCAACATATTTTTCTCAGCCTAGCCAAATGTGATTTGTCCTCTACAACAGGACTTCATCAGGGTTCTGGGGCTAATTGCACTGTGACTCTGTGCTAATTATTGAGGGTTTCAACAGATGTGTCAAATATGGTAATACATCCACAATTCCCAAAAGCTGTTCTGTGAACATTAATCAGCATCCTGTGGCCAGGAAAAATGTCCAACCTAAACAGAGATGCAGTGGCCAGGTCAGCAATGTCAACCTATGTGGCAGTGGCAAGACCTAAATGGAAAGGAGCACATCTGGAAATGTGTGCTGATTCCTGGAGGGTAGCCTTCGGAATTGTAACCCAGTGAGGAGTCCTCATTGTCACCTCATGTGGCGTGAGTGGTACCTGTAAAGACAGGACAGCAAGCAGAAGTAGATTACATTATTTGAGACGAAAATTACAAAACTCCAATCAATACGACCAGCGATGGAGTGCAGGCCAGATACAAATTAGGCTTGCTGAACAAAATATCTCAAATCCTGGTTTGAGAAGCATTGCAGGATCCTGTGTCGAGGATGTGTCGCGCAGTGGTGGATCCAAAGAAGCTGCGGGGCTGTGATAAGGGCTGGGTGAAAAATTTCACTCCACCAGTGGAGTTCGCACAGTTTTGCTCACTCTGAATTTTGCTTAGTGCGCAGAGTTCCAGCAACCGTCGCATGCAAGAGTTTTGTCCTGCTTGTGGTTCACCAATATTAAGTTGGCAAGCAAGAATATGCATCCCCTGTTGTGTTTTTTGGGTGCTAGAATGCTTCCTGCTGAGATTTCTCAACATGGGTGGTCACAGAAGTTCACGACCGTTCGCGTTGAGGACTCTGCCACTAACGTAGAAAATCTACTCGAGCAGCAGAAAGAAGCAGCACCCTCTGGCACACCACATGGTATCATTGGCACTGATTTTACAGCAATGAACAAAATCCCTGTGTAAAAATCAGTATGAGCATTGCAAAATTCAGAATTCCTCCTGCTCACTCAGTGTTTATGTAACTTTTGTGTAACTGTCATGGTTCCCAATGCTCCCAAGGTGCCCAATGCTCCCAAGGTGCACACACTGTCAATGCATTTATGTTACCATTGACACAGCCTGAGAGCACCCTGTCTCCTGTGCACACTAATGTGTGCTTATGTGACAGTTTGCAGAAATAAGGCTCTTATGTTTGTAGGTATCATAGCACCCGAACACTGTATGTTTGAATGCGCTTATGTTTTAGATATCTCAAGCCCAGAGCACTGTGTGCTACAAACCTGGTTGTGCTCTCCAGTGTACACTCAAGCACGGTGCCCACATGCCAGCCCCCGACGCCTGCACAATGTTTACAAACTCAGCGCCCTAGGAATAATGTCACAAGCTTTGAGGTTTGATCCTTTGTGCGCTCACATCACCATTGTATCTGTATTCGACGAGCACGCGGAGGTTTGCGAGATCTCGCAAAATCTCTGCAAATCTCGTCAGCCACCTTGGGCATATCTGTATTTTACCTGCGCCCACGACCACAAGGCCCATTTTCCCTTGAGACTTCACCCTGGAAGCAGATTCTGGCACACCACATCCTAAAAATCAGAACCA
Organism: Pleurodeles waltl; assembly: GCF_031143425.1. Lineage (NCBI taxonomy): Eukaryota > Metazoa > Chordata > Amphibia > Caudata > Salamandridae > Pleurodeles > Pleurodeles waltl. The sequence goes on from NC_090446.1 coordinate 73,033,294, forward strand.
GAGGCCTGTACATTTACCACATCAGGACAAAGGTGGACCCCAGAAAACCAACGCATCAGCAGCCTGCATCTGGAGCAAACCTGTAAGAAAAAGAAGGAAACAGGACCATTAAGGTACAATATAAAAATGTTTGCATGCAAATCATCACGAACGACCACAGCTTTCAACAAAGGGTGCGCAGCTGTAAACATTAATGCACTACAGGTTAACCAAGATGTATTACGAAATTGTGATAAAAAGCTAGGCACATTTATGCGACTACGTTGTAAGGTGGACAAGTTTATTTATCATTCAAGACTCATACATTGCCTAACATAGGGTAGGTAGTCAAAGGCGTTGACCTTCAAGACTCACACATTGCCTAACATAGTTTAGTCAAAGGTGTTGCAAAGTAAAGACTTTCAAGGCATTCAGTAGACCCCTTGTGCATTTAAAGGGCATGTTGAATAACATTCTTTCCACAAGGATTGTCAGAGCATTGCACAAAAGGGTAAACTCAGTTCCCAAAAAATATTGTTAATATCTTAGTATTGTTTGGCATGATAATAACATGTCATATATGCTTTGTTATCATATAGAGAAAAACAAAGATACCAGTTCACCATAAACCCACGACTCCATTGATGTGAAAACATTCAGGCTTGCCTTCCACACAAGAACCAGTTGATCACAGGTAATTAACGAATCCACAGGGAAGATTGGGGAGGACAGAGTTGGGAGTGAACTGTGATCTTTAGTACTCAATGACATATATTTTGCTCACTGTTAATGGTATGACAGCTGCACAAAGACAGTGGCTCCCATGCCAATCATCCCAAGACCTTGTCCCCTGTCCTCAGCTATCTTTCTTGTTGTTCTTCTCCTTACAAGCAACAGGGTAGGATTTTAGGAGTTGTCCCACATTTTCCCTGTGAGGCCACACTGTGGGCTTGAAGGTAAGGTTTGTGGTAAGTCTGACAGAAGGCAAAGCCTAAGGCGATCGCCTCACCCAGATGACATGGACAACGAGGACGTAAAACTGAGGAATATTGCTAACATCCAAGTGACCATTTAAACAGAGAATCAGAGATTGTAACAGGATGTCACAGCCTTATAATTGCAATTAGCTGCATGTCCCATCAATCCCTGAGGCCTCTAGTCCTCTGTAAAGCCCAAACTGAAATCAGTGCTTCGGACACCCATTTTCAAACCATCAGGGGGTGCACTTTTGGCCACAGGAACAACCACACAACAAAATCAAATTGAAGTTATCACACCACTCCCCATATTCTGGGTGCCTTCTGAATGCTTTTATTGGGATAGTAGTAAATTTAGCATTTTTCTCAATCAATATCATTTGCATTTTAAGGCACAAGCTACTGCTTTTCCTAGTGATGCCTCCAAGGTGACATTTGTCTTATAGTGCCTAGGAGGCGATGCAGCGCAAAGGTTCATTCGTTATTGGAAAAAGACGATCCTCTATTATATAATTATGTAACTTTCAAGGGCACTATGCCACAAATGTTTGCTCATCATACATTTGTTCAAGCCGCTGATAATGAGCTCCTCAATTTAAAACAAAGGTGCTCAGATTTGCTCCATTATGAAGCCAGATTTAATTGTTTGGTAACTGAAGCAGATTGGCTGGAAGGTAAAAGAATCTCAGAATTCTATCATGGCTTAAGCGATGATTTAAAGAATTTAATTATGTAAATAGTAGATCCACCTGTAGACATTAATGTGTTCATTGACTTGGTAGTGAAGTCAAACCACCGGTTGTTAGAAAGGAAATTTGAAAAAGGGAAAGGAAGTGACCACAAGCTTACAGTGGTTCGCAACAAACCCAGAGGAGATACCCTAGAAGAAGCAATTCAACAGAGCCCATGCAGATAGGTTGGATTAGAGGACCTTTGATCAAAGAAGAGAAAGATAAGCAAATAAAATTAAATCAGTGTCTTTAGTGTGGGAAAACTGGACATTTCATGAAGGATTGCTCAGCTAATCCACTAAAGTCTAGAACAACCATACGCGGACCAACGGTGGTGCCAGCAGCCAGCACAAAGCTGATGAAAAACAAACACCTGAGGGAATACCTAAATGTGTATTTAGAGAATGGGTTCATCCAGCCTTAGAAGTCTCCTGTTTCCTCCTCCTTATTTTTCATCCCAAAATAAAATGGGGGTAACTTTGCCCGTGCACGGCATACAAGGCCTTGAACGATAGCACTGTCAAACACCGTTACCCACTACCATTAATTCCAACTTTATTGGATTTGGTAAAGGATGCCACAATATACACTAACCCTGATTTAAGAGGGGCGTACAACCTAGTTAGAGTCCGAGAGGGTGAGGAGGAGAAGACTGGGTTTAGAACTAAGTATGGTCTTTTTGAGTACCAAGTCATTCTTTTTGGACTCTGCAACGTTCCAGCTCCCTTTCAATTCTTCATTGATGAAGTCCTTAGAGAGTTCATAGATGTATGTTCCCTAGTCTATATAGACAACATCCTTCTCTACTCTCACTCACTATCTGAACATATCCAACAGGTCCTTGCCATTTTTCTACAACTCCAAAAGTTAAGCTTTACATAAAATTTGAGAAAAGGGTTTTTCACACAACAGAGGAAGAAGTTTGGGCTACATCTTGAGTCCCAAAGGAGTGAGCATGGTCACAAAGAAGGTACAATCCATCCTACAGTGGCCATCCCCATTCTCAGTAAAGCAAATTTAAAGCCTCTTCAGCTATGCTAATGTTTACAGGCAGTTCATTGCCAAATTCTCCGAGACCATTGCTCCTATTACCCAGTTACCCCATAAAGAGGTAAAGTTTAATCAGGGTCATGAAGCAGAACAAGCATTTCAGACTCTAAAGAAAACAATTACCACTGCTCCCATCTTGGCCCACCCTAATCCAGAACAACCTTCTATTGTGGAGGCAGATGCTTTGCAGACTACCATAAATGGTATAGTATCCCAGCAAGACACAAAAATAGAACAACTACACCCTATATCTTTTTACTCCCGCAAACTAATTCCCACAGAGCACATTTACACAACTGCAGACCTAGAATTATTGTCTATAAAGGCAGTTTTTCAGCAATGGTGGCAATACCTGTTAGAAGTCAACCATCCTGTAACCATATATACTGATCACAGGAGTTTGCAGTTTTTACTGTCACTTTGAGCCCTCACCGCCTGTCAGTTACTGACATTGCTTTTGAATGATTATAATTTTCCAATCACTTACAGTCTAAGCAATGAGAATGCGAAAGCTGATCTCCTATCTAAAGTTGAAGAAAATGATGAATTAAATGACTCAGAAGAACCTGAACCAGTATTACCAGACAATTGTTTTCGAGGTCTGGTATTGACTGGGATGGAGGATAAACTCTGCTCTGCTGGTGGAGTTCATTGAGTTTTGCCACTCCGCTCTCTGCTTGGCGAGCAGAGTTCAGCAAAAACCCTTTCAACCATTGCGCTGCAGAGTTTACCAGCACCAATCCATAAACATCACCTACTAGACTCCCATTTTAGACGTACCAACACGTTCTGTTTTTCAAATTTGTGAAGTGCCACTGACAACCATCCTTCCAACAAAACTATCTGGTGAGATCAGGCAAGGCAAACACTGGGGCTCTAGCTTTCAGATAGTTGTGGCCTTTTTCTCCTTCTTTTGTTGCGGTACCTCCTCCATCACCTTCTCTTGCTGAGCACATAATTTCCCGAAGGTTCATCACTATGGTTATGGGCATATATTGTGTATTCAAATGGTAAATTGTCTTTTAAAACCTGGGGATGGACACCACTGTCATACTTTAAAAGTGTATTCCTGGCAGTTGGTTTAGTGAATAAGGTGGCATTCTGTTTTGACTGTAATGTCCCAAAAAATCATACTTAAGTTGATATATTCTATTTTGAATTTTAGATTTGAGTTAAGTCTATTGACCCATTCATGGAAGTTTAGAAGACTGTCTGTTTCTCCTTTCCATAAGAGAAAAATTTCCTCAATGTATTGCATCAATACATTCAATGTATTTTGGCTCAAAATTGGCTACATAGATATTTGCGGTGTCTGGGGCAAAAAAGGTCCCCATTGCCACACCTTTAATCTGTTAATAAAATTGGTTCTCAAAGAAAAAAAAATCTTACTTTGCCAATGCCATACATTCCAAAATGAGAAAAGTAGGGACATTGTGTGGATGCCGTCTTGTCTCTAAAATTTCTTTTAGCATCTTGTTGGGGAATATTTGTATACAGATTTTTATGTCTATACTGACTAACATTTCTTTCATAGGATCAAATGGATGATTCTCTATTGAGCTAATAACTGCCGTAGCATCTCTAATATAAGTTGGATTATTAACAGCAAAAGATCTGATGAAAAAGTCTGCGTATTGCACCAAAGGTGTGAAAACAGAATTATGTCCTGAGACAATTGGATGATCCGTTGGGTCCGTGTTAATCAGAAAAGGTGATTTTTTCTTACTTAACCAGCCTTCTTCAAAGCCCACTTTATTTAGAGTGAATCTTTTTTTGCTAAGTTCTCCAGTAGGATCTTTAAAAGTTTTCTGTAATGTTCTGGAACTTTGAGTTGTTTCAGTAGCTCCTCCCTGTAAGATGCTTTGTCCAAGAGGACATTCCCCCCACCCTTATCAGATGGTTTTATAATTACATCAAGTAATGTGTGAAGTTTTTTAAGGGCTCTTTGTTGATCTTTAGAAACATTTAATTTAGTGCGGTGTGGATTTTTCAAAATAGTTGGTCAATCTCAGGTAGGAAGGCATTTCCAAAAGTCATGATTTCCTTCAGGACCATATTATTAGACGGACAAAAGGTAGACCCCGTAGTCTTTTGTCTCTGTGTGGATTCTTGTGTAGAAAAAAAAGCACTTTAACCGAACTGTTCGGAGAGAATGATGAAGTTTGATTTTGGTGTGGAAAATATCATTCTTGTATGTTGGACCAAATGAAAGTTCTGATGTTAACACTGAGGTTTCTATATCTGTAAGAACATGTGAGGATAGATTGAAAATAGATATAGTTAGATGTGTATTCACCATTCGTAATACTGATTCCTATTCTGCCTTGTTCCAGGAGTGTACTGATTCTGATACCATCATCTTCTGCCACCCCGTTGTCTCCTTCGGGGACCTGAACCTCTGTGAGTTTGCCCTAAAAAAGCTTGGTGAGCTGTAGACGGTGAGTACCGTAATCAGTTTGATGTGAACTGCCTCTATGGTCGCTGTCTGTATCAGAACTTGTGTCTAAAAAAGTGACCCTTTTGTATGGATTAGTGTTAGGACCAGGAGTTTGATAACAATCTTTCATTAAGTAAGGATATGTACATTCTTTACTTTATCTCTTTATATTCTGTTGGATTTTGTCAGTCGAGCTAAATATATGTAATCAATGTATGTGGAGATTTTGTTTTGTTGTGAACCCCTTATTTTGTGCATCTGATTTTTTTTTATATAAACTCACTAAAAAAACATACACCTGTCTAATGGAATTTATTTCCTTTGATAAATCTATGTATGTACTGTGCAAATTGATTTTTAATGTCACTGTTGGACATCTTGAATCAGCGATAGAGTGGTAAAAATATTTGCCAAAAAAAACAAATACCATGTAAGTGGCATTACCTGTTTAAGTTTCTAAATGTTGCATTCCCAGAATTGTGACTTAAAATCCATCTTTACCATTAAAGAGGGTTTTAACAATACAATTCTTTAGACACCAAACTTCACAATCATATCTGCTCCCAATTAAACGTTATCACCTATTAAATGTAATAAGTCAACCCCATGTTATTCTATGGAAGAGGTAGGCCTCACAGTAGTGATAAATTAATTAAGGAGTTTTTCACGACCAGGGCATGTAAAACTTAAAAGTACATATTCAACTTTTCAAATATATCGCTCCCTGCCCTTTGTTCTGTTTAGGGCCTACTTAAGGGGTGAGTTACATAAAAAAGGGATGGTTAGGCCTGGAAAAATGTTTATTTTGACAGGTCAAAATGGCAGTTTAACATGGCACACGCAGGCTGCAATGGAATACCAAGGACATGTTTTGAAGGCCAATTTATGTGGGTGGCACAATAAGTGCTGCAGGCCAACTAGCAGCGTTTAATCTACAGTCCCTGGATACATGGAGTACCACTTTACTAGGGATTTACAAGTAAAATGAATGTGCCAATTAGGTTTAAGCCAATATTACTATGTTTCAGGGAGAAAGCACAAGTACTTTAGCACTGGTTAACTGTGGTAAAGGACACAAAGTCCTAAGGCCAGCAAGAATGAAGTTATGAAAAGAGGAGGAGTGAAGATAAAATATTTGGTGAAACCTACACTGAGGAAGTCAGGTCCATCATAGGCGATGTAGGTAGCTGCGTTATTTGAGCCCACTCTTTTGGCACCTAGGAAAACCTACCAAACTCAAACATTTTTTAAATTAGGCACCCATGGATGTCCAAGTTGTGACTTGCTTGGATTCCGCTAGATTTTCATGTTCACAATTGTAATTGTAATTGTAATATTATCATGCAAAGAAAGAGGATAAATGTATTCCTTCTTGCACAAAAACAATCCTACCTAAAACACAGGCATCCTTGCACTATTGTAGTGTGTATTGTGATAGTATTTATATAGCGCTTACTAGCCTGACGAGGAGTCAAAGCACTTTTCAGTGAGTAGCATGCTACTCCGGAACCCAAAAGGAATTAGTGGTAGATTAGTATAGGGAAAAAAGAGTACAGTTTTGGTATTATTATGAGTTAATTTGAGCCCCAGATATGTGAGTTTGTTAGTTGGATTGACTGGAGTAATGGAGGGGTGGAGGAGGGAAGAATCCAGAAGTGTTAATTGGGAGTTTATAGTAATAGGATTTAGTCTTGGGATGATTAAAGGGGGGATGGAGAAGGGAAGAGTCTGTGGTAAGGGTCCTCCACCCCTCCATTACTCCAGTCAATCCAACTAACAAACTCACATATCCGCGGCTCAAATTAACTCATAATAATACTAAAACTGTACTCATATTTCCCCATACTAATCCACCACTAATTCCTTTTGGGTTCCGGTGTAGCGTGCTACTCGCCAAAAAGCGATTTGACACCTTGTCAGGGGTAGTAAGTGCTATATAAATACTATCACAATACACACTACAATAGTGCAAGGATGCCTGTGTTTTAGGTAGGATTGTTTTTGTGCAAGAAGGAATACATTTATCCTCTTTCTTTGCATGATGAGTACCTTTGAAATGTGCTTGTTCTGACCATGTGGGTAGCTTCAGTACTTAGAAACGGGCTCAGCCAGTACCTTGGGCAACCTACTAACCCCAGACCTTTCTGAAAATTAAACCCCCAGGGGAGTCCTGGGAGATGTGATTTGCATGAATGCAACAGAGGATTATACACAGAATGCCCTAGAAACTATATCTCCTTAGCTAAAATCAAGGATTTTCCTTACATTTCTGGTAGGAAAGGTGCCAGAATCTGTAGGGATTGACAAACATTCTACCACACAGAGTTCCCACACTTCTCTAAATAAAAATGGTACATTGCTTGTGTCAGTGAGGTTTTTGCCTGTAACTGGAACAGGTCAAAACTTGAACTGTGTGAAGTCAATGTGGAATCAATAGGGACTTAACATGGTTATAGTTTTAGTCTATTCCTATGATGTGCATTAGGTCGACCCACACATGAGCATTTCAATTGAGTGAATTTTGGAAATGCAGGGGGGTAAAACTTTAACAATGTTCTCTGGAAGTTCTAAAAGTGCTGACAGAGCCCTGCACCGAACAGCAAAATGCTTTGACAGGAACCACCATAATGGTGGTACCTGCCAATGCTTATAAATGAGCAACATGTTGGTGGTTATTTATAAATCTTTCAGTTGAGACCACCGCTAGTGAGATGGAGGATCTTACTCCATCGCTCTGGCTAAACAATGACCCAATTGCTCTATTTTATTTTAATGGGATAATGGGAGTTAGCATAGCCTTTTGGCTTGCAGACTCGTGCCCCTGTCACCTAGTGACTTTTAACCTACTTAGCTTGCTCTGTCTTAGACCATTTATTTAATTAATTCTTCTAAGATGGCTGCTTTGTTTATAGTTAGGCCCTTTTGTTTAGAGTTATGTTATCAGTGTCACCGCGCTAAGGCGTTAACTCATGCAACAAAGACAAACAAACTGTAGGTGCTCACATTAGAAATTACCGTTCCAAGCATGCAGTGTTATCTATTGTTTTGGAACAACCTACGTCAGGGGTCCAAGTAGATCTGTACAAACACATCACACTTTAGACAGATAATCAGAGGAATTCCGACCAGATACCATTGTTGCTATCAATGCTGCACGTCGCCTTGATGCTGACCTGGACTTTGCGTTCTTCCGAAGTCTGAGCTCGAGACCTCATTTAAGGTAACCAGTTTTGGGGGCTCCTTCCAGGGACATGTCATTAGCAGATTAGGTTTAACATACCCAGCTCTCCCCTAGGTAGAAAGTTAGGCCTATTATGATAGGGTACATATGACATATGATACACTTTATGTCTTTCTATGCTAATACAAGATGGTGGGGGTCTTCATAATTATGACCCTCGTCTTTGCAATTATATCTCTTGCACTGTTCATTATCATAATCATTGCAGCCCATATGATTTACCGTATTGTATTAAATAAAAAATATTGAAACATTACTGCATCTTCGTTATTGCCTGTGTTTGGTTGAGACATGATATATCTGTGAGAAAGGGGTAATCTCTGTTTAACCACGATAATCCCTGGGATGTCATACTTCTGAGTCCATGCGTAAAGGCTGCCACAAATCACCTTTAACTGTTTGGGTTGTTGGTGAGGTACTGCTAGTGAGCCGGAAGGGTTGGGATTACAGTTGCAACTTGTTGTTGGATAGGCATAATCATCTATAAACATAAGTACTGCCATCCTTGAACCAGCAGTCTTGCCCAGAGCAAGAGTCCAAGTATGACACTGCCAACATCTAAATCTAGCCCATAGTCATTCTGCTTCGAAAGCTGATGTCAGATACTTCTTGCCAATGTTGCCTGTCTTCTGCAGCTAAATTTTCCTGAGACATATTAACAGTTCTATGAATGAACTTGATAGCGCTTCAGAGCCTTGATAAGTAAACTTACAAGGAGACGCGTCTAGGTCGACGAACCTTTTCACCACGTTCGGGGACTTCCCAGTACGAGGTGTCTTTTTGGCATCACAAATCAATAGATCAATAAACCCAATCAATACTTTCAATAACTAAATAGCAACCCAATCAATACCATTCAGTGAGAATCAATACGTTGAACCCACCATGACCTTCTTGTCATGAATAACCACACCAATGTAGTTAAGTGTTAGGATATTTATTTCCCTATTAGTTACAATCTAATGTAATTTCTGTTAATCTCATTAGCAATTCATCTCATTAGTAATTCTTCAGATTTGCAATTAGAACGCAATTTATCAATGCATAGAGAATATTAATTCAGTATTAACACGTCATTAATCAGAAGCAATTTAGCAAAGTCTCAGTAATACATGATTCAACAAAGCAAGAACTCAGTCATTTGTCTATTTGCGTAGGATATTTGTGAACACCTTATCTAACCACAGATTAGCATTGGCATGTTGGGCTTCATGCAAACCATTTTAGCAAACACGAATTTGGAAAATATCTAAACTATGGCCTCTATCAAAATAGCAGTTGGTACCTGAAAAGAAAAGGCAAACAGACAATTACAATTTTGCATCAGATAGTTACCAATCCAACAGATCAGCAAACAGCGTCAGTCTTCGTCCTCAGGACATCAGTCGATTCACCCTCAGCAGAGATAGGACGGGGCAAAGTCTCGATATAGCATAGCTAAGGAATAGGATCTTCCCTCATATGGAAGTATCAGGTAAGGACGGGTAGCGGATGGTTTAAAGTAATAATCAAAGCAAAAGAGTTAAAGTCTCTGTAAAGTAAGTGGAGTCTCAAACTTTCTGCGCCTCTGCTCCAGTTTCTCCTTGGGTCCCTCCATTAAATCAAAACTGCCTAATTAGCCCTTAACTCCTCATTGGATAATAATTGGGGCATCGTTATCTCTGTCCAATAATTCTTCACGCATTTCACCAGAATTTTCCACAAACCAAAGCTCTCATGTCGAGGATTGGTCCATGTTATTGACGACTTCATCGGTTGGAATGTCAGGTAAGAAAAGTTACAATTTGCGCTCCAGTCAGTGTCTCCATTGTTTTTTCCTACTCCAGTAACCTTGCACCTGTTACGAATTACACTGTTGCATTCAGCAAGAACGTCTCCTCGTACAAGTCGGTTCTCATGAGTAAGAATTTACTACGGCTACACACACATAACTTCTGGAAAAGTACAGCTTCATGTCTTCAGGAAAACAGCACATTACACGTTAGAAAAATACAGTTTAATATGAGACCAGGCAGCTAGGCCCAGACCCCTGCTAAGCTAAGACCCATTAATTAATAAACAATTCGTAATACATAACTCTAATTATGATATGCTAATACAAATTCAAAACATTAGTACATAATTAATTCTGAATTAGCAACTTTCATTAGTCTTCGTACACATTGGTAGCCACTCCCCGTTGGCACATTTCAAACGTGTGCATTATTTTCTATGTTAAGACATTTTCTATGCAGCTTTATCACACAATATTTTGCGAGCTCCTCATGTTAATATTGCTTTTTAAAGGCACACTCCAACAATCCCTCCTCTGATGACTCTTGTCATCACAAAAACTTTCCCCACAAATTTTGCATCCTAAAATTCTGTCAGCTCAATTTCCTCCCTTATTGGCTTCCCCTTTGATTTTGCCCTATACAATTTTTCCCTTTGCTTTTCTTCCCTTCTCTTATTATTTTTTGCCAGCTTTAATTTTATTCTTTTACTAATTTTACATGCCACCCACAATCCAAATAGGCAAGCTATAACAATCAATACTCCTCCGTATTATTTTAGACAATATCCCATGCCAAATGTTACTAAGCCAATTTCCTACTGAAGCAAATCCTTTCCCAACCTTTTCCCAAACACCTGGTTCTTTCAATTCCTTCAAGTCCGTACTATCTCTTGTCAAGTTAGTAAGCATACTTCTAATCTCATTACTATTATCTGGTATATATGCACAACAATGAAGCTCATTAAGCATCCTACAAACTCCACCATTTTTCGCTAAAAGAATGTTTAAAGCAAGGCTGTTTTGAAGAGTCATAGCCCTCTCCGCAGCAAGTTCAGTATCCATCAGGAGTATAGCCCCTGAAAAATTTGTCAGCATTTTATCCACAATAGTAGACAACTTTCAAATCTTTATGGAGTTTAAGATAACTCCCACTGAAGGAGTTATCGCCCCAAATATGTCTCCTACTACACCAGCAGCAGTTTCTCTCTTCTGTCTAGTACGATGTAATTCAGGCAATTTCGGAAACCTTTTCAAATCGTCAAGTTGGTATATCTTTGGGAAAACTATCCCCAAATAACATGTCCCATACCATCCCTTTGGAAGACGGTAATAAGCATTAAGTCCACATATATAATAGATCCCTGGGATCGCTGGATCCTGTCCATTTAACATGAACGTCCATTTACTCTGAAAGAAAAACAAATGCTTACATTCACTCATCCCCACAAGCACATTGTCATAATATGACTTCGACCTAGATATGCAAAGCTTCCCTACGTGTAGTGCATCTAAAGCTAGCTTCCCTTGTTCTCTAATTGCACCATAACCCTCACTACTAGCAAAAGCCCGCTGCTGCAACCCTTTCTCTAATTTACCCTTTAATGCCCTTCTCCTATTTTCCGTGTGATCTAAAAAGCTTTCTCTACAGGTGTAAGCAAGCATGTCAAATTACTACGGTGTGCATAAGATGTACTAATTGTTAATGTCGACTCAAAGAATCCTTTAACTATCTTTATACTATAGTATCTAGCTACCCCACTCAAATCCTCTATTATAGGCACATAAGAAAACACAAAGTCATAGTTTGAGTAAAAGTATTGAATCTCTTCCTGATTATAGAATCTTGTTAGTAACAGACTACAACTTTCACATAGGTTAGTGGCAGACTATAATAGGTAAGCCCCTCTTGTACCGAAACAGGAATCTGTGTGCACACAAAGCAATCTTTTGCATCCATTGTGTCAACATACTCACTCAGCAAGCGATAAAACGTTAGTGGAAAGTTCCCCTTTTGCGTTAGTTCCCTCATGCAAATATCTCGTATCCAATTCAAACCTCTCCCAAGCTGTTAGTGCAGTGGTAGTTTCAGGAATTGTAGCATTGTTAGCCCCACTCTTATCCATCAGAGTCATACCCACAACCACAACCATAATGAATATCACACCTACAACACCCAAACCAACACCCAAATATTTACAACGCCTACTCACTCTATTATCCTGCATAGTGTTAGCCATGATCTGTAAAGAATCAGAAAGTGAAGGATGGTTAATTCAAACAACAGAGGATAGTCAGAATGAATTATTGTCTTCTTCTCCTTTTTTTTTTTTTTTTTCCTTGCAGTAAAGTCAAAACAAGCGAACATTTTCTTTCAGCAATTATTTACAGCTCTCAGTTTCACTCCCAGGATCCTTGTCAATTCAGGTTAGCAGCTTGTCAAAATCGTTATTCAAAAGTCAATTCAGGTTTTCAAAGTCTCATCCGATAAATTTCTCTCCTTTTCTCAATTTTCAACTTTAATTTGATCTTTACACCAATTCAGTCCCTTCAGCCAGACTCAAGTGCCAAAGTATTTACCTGGAACTTCTCGATCGAAGCAAAACGCTAAGAACTCTTGTTGCCATTCAGCTGTCGTTGCATACGCCCATTCAGGACCTGCGGACCTTCTGTTTGCTACTCTCTTTCTCTTCAACTTGCGATCACCTTGCAACTCTCCTTCACTTAGGTCTTCTCTCCTTGTTGTATCAACTTCTTCCTCTATTGCATCTTCGACAACCACTTCTACCCTTTTCACTTGCAATTCTGGCCACTTGTCTCCTTTCGGTATCTCTCTGGCCTTTGATCTTTCCTGTGGCAACCCTTTGCCCTCTCTTGGCTCTATGGTGTTTTCTCTTGATGGACCTGCAATCTGCTCAGGAGGAGTTTGGACAGTCTGACTCTCTTCCACCTCAACTCCTTCACCTTCTGGGCCTGTTAAATGCTCTAGCTCATTTCCATAATCATCTGCTTCTGGGAGAACCTCCCTCTGATTAGGCTCTCCTGCTGCCTCAGTTGAGATAGGCTCACCGTCACCCCTCTGGATCTCTTCTCCCTCGTCTCTTACCGGAGTGACCAAGCCGTCCTCAATGGGCTTGCCTTCTGTTGATATTCTGGATTACTCCCTATTGTATGGCATGTGACCCGGGGCGGATAATGACTTATGGCCTCATTATGAGTTTGGCCATCCCAATGCGGGATCGCTAAACTCACGGGGAGGACATCACTGCCATGGCATTGGCGCCCCCCCACGCCCTATTGCACTGTTCCTGCTGGACTGACCGGCGGGAACATTGTAATAGAGCATTTCTGATAGTCAGTCCAGCAGGAACAGTGCTACGAGATAGCACTTAGCTCCCTTAAAGGGATCTCACAGCACAAAGAGGGCAGATCAGCACCCTTGGACTGTGCACTCTCTACAAAGTAGACAGTGTGCATTCCAATGGTGCTGGGCAGGGAGGCCCTTGCACTGCCCATGCCCTGGGCTTGTTCTCCTCCAGCCTTTTCATGGTGGGGAAACCACCAGGAAAAGGCTGGCAGAAAACAAGGTTGTTACCATCCAGGCGGCGCTGAGTTCAGCACTGCTGTGGCTGACTACAACCAAGAACGACGTCAGCCCATCAGGATGCGTGGGTCTGTCTGCCAGGACTAAAAATGGGTGGGCCGACATCCCAGAGTGCGGCTTTCCAATTGCCACCGAGAGTGATGTGGTCCCCAGACTGCCACAGTCGTAATGATGCCCTTAGTCCATTAAAGTATTGTTCCCAGGCCTGGATGAACAGGACAGATCAAGCATGCTGCATTGGGAATCTTGTACATGACTTGGGAATGATGCAGGTCAGAGGTTCAGAGGTGGGACTGTAGCTTATTGGATTGAGGAGGCAGCTTTTTATGGGATACACATGGCTGGGTCTTGCAGGTGTCACCAGAAGCTTGTTAGTCAGACTAGGACAGAAGAAGGACCTAATTATGCCATCTAGTGATCTCCTGCCGCACCAATTCCAGATGTTGTTAGTGAAAGTACAATGTGTTCACTGGGAGCATTTTGTGCCCCTTCAGTGATCTGCTTTGCTCCTGTAAATGTGTGCTGAGCACGTCCAGGTGGGTGCCTAGTGACAGCAAAGACATGTCCATATTGGAAACCCCAGGCCAATCGAGATCTTGTGTGTAAAGAAATCATCCTCCCACAACCACTAAGAACTAAGACAATCCTCTATGCATGCATGGGCATCTCACTTGGATTGGGACTTGAAGGACTAAAGTCAGAAGGTAAAATCTTTGACCAGGATGAGCCTTGTTGGCGTATCTGATCTGCACTCCATTGTGGTCAGCATTTCATTGCACCTAAGTTCTGGTCTACCGTGACCATTAACTATCATTGTCACTTTATGCTTATTGACACTATCCCTGCTTACAGTTTTAAATATTAATATCTCCAGTTCCCCTTATTGGATTTTTGTCATTTTGGTGTCGTTTTGTTTATTAAATTTGACTCCAGGTTTGCATTTCTTTAATTATTTAGAATTTTGGCTTTTGTTACTCCTTTGGCACTGCAGAAATACTTTACACAATGAGCTAATTTAAACCTGTTTGCTCTGCGTCATAGCTACCAGCATGATAACCTCAGGTTAATTTAGTGACTTTAAGGGTTCACACAGACAAGGGTTGTGATAAGTTGGTCGCCCTCCTACTGCAACGAAAAATCCAATTTCATAAACCAATCACAGACATAATTGCAGAAATATAAGCAGTCAAACAACTAGATTCTTAAGTTCATATATTCAAAGCCCTTACTGCTAGAGATCCATCTAGTTTGTTTTCCTGCAAAAATGTATCCTGATGAGACTGTCTTCTAATTCCTCCACTGATCTGGTTCAGGTGAAACTTTTCTCACTGTGATGTAACCAGAAGGGAGAAGCAAGGCCCTTCATGGACATGCTACATAGAATGTGTCTGAGTTCCAGACCAACGGCTCCACTGCAGCTGCTCATACAAAGCCGCTCTTGTCGCAGTGGAGCCAGAAGCTAGAGGCACCGTTCCTTGTG
This sequence comes from Pleurodeles waltl, assembly GCF_031143425.1. NCBI lineage: Eukaryota > Metazoa > Chordata > Amphibia > Caudata > Salamandridae > Pleurodeles > Pleurodeles waltl. The sequence continues at coordinate 73,048,564 of NC_090446.1, forward strand.
GATAGAACAGATTCTCTGTGAAGCCCTAATTTTTTTTTCACAAAGCCAGATTAATGTCCTCAGGTAACCCTCCCCTAAGCTGCAAGTATAATGTGTGGTCTGAGTGCATAAAAAATGTCTTGCTGGCTGAAATTATTATATCAGGCGTGGAGCTCTTTTAGAGACATTTGAGGGGGGCATGGCCAAGGCCGGGACCAGAGCGGATGCCACCATTCTGAGCTCGGCAATATGTACAATGATCCAAGCTGTGGGACAAGAGGAAGGTGGAAATCGGCGCTCTGGTGATATTGCCAGCGTTCGTCAATGGGAGTTGGGGTGGCCTACGTAAAGTTGGAATAGAACGGAGGGGCACAATAAACAGTGGAAGCGACAGGCCGGACCCAACAGTGAGCTGTCTTCAAGGCTTCTACTCAGCCAATGAGAAGTGCTTAGTTTGTAAAACAATAAGTGCCAGGGCTCTCCTCCGGAGGCCACTGCAGCTTGCACCACCCATTGCCCTTGCCAGAGCTGCCAATGACAGCACCAAAACAACTATTAACTATTACACTCCTATAAAATGGGTTGGGTGGCAGGTATTACTCATTTTTAATATATATTTCATTAATATTCATGCCCTTCTCTAAACCAGATAAACAGCACCACCATTCGGCAGACTTTCATGAGTGCTGGTGTTGACAATTAGGTGCAGAGCACCAGAAAGCACTGGCTCAAATTAAGCACTGCCCATGAAATGGTGGGGAATCCATCCTTCTGGAGGGTACAGATGAGTGCAGCGATCGGCTGTGTGGTGGTTGACTGAAGCAGACCATAGTAAGGGGCTGAGATGCGGCGCAGCCCTCTGGGATTTCTTCACGGACTGCGCCGATTTAAAAGAATCCGAGGACAGGCCAGCAATGAGCTAGGGCTGTTGAATCCTGAGGACTGGCAAAGGTAGCAATAGCTCATGGAGTTGGGATCTCAACTGACATAGGTATTGCTTCTAATTTATCAGGCTAACCAGCATAAATAAAGGAGCTACTATGGTGTACAGCCCAGTTTGTAGTAGAAGTGGGTGAGCCAACACATTAATAGAGGTCTGTGCTGGCCATAAGCCTTGTAATGTATTGCTAAAGCATGTTACTTAGATTGCCAGGGCCTGAAGGTCAATACTGAAGCCGCCCTAACTGGCTGAGAAATTCTCGAACATTTTTTTATCGAAACATTTTATTGGCAATTTGAAGGTTAACACCAACCCATTTGTCTTGCACAGTGAAGAAATCAATATGAATTGCAACATCAATTTCAGATATGACTGAAGCAAATCGCACAGAACAGTCTGCCCACATAAACAAACAATTACTATGAATGGTGGCTAAATCACCAGTCCCTGGTAGTCCCACCATTTTTTCCACATTTGGTCATATTTGCATGACACCCTCTAGCTTAATAAATTATTTCTTACATTTTGCTACGCAAATCCATCCCATTAGTGCACGTCTCCTTTAAAGGGGCTACCGGCAAAGTCCAACTGTGAGCGATTTTGCACTTAGTTAGGACTGTGCCCAGGCCCACCAAGGTCCTATCCCCCCTGGGCCCATCTATCTCATCCAGGATCCTCAGCAGGGTAATTTTTGGATCATCCTCAATAGTCATGCTCAGCACTGCAGACAACACAGCTAAAACAGCTAACCAAAAGCTCTGTATCACATGGCATTGCAACATCATATGAAAGAAATCCCCTGTGGGGCTTGTACACCTAAAACATGCTGGGGTATCCATCAGTCCTGCCCTTCACAAGCGAAGAGGGATCATGTAGGCCTGGTGGAGATATTTAATTTGAACGAAGGGGAGTCTGGCTGAAATAGCCAATGTAAGATGAGCAATGCAAGCATTCCGCCAGTCCGCCTCGTCCAAAGGCACCACCCCACCTTCACATCGTAATTTTAGTGAAGTCAAGAAGGCCGGCAAATGTGTCACCAGGGACCTGTACATCTGGGATATTCTTCCCTTGCCACGTGGCGCAGGAGGATTTTGTTTTCCAGGGCAATATATTTGGGGAGAGGCTGGAGTTTGTCACCATATGTTTGTAGGGTGTGGCAAATTTGTAAGTAGAGGTAAAACTGGGAAGGTGGCATTTGAAATTCTGTCTGGAGCTCGAGTTCCTGAAAGGACCTCGTGTGTTGACATCACCAACAAATGACCGACCAACAGAATCCCACCCTCAAAAGCCTTCCAGAGTGGACACCTGTGATAACCAAGTACACACCCACAGTGGTATTTCTGAAGTGAGTCTGCAATCCTATCCTAGGCAGTGGAGGGCAGCCCTCCATATCTTAAAGGCTACCTGAGTGACCTATGGGGTGTCAGAGGGGATTGGGCCACCATACAAAATGTGAAGCATGTTGTTGAGTCACAACAGGGCCAACTCACCCCTATGGATCGGGTCATCCCACCCCCAATGCACCCAATCATGAATGAGGAGTAAGTTAGAAGTCCAGTAGTATAGCCAAATGTCCGCTATTGCCAGTACACCATACTACATTTCTTAAGTGCATTTCCCAAACGGTACCCGAGAGGTGCTCCAGCCCAAATAAATATGCAGCCCATGGCAAGGATGGAATTGAAGCATATTTGTGGAATGTGGAAGGGATACTTTTGTAATGCATATAGAAATGTGGGCAAAATCATCATTTTATATAAGGCTATCCTGCTCATGGTGTTGACAGGGAGATTGAGTCAGCATGAAAGATCTTCCCTGGCCTTGTTCATCACAGGGGCGAGATTCAGGCTCCAAGTCAGGTCTGGCTCCCAGGAGACATACACCCCCAAGTACGGTAAGCTACCCCAGTGCACCTGGATTATTGATTGCGAGTCTTCGTCTTGGTGGTCCTCTCATATCGGAACCAATAGGGATTTGTTCCAGTTTGGCTTGACGCCCTGATTCCTCCCCAAAAACTGTGGATTTGAAGTACTCCAGGCCCAGTCTCAGCCATAAGTAAGAGAACATCATCTGCTTACAAGGCAATCCTATCCTCCATCGCCCACCCCAGCTGAAACCCCACACTTTAGCATCGCACCAGATCCTTACCACGCAAGGCTTGATAGCTAAGGTGAATAAGGACTTGGACAGTGGGTACCCCTGCCTCATGCTTCTCCACACAGGAAAGGAGTCTGATAAGACACCATTAACCCGAGCCTGAGCACTCGCATAGAGGACCTGCACATACGCCCGGAACTGAGGTCCAAGGCCCATACCACCTAGCACCTCATCAAGGTACAACCAGTCCACTGTATCAAAAGCTTTTTCAAAGTCCAATAACAGGAGAGCAGCATGGCCTCTGAGAGCTCTGATATGGTACAATACTATATGTACGCGATAGATACAGTGTCTCGTACCATGACGGCGAAAAAATCCACTTTGGTCTGGGGGGACCAGGGTGTGAAGGACCTTTACCAGGCCATTAGCCAAAGTCTTAGCATACAGTTTGACCTCACTGTTAATGAGGGATTTGGGCCGGAAAGAGGCACAGGTGGTTGGGTGCGACCTGGCTTGGGAAGAATCACAATAGTCACGATAGTGTCCTGATTGATATATGTGGAGAAGCGACCAATGAAGACTGCTTTAGTACAAAGCTGTATTAGGGAAGGAATCCAGAGTCAGAGCTGAGCTTGCAAAAAAATCTCCACAGGGAATCCATCGGGTCTTCGAGTTTTCCCCAAGTTAAGGTCTGATAGTGCCTCCTCCAATTCATGCGTGGTGATATCTTGATCTAAAGCACGTTTCTCTTGAGGAGATAGACAGAGTAAAGAAAGCACTTCTACTGAGGGGATCATGCTGCAGCAGTAGGGCATGATTTTTGAGTACAAAGTGCCACATAGCATTGGGCAAATACCCCGGAAATCCCCCTTGAAACCTCTACCCACGTCCCAGAATTCCTCATAATGCGTGGTATCACCCTGTTCTCTGCCTGGTGTGTGGCAAGCCAATGCAATAAATTATTCAACTGGTTCCCCATTCATATACCAGGCGCATGGACACCATCCAGATACAGCTGTTGCAGCGAGGCCCTATTGAGATCTGGCTGGCATTTTTCCAGGGTCGTAATTGTCCCTGGGTCCCATGATAAATATGAGTGAGTGAGGACTCGAGCTTAGCAATTCGATTATGTTTTTTGCGGTCAGCTTCCCTGATAAAGGAGCGGGCCATGCCCCTCATGTTTGCCTTACCTGCCTTCCATAGGGTTGTAGCTGATTCCACAGAGCTCAGACTCAAGGAAGGTACGGAATTTGACAGGTAAGTGGTTGGTAAACCTTTCATCTCTAAGGAACCAGGCGTTAAGGCACCAAAAATGCTGATTTGGCACTTCTATGTGTGCTGCATTCTGAAGCACAAATAGAAGTGCCAAATCACCATTGTAGATTGTTTATGTGCAGGAAGGGACACCTTCCTGCACATAAACAATCACTCTCCTCAAGACAGACACCCTTGCACTATGATGCAAGGATGTCTGGGTTGGTGCAGACTGCTTAATTTAGTACCGGTGCAGGGAGATACTCAGGGGTGCGCCATATTCTTGTAAATGTAGCGCATCTCTGGTTTTCAAAACAGGAACAGCGCAGTGGTGCTATATTTGGCACAACACCGTTCTGCTCTAGTTTCTTGTAGATCTGGCCCTAGACACCTCTGACTTTAGGATAACAAAAGAAAGACCAAAAACTGTGAAAGCTGTTAACTCTGCTAAGCAGAACTAGCGCTGTGTGATCCATGCAGACTACCACATCCACAAGATAAACAATATGCCTGCTTCGGCAACAATTAGCTTCTCGAATAGATTTTTTTTTTCACACATCATCCTGAATGAAAGTAAAAGTAAAATTTCTCCCAAATTCTTTTTCAAATTACAAATCTCTGACTTTTAATATGGAGCTCGCAGCAACAGATAGACAGATAAACATATCTTAAAGAACATACAATTTATAGCATTTATTAAAAATAGAATAGTTATCTACTTCAAGGAAAATGAAGGCTCTTCCACCCCAGAGGTTAGATGTGTTGTGTTTAAATTAACAATAAGATGGGAAATAATAGCTTCAAAGCCAAATACACAAAATTAAATTACAACAATTATATATATCCTGAGGCTAGGGACAAAAATTAATCTGGAAAACCAGAGACATGCAATCTTACACTCAGGACAGGAAAAAAGACTGTATGCCATGCAGGGGCATTCCCTTCTCAAACGTACCAAAATAATGTTTGAACATGAACTGAGAAAGACATTTTGTTTTGAGCTTGTATCTACTTTTTTTGCTTTCCAACAACATACACAATTACACGTGGGTAACAGTGAATATCAGAGGAGTTTTTCGCTGATGGGTTTGACAAATATCTTATCGACAAAAAGAGCTCAATTGTCTATGATGTTACTCAGAACCCAGCGGTGATAACAATTGTAGATTGGTAACTGACTGTTAGCCATCTGCAATTTTATGTTATGTATGACCCACCGAAATCACCCGCTAATGCCTTCAACAGGTATGCAGGGGTAGAAGAGAGATGGGGGAGCTATGCACAACATGGCCTAAACTGCCTGGGCCTCCTGGCTTATGGTACATCTGGGGCCCACCTAACCTACCACCACCACCGCCACCACCTGTCCATCTCACCACTCCCCACCAAAATAAATAAAACATGTCATTCTGCCTCCCTTCTACACCACCCTCAGTATTATACCACAAATATTTTAAAAGTACTGGCGGTGCATCCAGGCCCATTCTGACCGCGGCGGTAAAGCCGCGGTCAGAAAAGGGAAACCGGTGGTTTCCCGCCGGTTTTCCCCTGGGCTGCAGAATCCTCCATGGCGGCGCTGCAGGCAGCGCCGCCATGGGGATTCTGACCCCCTTCCCGCCAGCCTGGTTCTGGCGGTTTTGACCGCCAGATCCAGGCTGGCGGGAACGGGTGTTGTGGGGCCCCTGGGGGCCCCTGCAGTGCCCATGCCAATGGCATGGGCACTGCAGGGGCCCCCTAACAGGGCCCCACTTAGAATTTCAGTGTCTGCTTAGCAGACACTGAAATTCGCGACGGGTGCTACTGCACCCGTCGCACCCCTTCCACTCCGCCGGCTCCATTCGGAGCCGGCTTCCTCGTTGAAGGGTGTTTCCCACTGGGCTGGCGGGCGGCCTTTTGGCGGTCGCCCGCCAGCCCAGTGGGAAACCCAGAATGACCGCCGCGGTCTTTTGACCGCGGTACGGTCTTCTGGCGGTTCCCACTTGGCGGGCGGCTCCTGCCGCCCGCCAAGCTTAGAATCACCCCCTTAGTGTTTTGCCATCCACCATCACCACCTACAGAATTTGCCATCCCTTCCACACCGAAATTCCAAAAGTACCTGTTGCCGTGCCACTGCCGCCAATGCCAATCTCTCTCTTTAATCCTTCCGTACCCTATCAAAATATATAGAAATAATTTCTGATCAACTCCAACTCACTCTACCACCCACCATGCATTCTGTCCCCCCACCCAAGAAGCTGTGCTGTCTGCTCTCTATTGAAGCAGAGAGCCAGTGCCTTACTGACTGGCTCTCTGAGAGCCCTGTCTGACAAGCCTGGAGCTCCCCTATGAAGTAAAACCAGTGGGAAACAGCTTTTAATTCCATCTGTTGCTATGTCACAGCAGCAAATAACCTGGTTTAGAATCTGGTGTTCCTACTAGTGGTTCTCAGTGAGAGCCATACATAACATACAGAATTATGGATGGGGTTTTGTGAATAACAGAGATGTCTTTCATCAGGGGATTCTGCCTAACATTCAATTGGTAATGTGAGTGAAGCTCAAGTTGTCTATGATGTCATTTGGATCCCTGTTTTCACAATTACCCATTTACTATATATATAGTCCATACAATTAATCTCCCCTACTTTAAAAACGTAAGATGGGGTAGATGAGTCATGGATTATCCATAAACAAAATAGCCTCCCCTACTTCAGCCACCATGCCCCATATTTCACTTGGTATTCTGCCACTCATTTCAAGCCGTTCCGTACCATCTGGCTTCATGTTCCAGCCCCAAAAAAACAATTGTTGGCATCCATCCACACCACCCTCAGCATTACCATCCCACAACCGTTTTAAAAAAAATTGACCTGCTGTACTGCAACCTGCCATTACTATTTACCATTCCTCCGCACTCAAATTAAAAAAATGTTTCTGCTACTCAGCCCACCCCCTCCGAGCATTAACTAAGTCTCCTTCATGAAACTGTGACTCTGCTCTCCATTGGAGCAGAGAGCTAGTTCCACCCTGACAGACTCTTCTGCGGGCCTGCCAGCATGGGCTGGATTTTGTTCATGACTAAGAAACATTGGAAAGAACTTTTGTTTCCTCCTGTTTCTACATTACTGCATAGTAGAGAATGCATCAAATAGCCAATCAAAATCTGGCCTTCACACTACTGTTTTTCAATGAGAACCATACATAGCAATATTACTTGGTGGTTCTTTAGTGCGCTAATGGATAATAAAACAAAAAATGTTTAGTCTTGTGAGTTAGCAATGATTGAACCCTTTTGACTCCTGATGGAGAACTTTGACATAGGTGTTAGAGGTGAATGCAGTGAAAGCTGTTTTAGAATGTTCAGTTTGTAGATACACACCCACATGAATGAAGACGTGTTATACTAAGCTCCATGTTTGGCATAATCATTGCCGAGTACATGGGCTGGGGAGGACACTACAATGGTGACGAGATGGAGGATGAGTTACCTGAAGATCGACAGTGCTCTCCCAGAGAATTTGATGTGGTCCAAGCAAATTGCTTGTGAGTACCACATGTGTCCTTTGCCGAAGAATGGAATTGACGATGTGGAGTCAAAGCACTGCCCCAGTTCTATTTAAAGTATTTGAAGTTATTTAAAGATTTATTGAGAAGTCTACGGATCAGTGGCAGAGAATTTGCTGGGATAGCTACACAAAGAAATACTGCAGTACTATGCAATTCAAAGCCAAATATTCATACAGAGTGATAACACTAACAGCAGATTCAACAAGCGCCGTAAAGTGCAAATAACACTGCGAACAGAAGCACTGCAAGGCAGACATCAAAGCATGTGTCATAAAATGCAAATTGACATTTACACAGGAAGAAATAAGTGACTTACCGAACCCATTAAAGAAAGTTATCGTACCACTGCTTCTGTGGAACTGGCTCAAGCAAACTTGCCCAATGTTATGCTTACAAAGGTGTCCATACCCGAAGTAACCAGCTATCCAAACTGTTGAGTGGGGCTTAGAACAACTTCACAGGGCTTCGAGGAACATAGAGCCGAGAGTGACTCTCGGAATAGAGAACTGTTGAAGATGACTGAAAAGAAAGTCACATTCCCAGCTGTCATTAAAGATGATCCATAGGCCAGCACATCACAAGGCCTCACCGATTAATCACATGAACCAAGTCACAGTGATCCACAAGAAGTGTCAGTAAGTTCCAGATTGGCCTACAATGCTGCCACTTTCCTGAAACCACCACCACCTTTTGATACCACCAAAAAGCAAAATATTGGCAATAGATGGATTGTTTGGATGGAGACATTTGAAGATTTTATTGATGAAACAGCAAAAAAATTCAATGTCTACCGAAATGTTTCAGAAGCAATGTTTGACGCGCACCCACTAGGCCAAGCGGCAATATCACTTAAGACAAATTGACAGTGAACGAAGTCAATTGTCATCTACATCATAGTCAAACAGTTCTTCTACATCAGTATCAAGTGAAAGAGAAGAAGGTGGTTGTTCATTGTTGATGTTTACCTCAGAAATAGAGCATGCAGGTTGGACTGGTCATATGTGAAAACAAATCTCAAGCCAAAACAGGAAAGTAATTCAAACATTGTCCAAAGATTACATTGAAAGTAAATGGTTGTTGAATATCTTTCATCATCGACCGTGGTGCATCGATAAACATTAAGGGGTCGATTACGACTTTGGTGGACAGAAAAGGCCATCTGCCAAAGTCCCAATGGTCAGGTTGCCGCCAGTGTGGGTGCCTTCCTGCGGGCCCCATTAGGAGTTTCCTGCTTGGTCAGCGGGGGAAACAGTGTTTCTGCCTGCTAGCCCACTGGGAAACGGCCTTCAACATTTATGCTGGCTCATAATAGAGCCGGCAGAAATGCTGTAGTGCATAGGGTTTACCAGCACCTGTTGCGAAGAGGCCGGCCGGGTATTCCCCGCATTGCCCATAACAAGTGCATAGGCAGTGGCATGTACTTGTTCTATGTATGCTTGTACGAAAAAACCTTTATCCTGGTAACTGACTGTTAGACCTGACAGCCTTAAGGTGGTCATCCCCCAACCTTTTGCCTACCTCCCTCCACTTTTCTGACACTGTTTTTTCTGGTTTTAGGACTAAGCAGTAAGCAGTAGCACCCCCCCTCACCTCAGCGCCTTGAGACCCTACCGGGTGAGTAGCGCGCTCCACAAATTTATTGATTGATTGACTGAAGCATACTTTATCACTGCTAACCAGTGCTGAAGTTCATATGCTGACTCCCTTCAACATGGTAACATTGGTTCATTCCCACTTGGCATATCTGATCTACTTGTAAGCCTCTAGTAAAGTGCACTACATGTCCCCAGGGTCTGTAAATTAAATTTTACTAGTGGGCATGCAGCACTGATAGTGCCAACCACATAAGTAGCCCCTTAACCATTTCTCAGGCCTCACTTCGACTTGGCATTTAAAAGTACTTGCCAAGCCTTAAACTCCCCTTTTCCTACATGTAAGTCACACCTAAGGTAGGCCTTAGGTAACCCATAGGGCAGGGTGCTTAGTAGGTAAAAAGTAGAACATGTACGTTTGTGTTTTATGTGTCCTGGTAGTGGAAAACTCCCAAACTCGTTTTGCACTACTGTGAGGCCTGCTCCTTTCATAGACTAGCATTAGGACTGCCCTCATATACTGTTTGAGTGGTAGATTCTGATCTGAAACGGGTAACCAGCTCATATTTAGTATGGCTGGAATGGTAATAGAAAATCCTGATTATTGGTGAAGTTGGATTTTATATTACTATTTTTGAAATGCCACTTTCAGAAAGTAAGCATTTCTCTGCACTTTAAACCATCTGTGCCTTACAGCCTGTCTCCATTCAACATCTGGTCTGTGCTGGCTGACAGCTCCCTCATGCATTTCACCGAGACAATCACAAACACAGGACACTCAGTCACATCTGCATTCATCTGGGTCTTCCTGCGCTGGAAGGGTGAAGGGTCTGACACTTACATTTCAAACGCCAGTGGCCTCCCCTCATACAAAAGGACTGATAACCTCCCACTGGGACCCTAGCAGACAGGACTGAGCTGAAAGGGGGACTTGTACGCTTCAAAACCACTCTTTGAAGTTTCCCCCACTTCAAAGGCCTTTTTGAGTATATAAACTGGGTTTCTGACCCAGCCAACTCAGACACTTCTGGACCTACACCTGCACCCTGTCAGTGGAGCTGCCTGGCTGCCCAAAGGACTCATCTTTACTGCTTTGTGGAGAAGGACTGCTGTCCTGCTGTCCTGTCGGTATCTGACTTTGCTGGAAGGACTCTGTCTTCCCCAAAAGTGCTCTCCTAGGGCTTGGATTGAGCTTGCCTCCTGTTTTCTGAAGTCTCAGGGCCAACAAAGATCTTACCTCTTCAAGAAATTCCTTGTGCATCAAAAATCAATGCAACGCCTGCAGAAATTGATGCGGAGCCTGCATTGCAGCTGAGAAATCGCCACACAGCCGATCGGAACGATGCAGCCTCAACTTCCTGACTGGAAATTCGACGCAGCGCCTGCCTTATGATGGACAATTCGACACATGGCCTACCGGATCAATGCAGTGCCTGTTCCTTCTTCCAGCGCGTCAAGGTTTTTCAACACATCGTCCTTGGGTGTCAAAATAACCCCGCATTGCAGTGAGGAACCAAGACTGCGTGCCAAAAAACAATGCAAACCCCTTGCTACGTGGAAAGAAATGATGCATGATCTGTGCCGCGTTGGAAAATCCAACGCAATGACTTATTTTTCTATGCATCTCCTCCTCCGGGGTCCCCGTGCTTTGTTATTGTTGATGTATACCAGGTACTGTGTGTAACAATGGGACAACTGTATGTGTAGGATCACTTGTAGGTTAAGAAGCTTTTAAAAATGTCGTTCCAGGCTTAAAAAGTTTTAAGATTATCACACCTGAAGTTTTCCCTGGCTTTAGATAGATGTAGGACTGTCTTTCCTGAATCAAAACTGTCCTGACACCGTTTAAGCCAGGAGAGAACCATACGTTAATCAGGCCCAACCTTTCTTAAACGTCAACACTTTTTGCAGATTAGACCCTTTGTACTTGTTTGCCCATATTCCATTTTATTCAAATATTATGCACGTAAAGCAGTAGTAACACATTAAAAAATAAAAACCTAGCCATAAGACTGTATTAAACCAGGAAGGACACCCTTAAGACGACCACACGACTGTCTAAAGCCAGAACAAACACCTGGCTACATCGGATGTCAGATCCAGTGCTTAATTTGTGCTTGTTGTTTCCGGTGCGGAGCACCGGCACTTATTTTTGAGGGGCGGCACTTATGTGTCTGCTTCAAGCATTTACTGCGAGCAAAAGACACCTATGGAAAAGAGGGAGGAAGAGAAAAGCTAAACATCTTCACAAGAAGACTTCACAAAGTGAGAAAGCAGAAAGCTGCAAGAGAGAGCTGAAGGGGCAGGGAGTAGCTGTAAATGGATTAAAAAGGCCCGAGATGGCTTTAGGCTCGCACATTTAATTGCAGCAGCCGCCTTTTTCAGAGGAGGGCTTTGGGCACTGGCACGTTTTTATTTACAAATCAAGCACTGCATCAGAGAGGGACTTATTTACAAGTGAGGTAGAAAGAACGAGCGGGGCTTCAGTGACTGGTGAGGCAGAGAATCGCACCAAAAGAGGAAGGCACTTTCTTTCTCATAAATATGTCCCCATGGTGCCTAAGGATGTCGCAGGAAATCATTGATTAGCATTGTATGGTCACACGCACATAGCGGCCTTTCTGGAGATAAAGTGGCAGCAGCAGTTTGTGTAAATGACAACAACTTGTAAGTGCTTTTTTATTTAACAGTAAGGCCAAGGGTTCTCGAGTACAACAGCAGCACATCATCTCTTGTGGAGAGCTCCTGCAGGCAATACAGAAGAAGTAAGCATGACCTTGACATTGCAAAATGCAAACAGTGCAGTCAGTGCATAATGGCACAGGCCTGACAGTCACAGCGGTGAAGTCTTGGGTCCTTCGAAGGCAGCGCAGGGAGAGAATGAGGAAGTTTACTTCGCTTTTCAGAAGATCCGAGTTTCACAAGAGGTGAGATAAATGGCATGATTCATGGGAAACAATTAGACGACCATTTGTCGAAGGAGAACAGATTTTGTTATTCACTTCCAGGGATCTAGGGCTCCAACTACTAGAAAGTTGAAATTCCTGTCCGCCAGAATTTCAGTTCTCCACATGGAAGTCTATCTCTTATGAGCTGAATCCCTCAGAATAGGGAAAACTGTGCGGGCACCGAATTACCACGCAGACATTTGCACAGTGTTCTCCTCCTGAAGGGTATGAGGCTCCAATTTACTACCTGTTGTAGGCAAGAGCTAAATGGAATAGAGGCTTCTGTAGGGCAGAGGTGGAAGGAGGGCGGCTGGATGGGTGGGCGAGGCAAAGGGAAACAAGCATTCGCAATGCAACAGGTCTCGCATTTGCTCGAGTTAGAGCTATTAGCATTGGAAATTGCTAACTGGACTTTGCTTGCCACATAAATTGAAAATTAAACGTAAAACAGTTGACATAGGAGAGCAGATTCAAAGCGCCATGGCTGCCATGAGCATGAGCTCGAAGGAGAGACACAAAAAGAAGTTCACTCACAGTCAAACTTATCGGCAATCCCCCCAAGGAGGGACAAACGTAAAGCATGATGATAAAGGATTTTTGAGAGGCAAGCCCATGAACTATCCATGTAACAGGGTCAGTCTGCAAGGCAGTAGCAAAACCGCCCCAAAGAGGGACAAACGTAAAGCATTTACCAATGATGATAAAGGATTTTTGAGAGGCAAGCCCATGAACAAGTGATTGTGATGGGCATGCGGTGGCCACAATACTTACAACAGGTCAAAGTGCTTGCATGCTCGACCTAAAAAGGCTCTGAGGGGAGCATTGCATACTCCCACCCCCCTTGTCTAGATATAGGTGGGGAACAAACAGAGACAGAGGCTTGGCTGCAAAGTTGATTTTATCAGCTCAGTTTCCCACCCAGTAAACCTGGATTCAGTGTTCCCCCAGGTCCTGTGTTAAAGCCCTGCCCAGAACAGCTCTCTCAATCCTACTCTACATCATCAATGTCTCACTCAGAAGTTCTGAGGAAACCCACTGCAGACCCTAAACCCTGATGGCATTGCCAGCTACTGCCTATCACTCACCTACCCTTCATTGGCAGAATCATAAAATAAGCAGTCTACACACAACTCACATTAGTGCTAACCATCTTCTTGACTGCCAGTATGACTTCTAATCACACCTTCTTAGAGATATTACAACCATATATCCTTCTGATTACAGAATACATATATAGATGACCCCTGTCTCCTAATACTGCTGGACCTCTCAACTGCTTTGGACACCATTGACCATCCCACCCTTTTCCGCACCCTGACGTTACAAATGTAATTCATTGGTAAAGTACTTCGTGGTTTTTCTCTCTATTTAGCCTAATTTCACCAGTATGTTCACTTGAGTAAATGCAGATTGTGGAAAATCCCTATCACCTGTGGAGTCCCTCAGGGTTACAACTTGTCCTATGTCATAGTCAGCCTCTACATGGAGCCAATTGGTCTGCTACATATGGACAACAGCTTCAAAATTCAGCACTCTGCCGCTGACTCAAGACTACATTAAAAAGTCTTATCTGCACCAGATGGCCAGTGCCTCAACACAGCTTGCACCTTATCCAGAGTTAAATGCCCAGCATCTGCCTGAACATCATTAAAACAGAATTCCTCCTATTTATCAAGAGCAAAAAAGCAACAACTAGCTAAAACCTTGCTTGACAACATGAACCTGAACCAGTTCAAACTCCAACTTTCACCCAATGCCAAGTTACTCAGATTGACCCTGGACACTGACCCTGCCCTCAAAGAACACATTGTCAAGAAAAGAACTGGCTCTTTCTGCTACAGAAACTAAAACTAATCCTTCCAGAAACTGTTTTCTCAGCAAGTGAATTCAGAACTGCTGTTTAGGCCCTCATATCCTTGCATCTGGGTGGTGGCAATGCCCTAACATTGCCACCCAGACTCCACCATGACCCGCTTAAGGAGGTTGTAAATCCGAAACACACCTCATCAAGGAGTCTTAAAGGTAAGTTAATTATGGAAATAAAGAGTATACCAATTCTACCATGTTGAAAGGAGGAGCACAAGCATTTCCTCAGTGGTAAACTGGGATAAAATGCTAAAAATGAGAAAGTGGTAAAGATAGAGTTCTATAACCAACAAAAATAGGGTTCAGCCAAATACGTAAAACAAAATAAAATCTAGAGTGACCCTGCATAAAGACCAGATTTCCAAACCATTTCTATGCTCCCCATTTGACTGCAAGCAGAGAGGGTTGCAGGTGCAAAGATAGCCCTGGTACTCTTGCTAAGTGCAGCACCTGGAGTTCAGCATTTGCCTATCACAGCTTGAGCCTTGATTCATGTTCAGTTACCTGCATGTACATCTTTCTTTATGCAGCTGATCAGAACTACTTTGCAGGGCAATGGCTGTAAGAGGGTGTGCCTGCAGCTGTTTGTGGCAGTGGCAGCAGATGGTGGTGCAGGGCACAGATTCAGTCAGATATCCGGTAGCAGTACTGCAGTAAGCTTTAAGAGGATGCTCAGTTGGGCACATGACCTTAGATGAACATCGAGTTGCAGAACATCACAGGGTACAGTGATGATGAGATGTTAAACACATAAGCCTTACTTGACTGTTGGGCTGCAGAAGATTACAGGGCAAAATAGTGAGGCATTGTAAGGCTTCCATGCCTTACACAGTTATCAAGCTGCAAAGTATGCCTCTCAGTATGGTGGTGAAAGTGAAGTACATGGGATGTCATGGATCTTGGCCCTACTTGGAAGGGAAACGCAGGATTGAGAGACTAGCCCTAATAGGCTCGACTCCCGGTGGGCTGAGGCTCTCCAGCCTCTTCACAGCAAGGTCTGTAGCACTGATCCTGGGCTGTGTACATGTTGGACAACTAATTTCTTGTTTCATTTGGGATGTGCTGCAGTAACATGTGTACATCAGCCTTGGAGTGTGGTCTTTACTCAATGAAGGGAGGAAGCAAAAAATTCTGAAGTGGGTCATCACCTTCATCAACATGGTGGGATGAGCTCTTTGGAGTGAAAGGTACACCCATCATAAAAGACAGGGGTCAGTTTACACCCAGTCTTGATGCAGTTGGTCGAAATTCAACAGTTCAACCAGATTCAAAGTTTGACACACAAGTTACAGGGAACCAAGTTACTTCCTTCTGAAACGTCAAACCATATAATGGGGGTTATTACAACTTTGGAGGAGGTGTTAATCCATCCTAAAAGTGACAGTAAAGTGACGGCACCAGCCGTATTATGAGTTCCATAGGATATAATGGACTCGTAATACGGCTGGTGGTATATCCGTCACTTTACCGTCACTTTTGGGACGGATTAACACCTCCTCTAAAGTTGTAATAACCCCCATTATGGAGGTCATTTCAACATTGGTGGTATAAGGCGCTTACCGCCCTGCAGAAGACCGCCAATACACCGCCGCATCCGCGGTAGACCGACACAACTATTATGACACACATCACGGAATCCGGCGTAATGCAGACACCCACACAACACCGCCACACCAAAGGTCAGCGATAAACATGCGGAATCAAATCCTCCACCTCCACGCCAACAGAAACACGCCCATGCTATTACGACCCACGAATCCACGCGGCGGTCATTCAACCATGGTATTCCACTGGCGGTACACACCGCCGTGCTCAAAATACACACACATCTCCAAAACACCGCCACATTGGGCAGTTCCAAATACACACACCTGATACACATGCACACACCACTCCCACATACCCATTACAATATAAAAAACACACCCACATCACCCACAAACCCCTACAACCTGAAATTCTGAGAGAAGGCGAGAGAGAGAGCACAGCTATTGACAACCCCATCACACAGAGGCACACAACACCATCACCCACACAACATCCACGCACAAAACACCACATCCCACTACACTCACCACACTCACCACCACATACACCACCCCACACCTCACACACACCACCCCATGTCACGCCAAAGACACCCCCGCTTCTCCGAGGAGGAGCTCAGGGTCATGGTGGAGGAAATTGTACGGGTAGAGCCACAGCTATTTGGCTCACAGGTACAGCACACATCAATAGCCAGGAAGATGGAGCTATGGTGCAGAATAGTGGACAGGATGAACGCCGTGGGACAGCACCCAAGAAATAGGGAGGACATCAGGAAGAGGTGGAACGACCTACGGGGAAGGTGCGTTCCACGGTCTCCAGGCACAACATCGCGGTGCAGCGGACTGGCGGCGGACCCCCACCTCCTCCCCCACAACTAACATCATGGGAGGAGCAAGTCTTGACCATCATGCATCCTGAGGGCCTCGGAGGAGTCGGTGGAGGATGGGATACTGGTAAGTCAAATCTTAACTATCATATCCCCCACCCTACCTGCATGCTATCACACACCCCCACCCTCACACCCCCCCATCACTCCAAATCCTCACTAATCTACCCATAACACAAACCACCCATCCCAACACCAAGCCCTGCATGACACAACTAAGCATGGTCACCCCGCACTAAGGCATGCTCACTGCACATACCCAGAACACCCTCCCAACCATCACCACACAAGCCTCCACACAGGAATGCCTGCACTGGGTTTCACGCACACCCACCCATTGCACACCATGAAACACACACATGCAATAATCATTTTCTCATACCCCTGCAGGAACCCAAAGGAACGTCACCACATCAGAGGGTCCAGACAACACCACTCCACTCCCAGAAGAGGCCCACAGTGACGACAGCAGCTCTGCCCCACTGGATCTTGATGACCAGCCCGGACCATCGTGGGCCTCAGGACAGTCGGTTCCCCTTGCCCAGCCACAGCCCAACACCGAGCTCCACCCTCTGGTAACACCAGCACAGCACCCACCCAGCGGGCCCAAACCTCCCTACCCAGGACAGGTCAATCAGTGGTGTGTCCACCACTACAGGGCACCCAGGCTAACCCACCACCCCAACAACAACAGGGACCTGGGGGCAGTGGTAGTGAGCACACGGTCCAGGGGACAGAGGCACAGGAACACCGGGGAACTGGGAGGGCTGCTGTGCGACAGAGGGAGGACAGGCCAAGGGAATCAACTCTCCACGAGGCCCTCTCCTCCATCATGGGAGCATACCACCACTCCCAGGAGACGATGGCGACGGTCCTGGACAAGTTGCAGGAGACCCTGCGTCTGCAGGAGGAACAGTATTTGGGGTTCAGGGAGGAGCTCAGGACCATCGGCTCCGCCCTGGGCACCATCGTAGGGGTGCTGACGGACATTCAAAACACCTTGAGGGACACCGTGGCACTCCAAGTGGCCCCTGACACTAGCCAGGACGACGAACTACCCACCACCTCTGCCGGCGCTAGTGGACAGGACGCCCCACCACAGGACCACCACACCAGCACCCCACCCCCTGCAGACGGACAACCACCACGCAAGCGGGCCCTGAGATCCAGGAACAGAGCAAGATGGCAAGACGCCCGCCAGAAAATAAGATCACCCTGATTGCCCCCACTGTCCCAGTTTGTTTCCCTGTCCAGATTGGAACTGCCCCAGCTCCACTTCCAAAGCCCAGATGGGAAGTGCACCTGTGAGACTAATAGACTGGACTCTGCCATGGACATTCCTCCACCATCACCCATCACCATTTTACAACCCCCCTTCATTTTTTGAGCACTTAAATAAACACCCTTGAAACACAAAAAAATATGGAGTCAGTCTATGATTTGGTACTTTGTATTATCAATTACAGTGTCATAATGGGTTACCCATTGTAAGGCTAACATACCTATGTCACACATCACAAGCCCTTCAAGGATGCAAGCAGTTGACACGTAGGTTACCACACTTGTGAAATTGAAATGGAAGGGTACAACTCAATTAACAAATAGTGATTGAAATGGAGGTACAGGATAGAGGTAGACGTGTGAAAGTTAATGTAATGTTAAAGCAGAAAATGTTCTCACCTGTGTGTCACTGGAAATATTGCTGTATGACTGACTCCCTGTTGTCGTTTTCTTCATCCTCAGCTTCATCCTCATCACTGTCCACAGGCTCCACAGACTCCACAGCTGCTACAACACCGTCATCTGGATCATCCTCCTGCAGAAAAGGCACCTGGAGTCGCAAAGCCAAATTATGGAGCATGGAGCAGGCGATGATGATGTCGCACACCTTCTTCGGTGAGTAGAATAGGGATCCACCTGTCATATGGAGGCACCTGAACCTGGCCTTAAGGAGGCCGAAGGTGCGTTCGATAACCCTCCTAGTCCGCCCATGGGCATCATTGTACCGTTCCTCTGCCCTGGTCCTGGGATTCCTCACTGGGGTCAATAGCCAGGAAAGGTTGGGGTAACCAGAGTCCCCCAATAGCCATACACGGTGCCTCTGGAGTTGACCCATCATATCAGGGATGCTGCTATTCCGCAGTATGTAGGCGTCATGCACTGAGCCAGGGAACATAGCATTTACCTGCGAGATGTGCTGATCTGCCAAACAGACCATCTGGACATTCATGGAATGATAACTCTTCCGGTTCCTGTACACCTGTTCACTCCTGCGGGGGGGACCAGACCTACATGGGTCCCATCAATGGCACCTATGACATTGGTGATATGTCCAAGGGCATAGAAGTCACCTTTCACTGTAGGTAAATCCTCCACCTGAGGGAATATGATGTATCTCCTTACGTGTTTCAGCAGAGCAGACAACACCCTGGACAAGACGTTGGAAAACATAGGCTAGGACATCCCTGATGCCATGGCCACTGTTGTCTGAAATGACCCACTTGCAAGGAAATGGAGCACTGACAGCACCTGCACGTTAGTGGGGATTCCAGTCGGATGGCGGATCGGTGACATCAGGTCTGGCTCCAACTGGGTACATAGTTCCTGGATAGTGGCACGGTCAAACCTGTAGGTGACGATGACATTTATTTCTTCCATTGTCAACAGGTCCACCAGCGGCCGGTACACCGGAGGATTCCGCCATCTTCTCATATGTCCCAGCTGACGGTGCCTACGAAGGACAACAGCGAAGAACCAGTCACTATCCCTCCAGGTATGTACCCACAGTGACACACAAGACCACATCAGACACAAAACCCTTCCTGTATGTGTGTTGAGTGTAGGCCTAGCTATGTGTGACGCAGTAGTAAATGAAGCCATGTGGGCCCCTGAAATGGCGGCTGCCTGACCTCTAAACTGGGACAATGGGATTGTGGGGTAACTGCGCTGGCGTTGCACACCGTCGCTGTAGGCGGTCGTAGACCGCAGCGCAATGCTGCATTGGTTAACATTGGACCCTATGGGTCCCAGGAGCCAATGAACAGGTGTGCTGGCGGCGATGATGCGCACCGCCGTGGACGTCACCGCCATTTTCTATCTGTTCAATCACTAGATACCTGACCTTCGACAGGAGAGGACCTACACTGCTAGTGCTGCTGTGACCTCGGTCTGGAAGCGACGATGGCTGCTGCGTCTGGGGAAAGGGCCCCTGCCTTCACTGCACAGGAGTTGGAGAAACTTGTAGATGGGGTCCTCCCCCAGTACACGCTACTCTACGGTCCTCCAGACCAACAGGTTAGTATATAGGGAGCACGCTGTATGGGCTAGGCCTGGGTGGAGAGGGCTGGGTGGAAGAGGGAAGGGGGCAGAGTACATAGAACAGTTATGCATGGGAATGAATGGGCGACATGGCCAGAGTAGGGAGGGGGCCACTCACAACGACGGTGCAGTTAGTAATGACTGTACCTCTTCCCTTGTGCATGTCATGTAGGTCAGCGCCCACCAGAAGAGGGATATTTGGCGTGCCATCGCCAAGGAGGTCCGGACCCTGGGGGCCCTCCAGAGACGGGGCACCCACTGCCGGAAGAGATGGGAGTACATTCGCCGCTGCAGCAAGAAGACGGCGGAGGCTCAGCTGGGGATGGCCTCCCGACGTGGGAGGGGTGCCCGTCGCACCATGACCCCCCGATGTTCCGGATCCTGGCGGTGGCCTACCCGGAGTTGGATGGGCGCTTCCTGGAGGGCATTCATTCTGGTCAGGCTGTCCTTCAGCGAACCCTGCAATCTCTGGCCTCAGCACTGATGGCAGCCATTGTCCCTGTGTCTAGCCTCCCCCCTCCAACTTCCTCCACCCAGACCCAATCCCCTGTACCCCAGCCCATCCCAAGCACACCTACAGACAAGCATGCACACAAGTCAACACACACAAGTAGCTCAAGCAAACATAGGCACCACACACACCACAGGCACTCACACAAGCCTCACCCACATACAGACACAGCAACATCCACTGTCTCCACTGTGTCCCCCTCCTCCTCTTCTCCCTCCTCCCTCCCAGTCTCGTCTACACACACACATGCATGCACCACATCTACAGGCACTAGGACTCACACCAGGACACCCAGCACCACAAGCCGCTCACCTGCAGTCACCACCTCCACTGCCATTTACATGTCCCCTGTGTCCTCTCCCAGTGTGTCTGTGACGCCCCCTCCCAAAGTACACAAACGCCGGCAATCACTCACCCAACATCCATCCACCTCACGACAGCCTCCAGTACCTGCACCTGCACCCAAAACACCTAAAGTGACACCTCCTACAACCACCTCCTCTTCCTCCACTCCCAGACCCCCTCCAGCTACCCATCCCAGTGTCCGTCAGAAACTGTCCCTATGTCAAATTGACCTTTTTGCCCCCACCCCCTCTCCTACAATTCATCAGTCCTGTCGTAGCGCCTCAGCCAAAAAGCCTCCAGTACCAGTGGTGCGTGTTCAAGGTTTGTGGAGTGCACCGGCCACCAGGGCACACAGGAGGACCCGGAGCCAAGGCACTGGCAGCCCACCCCCTGTAAAGGCTCTAAAATTGGAGAGTGGACGACGGGACCGTGTTAAGACTCCTGGTGGGACAACAAGTGACATGGGTTCGAAGGTGATTGGTGAGTCAGCTGTAACTCCAACAAAGGTGGGGAAAGTCCAGAGGAAGTCTGCCCAGCCTGTTGTGAGTGTCACGGCGGAGAAGTGCGCCATCATTTCCGGCGGTCCAGACACAACCGCCAGCACCGTCGTCACTGGTCCAGAGGCCACCGCCGGAGTCACAGCCCAGGAGGGCACAAGTATCGTCACTGGTCCAGAAACCACAGCCGGAGTCACAGCCCAGGAGGGCACAAGTATCGTTACTGGTCAGGAGACCACCACCGGAGTCACAGCCGAGGAGGGCACAAGTATCGTTACTGGTCAGGAGATCACCGCCGGAGTCACAGCCCAGGAGGGCACAAGTATCATCACTGGTCCAGAAACCACCGCCGGAGTCACAGCCCAGGAAGGCACAAGTATCGTAACTGGTCCATAAACCACCGCCGGAGTCACAGCCCACTAGGGCACAAGTATCGTCACTGGTCCAGAAACCACCGCCGGAGTCACAGCCCAGGAAGGCACAAGTATCGTCACTGGTCCAGAAACCACAGCCGGAGTCACAGCCCAGGAGGGCACAAGTATCGTCACTGGTCCAGAAACCACTGCCGGAGTCACAGCCCAGGAGGGCACAAGTATCATCACTGGTCCAGAAACCACCGCCGGAGTCACAGCCCAGGAGGGCACAAGTATCGTTACTGGTCAGGAGACACACCAATGCCCAGTGTTGAGATCGTCATGCCACACACCAATGTCCGTATCAGAACCGCCATGTCAAAGCACCGCTGAACAGTCCAGAACCGCCATGATAAAGCACCGCTGAACAGGGCAAAGACTGCCATGTCAAAGCACCGCTGAACAGGGCAAAGACTGCCATGTCAAAGCACCGCTGAACAGGGCAAAGACTGCCATGTCAAAGCACCGCTGAACAGGGCAAAGACCGCCATGGCAAAGCACCGCTGAACAGTCCAGAACCGCCATGGCAAAGCACCGCTGAACAGTCCAGAACCGCCATGGCAAAGCACTGCTGAACAGTCCAGAACCGCCATGGCAAAGCACCGCTGAACAGGGCAAAGACCGCCATGTCAAAGCACCGCTGAACAGGGCAAAGACCGCCATGGCAAAGCACCACTGAACAGTCCAGAACCGCCATGGCAAAGTACCGCTGAACAGTCCAGAAACACCATGGCAAAGTACCGCTGAACAATCCAGAACCGCCATGGCAAAGCACCGCTGAACAGGGCAAAGACCGCCATGGCAAAGCACCGCTGAACAGGGCAAAGACCGCCATGGCAAAGCACCGCTGAACAGGGCAAAGACCGCCATGTCAAAGCACCGCTGAACAGTCCAGAACTGCCATGGCAAAGCACCGCTGAACAGTCCAGAACCGCCATGGAAAAGCACCGCTGAACAGAGCATGCACCGTGTAGGAATGAAGAGGCCGCCACATCAGGCATCCTTATTCCATGTGCAGCTGGGACAGTGACAGGACATGAACTTTCACGGGGAGACTCATCCTTTCTGGGCACCAGTCCCACCCAGTACCAGTTGAGACCTGCATCTATTTGAGAGACTGTGGCTTTGCACTCCCCAGGATGGCACAGTGGTCAACCCATCCACTGTAGAGACTTGAGAGACTGTGGCTTTGCACTCCCCAGGATGGCACAGTGGGCAACCCACCCACTGTAGAGACTTGAGAGACAGTGGCTTTGCACTCCCCAGGATGGCACAGTAGGCAACCCACCCACTGTAGAGACTTCAGTGGCTGTGGCTTTGCACTCCCCAGGATGGCACAGTGGGCAACCCACCCACTGTAGAGACTTGAGAGACTGTGGCTTTGCACTCCCCAGGATGGCACAGTGGACAACCCACCCACTGTAGAGAGATGAGAGACTGTGGCTTTGCACTCCCCAGGATACATCAATGGGCACAGAGCCCCGTCGTGGATCTGGCTTCGCATTCATCTGGCTGAGGTGCCCCCCCCCTTCCCTTCCCCCTGAGGTGCCTGTAGTGTTTCTATCTGATGCCCCGGCAGTGTTCTTTCCGATTTTGGTCAGGTGTCGTTTGTGGGCCTCGCCCATGCATTTTTGGACTGTTGGTGCACGGACATTGTTGTGTACATATCTGCACTACTTCTTGGATTGTATGTGTAAATAAGAGTGATTTTGAGATATATATGTGTATATTTTTGTATGACATGTATATTGGCACATTATAATGTTTGCCCGAATTTTGCTTTGTCTTTTCATTCTTCCGGGGGGATTGTGGGTTGTTACTGTGATTTTTGTGTATGCATTAGTGTGTATGTTGTAATATGCGAGGGTGGGGGTGTTTGGTGGGTGTCCCCCTAACTTTTGCCTCCCCCTTATTGTAGGTGCAGTACTCACCGGTGTCTTCGGCACCTACGTAGCTGTTGGTCGTAGAGGAGCAGAAAGACAAGGGCAGGTAGGATTTGTAATTCGGCCTCCATGGTGTCCTCGTTCCTCGTGGGATGTGTTGAAGTGAGGGTTTTCCCATAGCAAAAGCTGTTTCTGCCGTGTTTTTATCCACGGTGAATCCGCCCCGGAAATGGTGGCGGATTGGCGGGTTGTAATAGTGTGGGTGGTACATTGTCTCCTGCCTGTCTGTTGGCGGTAACCGCCGTGCTGCTTGTCTGTACCGCCGTGGCGGGCGGTGTGTTAAAGTGGCTGTCTTTGTTGGTGGTTACCGCCAGAGTCATAATTCCCTTTTTTTGTCCGCCGCCCTGTTTGCGGTATTTCCGCAGCTTTAACACCGTCTGCAGGGTTGTAATGACCACCAATGTGTTAAAATCTCTTCAAAAACGTCTTGATCTCCTGGTTACCTTACTTCTGTTAATTTTAAAGGTCCACGTTTAGCTGATCGTTGACCCAGCAATTCAATTAAGGAGAAATAGAATTACTTCTTGCAGGCATCCTTTCAGGTTTCCCAAACGACTGGTTCAGTGGCGATATTGAAATCCCTTCCCCATCACTGACAGAGTCATAGACCTCATCAATCCAGTGATGCTTATGGGATACACTTTTCTATCCACTGCTGTAGTGTTTCATCTATTGCAAACGTTATGTATGCTGAGCTCATCAACCCCTTGATGGCTGTGCAACACACTAGTCCATCCATTGAGTCGTGTCTCATATATATTGCAAAATATGTTATTTTTTTGCAGTTTTGTTAGTGTGTGGTAGTTGTATCATGTAGTCCTATATGAAAGACAGTGGAGTAAGGTACAGGGTTAGGAGCAAGGATAAAGCCATGGTGTGATTCAAGGTGTAGCTGGCTTCTAAAATCGAGTGTGTGTTGAAGTGGTATTACTTAAGAAGGTGTGTCTTCATCTTTAAACGCAACAAACGTATAAGCCTTAAATTATTAGGCTTAACCTCCTTACTCTATGAGGAATTTGTTTTCTATGGGTGGGCCCTAATTTCCTGATGTATCACCATTATGTCTCTAGGATCATTTATTAAAATTAACAGGATGGCCTCACATACCCCCCTGGTCTCATGCTTCATCATCAGCCATCCTGTGCTCGCCAAAGCATACTCTAATGACTGGCAGGCCTCTTGTCAAGGGCTGATGGGAGTCTTTTCTGAGGGAACCAAGGGAAGGGTAATATCCAATAAAAATCCCTACCAGTACACATACTCTAAATGTATTATTGTAGTGGAGGAGGGATGGTTAAAATCAATAATATGACAGATAAAACCTGGTATGACTATGAAGACTCCAGTGAGTCCCAGGTGGAGGACAAAAGGTCTTGGGGGCCTGTTTCTCAGACATAGAAAGACAGTGGATGGTCTGAGTGGGATTAAGCCTCTCACTGACAATGACTATACTAGAAAAGCCTACAGAAAGAGAAGTGAGAATCTGCTGTACACCAGAGTGTCCCACACCTTCTCTAGAGAGGCGCGGTGCTGTGGCCCTGCAGAGCAGCCCCAACATTTTTACCATTCTAAGAAAATTCTCCAGAGCTCAGAAGAACAGGCTGGAGACAGCCAAGCTTCTCTATAAAGAAAGAGGTTAGATTATTCCTGACTTCCTTGTTCTTATTAAAATTAAAAGTTTAAGATGCAAAGGCTAGAACATATTGTATTTCTCACCTATTCCTCCACACTGCCACCCCTGCAAAAGTAGTGCAGTTACTCCTCATTTGAAGCAAAGAAGCCACAGGAGTGGCCATTTCGTCTACCGCTAAAGGCTTATTCATTTCCTCTGAGGAACAAATTTGAATTTTTGCAGCAGCAAATGTAAACTGATCATCACTTCTGGCTTCCACTACATGAAAGCATGAAAGGATGCTTGTTTGAGGACATTTCCTTTGGCCTCAATCTCTTCCTCTGTTGTCCAATTTCAGACCAAACCACACAACCTCCGAGGTGGCCATGAAACTCCTAGTTCAATCAGATTTTACAGGGTGGCTTACCCAATTGATGTCATTACAGGCACTTTTTCCATTCATTGGGTTTTCACCTAAAAATAATAGCCATCTGGTGTGTCATTCTAATTTGGGAATGTTCAACGTGGGTTGGTCTAGAAGGGTTGGATCTATTCCAGGCATTCAGAATAACCAATGCCCAAGGAAATGAGCTTCATTTAGATTCACTGTCATAATAAAACTTAATTTTCACCTTGTGCTTGGTATTGTAATTATTTTGTTTCAAAATGCAACAAATGACAGGTGTTACCACTATCAAATCTATGTTTACTCGATTTACCAACCTCAGGGGGATGGAAGGCTAAGTTGCCTTTGCTGAAAACGAAACTTGTGATTTACAGATGCTGCATATGTAAGAGATAAACATTTAAATTACTGAAATACCCTTTAGGCTTGTACATAGATTTAGCTTATGTGAAAACCTGAAAATCTGGCACCAAACTGATGACTTGGATCAGTGAGGAACAACTAAGGTTTATTTAGTTCATTGGAAGCAAACCAAGACTACAATACCGAGAACGCATTAGGTACTGAAAACTCTGTCCATATTGACTGGAGTGAGGAGGCCACCAGAAGGATTCACCGTACTATTGTGACTGCCTACAGTGTCCAGGTATTTGGCAACCTGTTTCCAGAGGACACTGATCCCACCACTTACATCTCCTCCCAAAGCTTACTGAAACAACTAATGTAACCATGAGAACCTTCACCATACCTTAGTGATATTTTGCTATCCTGGGCAATGTCTGTTATCAAAAGGTGCCCCTCTCCTGCACCTCTTGCATTTATTCTTTAAAAACCGAGCGGTGATTTATAAAATCCATACCTTTTTTGGAAAGCTGTTGGTTCATTTAATTTGCCCTTATTAAACATGAAGCATTTTTGCCCAAAGTCATTAGAATGTTTCCCATGAATCAGACCATTTATCTCAGGGTCTTTTGAAACTCGGTTCTTCTGAAAAACGAAGCAAACCTAATTCGTCAATATTCTTTGTCTGCATTTTCTTAGAAAGACTTAACAATCGACTTTTAGACAAGTGGCCCCATGCATTGGTTACACTGTTTGCATTATGCTATGCAAAGGTCACATTTACTTCCTCTGAACTGCTCCCGGGATCATTCCACAAAAAGAGAGAATGAGCCTGCTGAAAACTTAAAAGCACTTACAAGGAAGTCGGTTCTCATTTACAGAAATACTTTGGCATTCTAGAGCCCATCTCCAGACAAGCCACTCCTTGCCTGTCTGTGCTCATGCGCCTACAATTGTGTGAGGATGTGAACAGACAAGCAAGAGGGTATGGCGTTACTGCCAGAGCGGTCGTCTTCGAGTGTTGACCATGGGCGGCTCCTCCATAAGAGCGTCTCCCCCCGCAACTATCAGCAGCTGCAAACCTTTTCCCAAAAAACAATAATAAACTGTATTTATTATCGTTTTTTAGGAAAAGAGGCCGGGCCACGGGGTGAAGAGCAATGAGGGGGAGTGCACAGCAGTCCCCCTCAGAGGGCATGTGTGTTTGGCCGACCGTCTTGTGGTGGCCAAACACACATGCGCACCGGGCTCTCTCCAGCCCAGCAACACAGTTGCGAGGCTGCAGAGAGTCTGCACCGGCTCCCAGTCTCCTTTGCGCGAGCCGTGACAGGTGTTGACATTGGCTCAACATCCTGTGATTCTGGGCAAATTACTTAGGGCCAGATGTACAAAGCATTTTCCACGTCGCAAACGGCGAATCAGGCCGTTTGCGACATGGAAAATGCTGTTTGGGATGTACAGACCCAGTCTTGCGATTTAGTAATCTATTTACCGAATCGCAAAAAGGGTCTGAGAGTCGCAATTAGGAAGGGATGTTCCCTTCCTAGTTGCGAGTTGCAGTTCCATATATGATTGTTTTGTGACTGAGAATGCAGTGGCAAAACAAGCGCAGTTAGCACCAGGTTCAAACTGGTGCTAACCCATTCGCAAATGAGAAGGGGTCCCCATGGGACCCCTTCCACTATGTGAACGGCAGCGAAAATATTTTTCCAGAGCAGGCAGTGGTCCGTCCTGAAAAAATTAAAAGAAAACTTTTCAGTTTTTGTTTTTGAAATGCATCTCGTTTTCCTTTAAGGAAAACGGGCTGCTTTAAAAAAAAAAAAAAACTGCTTTATTTAAAAGCAGTCACAGACCTGTGAGGGCGGCCATTCCCAATGGGGTCGCAAATTTCTACCTACCTTATGAATATTTATGAGGTAGGTCATTTGTGACTCCATTGGGAACCACAAACAGTGTCATTGACACTGTTTGACATCAGGTTTTGCGACTCGTGAATTGTGTTGCTATGACTCAGAATTTGCGAGTCGCAAAACCTGAAGTTCGTACATGTGGCCCTTGATCTTTTCATGTCTAAAAAAATAATGTAAGCTTATCTAATGTAATTGGTGCTCATGAAACCACTCCCATGAACTAGTTTGCGCTATATAAAACTTAATTTTAAAAAATGGAATTTGAGCTTACTGTGTGCCAAGGATATTGAACCGAGGACCAGATCTATGTCAGATTCTTGGCATATCCTTATAAAATGTATTTACACAGAAGCAATCAAAATAGACATTTCTTGTGTAGTCAGGGGTTATCGTGTAATTATGGCATGGATCTTTCCTTCCTGGCACTGTGCTGGACACCCCGGTATATATTTAAAGGAATAGGGGTCTGGTATATCCTTCTATGGGGAATACGTTTGTAACAAAGAATGGGTGTCTTTCTATTGTGTTTATTGTGGAATGTGAATGTTGGGATTGTGTGGATTCTACTCGGGTCAGTTAGCTCTGCAGCTCGCTTGTGGAAGGTTCACGCTGATCTCAGAGCAATAAATCATATATAAAACGTTGTTCCGGTGTGAGGAGCAGTTACTTCAAGGTCCCTACAAAGAAACTATTAATCTCAATTAATAAAGGTAAATCCAGTTCTGACACAGTATGTTACTATAAATGTAAACGAAAAAGAGTTATTTATTAACAATCATAGTAGTGGGTAATATCGGAAAAAATCAACATGGTAATGTGATCTGTTTATGTCCCAATTCAAATAACCACAAAATAGCCCTGTTAATTTGAATATACAAAAAGGAGGGTCTGTGTTTATAGTCAACGACATTTACATTCTTTCTAAATATAAGGATCAACATAAGGACAATTATAGTAAAACGCTTGAGATCCACCTAAATACAGTGCTTAATTTGTGCTTCTTGTTTCTGGTGCTGAGCACCGGCACTTATTTTTGAGGGCCGGCGCTCATTTTTCTTCCTCAAGCATTTACTGCGAGCAAAAGACATGTTAATGCGTCCTTCTATGTCAATTTTATACACATTAGGACTCGTTTTAGGCCGATGAATCTTTTGACCCAATGGTGAGACACCGCAGGACGAGAGAACTGATCAATATGTCAAGCAATATGTCAATGATGTCACCAATATTTATCACCACAATATACTTTACTTTGGATAAAGACATTGATTAAACTGTCTGCGCAACCATGACCTTTCAGTCATGAATAACCACACCTGTTGATAGAATTTTATGAGTTTTATTTCCCTATTGATTACAATCTACAAGCGGCAAGATTAATCTCAATATCAAGAAAAATAGAATCACCATATAACGACTATGATAAGATTTCACTAATGCAAGGATTATGAACATAAGATATAACACAAAATGAGCATAGATAAAACATAAAAGTGTCAGCTTCATCAAGTTCAGCAAAACGTATCGTCAGTCATTTGTCTAATGCGTCAGTCCGTGAGAAAACCTAACCTAACCCCTAATTGGCATTAGCATATTGGGCTTCATGCAAAACAATTTGAAATACCAATTTAGAAAGCATCTAGCTATGGCCTCTATTCAAAAATACATAGTTGGTACCTAGAAAGAAAAGGCAAACAGAACATTTTTAATTTTCATTGTCATAGTTACCCTCCAGTAATAGGTCAGCACACAGGATCAGTCTTCGTCTTCAGGACATCAGTCAGATCGTCTTCAGTCTAGCTTCATCTAAAGGACAGGGACACTTCCCTCGTAAGGAGGAAAAGTGTGAGGGGCAGTCTATGGACAAAGGTAATTTTATTAAGTCTCCAATCGCCAAACAGAGTGACAGAGTTTCTGGATGAAATCGATATCTTTCCCTACCTAGTTCTAACGTCTCCTCTGTGACATGAGTTTTTATCCCTTTTTCGTAACACCTTCCCCCAAAATTCTATTGGTCATTTACTATACCCACTATCTTTAACCTATCAAATTATACATTAGGTAATCCTAATTGTCATTCCATGATAATTTACAACACTTTGATTGGTCTTCATAATTGACGTCTTCAGAGGTGGCACATCCAGAGGGTTTCATCGTCTTGGCACGTTTCTCAGGTCAAAAGTTCTCCTTCCATGGTCAAATGTCCTTGAATATTTCTACTTTTGTTGCAAATTGTATAAAGTCCATACAAAAGCAGCTAACATGTGGATGGGAACTAAATCAATATAGTTACATAAAACGAAGAAAAGAACAAATGCAGGGTCATGGCCCTTTGTGAGTCAGCACACTGTAAAACAGAGAAAAAAATGCTTTAATATGAGAGCTAGGCAGCTAAATCCGCAGCTCACGCTAACTTAAGGCCTATGGTTTAATGCAATATTGTAAACGCCAATATAAGCTCGATTAATTATGATGCAAGCAATCATTTTTATAACTAACATTTGTTTGTATACGCAATGGTATTTTCACGATTCATACTTTGCTACATAATTCAATTGCACATTAAGCAAATTACTATTCATTGTTGTTTTCTATGCAGCATTGGTTAGGCATTTATATAAGCATTATACTTTTAATAATTGATATATTTAAACTACGCTCTCTTAGACACATAGAGGAAAGACGGGGAAAGAGAAAAACGAAAAAGCGGAACAAAGGGAGAAAGTAGAAAGCTGCTAGAGTGAGCTGAAGGGGCAGGGAGGGGTTTAAAATGGATTGACGAGGCCCGAGATGGCTTCAGGATTACGCTGCCTCAGTATTCCGTGTTCCCACATTTATTTACAGCACCGGCGTATTTAACAGGAGGGCTTTGGGCACTGGCATGTTTTTATTTACAAATTAAGCACTGCCTAAATAGCCTTCAATCTTATTTGTAATTGCACGCCTTTCTATATAACGAAGTATATGATGATATCCAGTGCTTTAAATGGAAAAATAGAAGTGCAGGTACTCTGTACCAGAGTACCTGCTTGTTTCTGAGAAGTGCCGGTACTCTCCAATTAAAAGTATTATGTTTTTCTTGAGATGTGCCGGTACTCTCCCTCTCAAAATAAAAAAGTGCTGGTACTCAGTACCGGAGATTACCGGCCCATTTAAAGCACTGATGATATGACAATCACTTTTGTAGGTTTAGTTAGCATCTGAGTAGCAATCAACAAAAAGGGTCAGGCATATAAGGATTGTATAATTATCCCAATGCAGAGAAGTGTACCTATGTCGGTGTCCACTGCAGATGTATTTTGTGGCTTTCTGATGTTGCGCTCCACCGTAGGGCAGTTTTTGATTATTTACCTCTCCACAGTAGGCATAATATTGAGGCTACACTTCTCTGCAGTACTACCGTACACTACTGCGCAATGTGCGCGGAGTGAATGTGTGTGCTGAATGTATGTGTGAATGGGGTGGGACAATGCATGGAGGTAGCAGTTCTCAACATTGTATGTGCCTTGACCATACACTGAGTCCGAGTGTTCCTGTAATGGGACATTACATGGAGGGCCCTGGGATCCATTTTGGGAAGCCCAGGCCTGCCTGGTGAAGACATGAGGAGGCAGAGGAATCCACCCCAGACAGATTTTTACGTATTGCTGGATTATTTGGATTTTTGTCACTTAATAACTTTGCCCCTGTTTGACGAATATCCGCAGAACTTTGCAGACCAGCTACCCAGTTTTATTGTCAGAGTACTGAAAGTTTCATGGCATTTGGTTAAGGAGGTGAAAAGAAAAAAGGGGGTCCAAAAAAGGTTATACAATGCAATGCCTTTTACATAGACTTTTGTATTTCATGTAACCGTCAGTTGAATTTTCATGAAAATTGGTAGGATTTTATATTATGCTTTGCAGATGATTCTGTGGGGTATGGCAGGTGAGTAGGTTATGTATTTGTTACGTTTATAGTGTTTTAAACTTAGTTATATTTGTGGCCGTGTTAATACTGCAGTTCTATCAAGGTATATAGCTTTGACAATTATTAGCTAATCCCCAATCAGTCCTGCCCACAGCAAGTCTCTGCCTACTGTCACTGTTTGCCTTGTGCCTCATTCTACATTTGCTAGTGTTAATTCTGCAGCCAGATAACCTCTAAGTAATTTTTGCAATTTTCACGTACTGACTGTTAATTTTTTCTGATATTTGCTGACATTTGTTTTTGCAGATATTTACTGATTTTTGTTTTTGCTGGTATCTCCTCATATTTTTTTTTGCTGATACTTGCTGATTTTCTGCTTTGTCTGTTTGTTTCACTACATACCCACTTGCTCCTTCCCGCCCGCTTTCCCGCTTCCCACCACCCAGTGCCCCACCCTCATCTCAGGACCTATTTATTAGAGGCTGCAGCATGAAGGGCCAAAGGTGCACCAAAGGCAAGCCCGTCTGCACCTGTCCAAGCCTGGACCATGCACAATGCCAGGAACCCTGGCCATCCAACCACCCACAGATACTCCTCTGCAAAATTATGAGCCCTGGTCCCGGAGGCCGAAACTGCTGTCTAGCATCTCTTCGATCAACAGTAGGCCCTTTCAGCTTTTGCCACTGTCTCGTCACCTGCAACTCGGGACCTTCCGCCCTCACAGAAACCATGATTACACCCACCTCACTGACCACTACCACCTCAGAACTACTCTACTGCCTACTACTCAAGTCCTGATCACTCTGCAAACACGCCACCCATATCTGGGACACCATCAACACCCTCACTCCCAACATTATCTTCATCACAGAGACCTGGCTCACCCCCACTCCACCCCAACGCCAAGCGGCTACAAGATGATTCACGGGGACCGCACCAACAAACATGAAGGCAGCATCCCCATCATCCACAAAAAAAACATCTGCTGCACTACCAGTGTAAATTACACTAAACCAATCATGGGACACCTCAACTTCCAAATCTAAACCAATAGCAGAATGACCATCAGAAGTACTCTCACCTTCAGACCCCCAGGACCATGACCCGGCTTCTGCAACGCCATTCCCAAATTAATTGCCCCACTCACCATCAACTCCAAGCACTACATCTCTCTCTGTGACCTCAACTTCCACCTCGAGAATCTCAAAGACACTAACATCGCCAACCTACTGGAAAGCATGAGCAACATCAGCCTCACCTAACTGATCACCAACCCTACACACAGTGCTGGACATATGCTTAACCCAATATTCACTGCCAATGGCATAGTCAAATACTGTCATGTCACTGACTCATCTGGACCGAAACGCCATTGCCCATTTCACCACTGAAGGCCTCAACACCACCCCTCCCGACTCCGCAACCAACCTGGATCAGGCCGTCAATAACTTCTCCACCTGGATCACCAACTGCGCCAACAGAGTTGCCTCTCTCAAGCCTGCCAAAACCAAGAGATCCACCAAACAAGTCAGCTGGTACACACCAAATCTCAGGACCATGAAACGCAACTGCAAATGCCTAGAAAGAAGATGATGCACCAGCAAATATCCCACAGACCAACCCACCTTCGGGTTACCCCTCAACAAAGACCATCAACGCCTGAAGACAAGAAAAGATGTACCTGTCCTGAAACTCTTTAACACCATTTGAGAGTTCTGCGGCCTGACAGCCACTGAAAACACAATCTCCCCTTCCAAGGAACTCTGCAACACCCTGGCGGACTACTTCCAGAACAAGATAGCCACTATCTATAGAAACTTCGCCCCTCAACACACTGACCTCAACAACCGACACACCAACAGACGTCACCCACAACCACTCACTTTCTGCATGGAAACAGCTCACCTTACAGAACACCACAGCCATCATTAACTCCATCCACTCTGGAGCACCCACAGGCCCGTGCCCCCACCACCTCCTCAACCTCGGAAGCAGGAAGATGAGCTGCAAACTCACCTCCATTCTCAATGCATCCATCACCACAGACATCTTCCCCAATCAATGGAAGCATGCAGAAGTCAGACCCTTCCTAAAGAAACCTGCTGCTAACCCCACAGAACTCAAGAACTACCGCCCCATCTCTCTGCTCCCCTTCCCCACCAAGGTCCTCGAGAAGGCCATCAACCACTAACTTACAGAAAACACCTAGAGAGCAGTAACGTGCTGGACACCTCCCAAATCAGCTTTCATGCCAACCACAGTACCAAGACTGCCCTTATCCCTTCCACTGATGACATGAGGACCCTCCTCAACTGGGGAGAGACAGCAGCGTTTGATACTTATCCCACCACACCCTTTTGAAGAGACTATGCAAAACTGGTTTCCATGGAGACGCCCTCTAATGGAACATATCCTTCCTCGCAGGATGAACCCAGAGAATTCGCCTACCACCCTTCACTTTGGAATCCAAGAGCATCATCTGCTCTGTCCCTCAAGGCTCTTCCCTCAGCCCCGCCCCGGACATTATGTGCATGATGCCCCTGGCCAACATCGTCAGTACCCACGGCCGATACATCATATCCTATGCAGACGACACCCAGTTTATCCTCTCACTCTCAGATTACCCCTCCACCTCTAGAACCAACTTTCACAATTGCATGACGAGCATCACCCACTGGATGATGACCAGTTGCCTCAATCTCAACACGGCCAAGAGGGAAGTGCTAATTTTTGGGAACAACTCCTCCCGGTGGAACGACATCTGGTGGCCTGCCGAACGCGGACCCACACCTACACCAACAAACCACGTTGCAACCTCTGCATTATCCCGTATATCAAACCCACCATGGATCGCCAGATAAACACAGTTGTCTCTGCCTGCTTCAGCACCATTTGTATGCTCCAAAAGATCTTCAGATGGCTCTTTGTCAACACTAGGAAAACCGTCTTTCAAACCTTAGTCATCAGCCGGCTATACTACGGCAATACACTCTATGCAGGACTCATCACCCAACTTCCAAAGAGACTTTAGACTAAATAGAACTCTGCCAGACTCATCCTCGAATTCCCCAAACAGACCCACATCACCTCTCTCCTAAGAAACCTCCTCTGGATCCCCATCCAGAAAAGAACTTCCATCAACCCTCCAGACACCTGCGTTCCACCTCCCTCGTTTACTCGCCCCACATCAGCCAAAGCAACAGTGGAGGACATTCCTTCTCCTATATTTCCGGCAAGTCCTGGAACGACCTTCCCTTGTTCATCCTTTCTCCCTGAATTCAGAAAGGGACTAAAGACTTGGCTTTTTCACTTATCAAAGCAAGAACCCAGCCTCTGGATACACTCACAGGTGATTAGCCGCACTCCACAAATTCGAGTTGATTAATTAGCTGGTTGGCTAATGACTGCCTTTACAAAAGTTAAAGGCAGCCATATTGTCTTCAGCTCAAGCTCCACTGTGTTCGGCACCACATCTTGCAATGTAGGTAAGTATTAGGTTTGGTAATTGTCTCATACCTACTACTCTTTAATAAAGTGGTAATAAGTAGGGAAAAATACTTCTAGTTTATATAATTTTTTTCAAAACTTACAGAGTACCACGGTACAAAAAAGTGGCATTTTCCCTGTGCCATATTTACAAAGTGGTGCAATGCATGCATTGCGCCACTTTGATGTGACACATTATGCTTGCGCCAGGCATAATGTATGCAAGGGGGGTGTTTCCCAGTAAGGGGGGGTCAGAAAAATGACGCAAGGAAATCTAAGAGATTTCCTTAAGCCATGTTTTCCAGCACTTTTAACCCCTTCACTGCCAAGGACGTAGTGGTTACGTCCAGTGGCGCGCCACTGAGGTGCCACGGACGTAACAACTACGTCCTGGTATAGGCCCTCGGGGGAAGTGCTCGCACTCCCCCCGAGGGCCTCCATCCCACCCCCCCAGGGCAGGGCTGGAAGGGGAATCACTTCCCTTTCCACCCGACCCCCCAGTGGCATCTGATGACGTCAGCATGCGATTGCGTGCTGTCCTCATCAGATGTCACCACCCATCGCGCTGGAAGCATGCTTTCAGCACAATGCTGAAGAGACATGCTCAGCATTTCTCTCCAACTCGGGAGGAGGGGGCAGGCATAGGCATGAAAGGAAAGCAAAGGCCTATTATAATTAGGCTGATCTGCCCCCGGGGGGGCAGAAACCCCTAAACACCAGGGATATAATTTTGTTTATGTTTACTTTTGTTTTTTATATATTGGGAGTGACCCCTTAGGCAAGGGTCGCTCCCCTGGGGGGCAAATTGTATTTAGGCCATTTCTGCCCCCCTAGAAACCACTAGACCCCAGGGATTTTTTTTTTTTGCGTCAATTTCACACAAGGGGAGCGGCCCCTTGGGCAAGGGATGTTCCCCTGGGGGGCAAATTTATTTTAGGCTGTTTCAATCGGCCTATTTTTATTAGGCCGTCTGCCCCCAAGGGGGCAGAAACCACAAGACACAGGGGATTTTTATTTTTTGCACCAATTTCACGCAAAGGGAGCGACCCTTTAGGCAAGGGTCGCTCCCCTGGGGGGGGCAAATTTATTTTAGGTCATTTCTGCTCCCCTTGGGGGTAGATCGGCCTATTTCTATTAGGCGGATCTGCCCCTATGGGGGGCAGAAACCTCTTAGACACCAGAGATTGTGTGTGTGTAGGTGCGTGTTTTGTTTTGGGGGGGCAGGCCTTTGGGAAAGGGTCACTCCCCATTTGGGACATTACTGTTGGCCATATCTGCCCCATTGGGGGCAGATCGGCCTATTTTTGGAAGGCCCATCTGCCCCCAAGGGCGGGCAGAAAGCCCACCAGAGACCAGGGAAGATTTGTTTTTCAAAATAAGAGGGTGGGGGTATGGCCATACCCCCACCCCAAATAAATGGGGAAAAAGTTGTTTTGCACACCAGTAGGCAGATAGGGCAATTACCCCTGATCCACACCCCGGGGGGGGGGGGGGCAGAAAGTCTACTAGATGCCAGGGAATTAAAAAAAAAAAAAAAAATAGTGGGGTGGTGGCTACCAACCAGTATAGGCATGGATATGCCTCCACCCCAACTGAAGGGGGTAACAGTCTTTCAGCTCTCCCCCGCAAACTAAAACATCTTATCCCAAGGCAAGCAAGAGGTAATTTGATTATTTTGGGTTTTGGTTTTACATTTGGGTCACAACAGCTTGGCTAACTCTCAAAATCATCCCACTTGGAATGGTGAGGGCTGCACTCTTTGGACTTTGGAACGCTGCCATGTGGAAAAATCCACAAGACCTAGACATATCTGAAAACTAAACATCTGAGTGATTCCAGGGTGGTGTGCTTCACATGCACCCTGCACCATTTTCTTACACACAATGCCCTGCAAACCTCCAACTTTACTGGAAATTACACATTTTTCCTACATTTTTCTGATGGAACCTTCCGGAACCTGCAGGAATCCACAAAATTCCTACCACCCAGCATTGTCTCATCTATACTGATAAAAATTCTACTGCACTTGTCAGCCTAAAATTGTTTTTTTTCAAACTGCCCTTTTGGAACCACTTTGGTTCCCCCTCAATTTCAACATGTTTTTGGCTCTTCCCTGTCACAGGCACTTGGCCCACCTACACAAGTGAGGTATCATTTTTACTGAGAGACTGAGGGGAACGTTGAGTGGTAGGAAATTTGTCCAGGTGCGGAGATCCCTCACAGAAATGTGGGAAAATTTTGTTTTTTTAGCTAACTTTGAGGTGTGCTGAGGATTCTGGGTAAGAAAACTTTGGCAGGTTCAGGCAAAACACCTCCCTGGACTCCCTTGGGTGTCTAGTTTTCAGAAATGTCTGGGCTTGGTAGGTTTTCCTAGATGGCTGCTGAGCCCAGGACCAAAAACGCAGGTGCCTGCCACACTCCCACAAAAACAGGTAGCTTTGTATTTGATAATTTTGATGTGTCCAGGTAGTGTTTTGGGGCATTCCCTTTGGTGAGCACTAGGCCTACCCACACAAGTGAGGTACCATTTTTATCAGGAGACTTGGAATCTGCAGGTTTGGTAGGTGTCCCTAGGTGCCGGCTGAGCTAGAGGCCAAAATCCACAGCTAGGCACTTTGCAAAAAATCAGCTCTGTTTTCTTTGGGAAAATGTGATGTGTCTATGTTGTGTTTTGGGGCATTTCCTGTCGCAGGCACTAGGCCTACCCACACAAGTGAGGTACCATTTTTATCTGGAGACTTGGGGAACACTGGGTGGAAGGAAATTTGTGGCTCCTCTCAGATTTAAGAGCTTTCTGTCGCCGAAATGAGAGGAAAAGGTGTTTTTTGGGCCAAATATTGAGGTTTGCAAAGAATTCTGTGTAACAGAACATGGTGAGATCCCCACAAGTCACCCCATCTTGGATTCCCCTAGGTGTCTAGGTTTAAAAAATGTGCAGGTTTGGTAGGTTTCCCTAGGTGCCGGCTGAACTAGAGGCCACAATCAACAGTTAGGCACTTTGCAAAAAAACAGCTCTGCTTTCTTTGGTAAAATGTGATGTGTCGACGTTGTGTTTTGGGGCATTTCCTGTTGGCGGCGCTAGGCCTACCCACACAAGGGAGGTACCATTTTTATCGGGAGACTTGGGGGAACGTTGGGTGGGAGGAAATCTGTGGCTCCTCTCAGATTCCAGAGCTTTCTGTCACTGAAATGTGAGGGAAAAGTGTTTTTTTCGCCAAATTTTGAGGTTCGCAAAGGATTCTGGGTAACAGACCCTGGTGCGAGCCCCACAAGTCATCCCATCTTGGATTCCCCTAGGTGTCTAGTTTAAAAAAATGTGCAGGTTTGGTAGGTGTCCCTAGGTGCCGGCTGAGCTAGAGGCCAAAATCCACAGCTAGGCACTTTTAAAAAAACAGCTGTTTTGTTTGGGAAAATGTGATATGTCCATGTTGTGTTTTGGGGCATTTCCTGTCGCGGGTACTAGGCACTAGGCCTACCCACACAAGTGAGGTACCATTTTTATCTGGAGACTTGGGGAACACTGGGTGGAAGGAAATTTGTAGGTCCTCTCAGATTCCAGAACTTTCTGTCACCGTAATGAGAGGAAAAAGTGTTTTTTGGGGCAAATTTTAAGGTTTGCAAAGAATTCTGGGTAACAGAACCTGGTGAGATCCCCACAAGTCACTCCATCTTGGATTCCCCTAGGTGTCTAGGTTTAAAAAATGTGCAGGTTTGGTAGGTTTCCCTAGGTGCCGGCTGAGCTAGAGGCCAAAATCCACAGTTAGGCACTTTGCAAAAAAACACCTCTGTTTTCTTTGGTAAAATGTGAGGTGTCAACGTTGTGTTTTGGGGCATTTCCTTTTGGAGGCGCTAGGCCTACCCACACAAGTGAGGTACCATTTTTATCGGGAGCCTTGGGGGAACGCTGGGTAGAAGGACATTTGTGGCTCCTCTCAGATTCCAGAACTTTCTGTCACTGAAATGTGAGGGAAACATGTTTTTGTTTGCCAAATTTTGAGGTTCGCAAAGGATTCTGGGTAAGAGAACCTGGTGTGAGCCCCACAAGTCACCCCATCTTGGATTCCCCTAGGTGTCTAGTTTTAAAAAATGTGCAGGTTTGGTCAGTGTCCCTAGGTGCCGGCTGAGCTAGAGGCCAAAATCCACAGCTAGGCACTTTGCAAAAAAACAGCTCTGTTTTCTTTGGGAAAATGTGATATGTCCATGTTGTGTTTTGGAACATTTCCTGTTGCGGGCACTAGGCCTACCCACACAAGTGAGGTACCATTTTTATCTGGAGACTTGGGGAACACGGGGTGGAAGGAAATTTGTGGCTCCTCTCAGATTCCAGAACTTTCTGTCACCGAAATATGAGGAAAAGGTGTTTTTTTGGCAAAATTGTGATGTTTGCAAAGGATTCTGGGTAACAGAACCTGGTGAGAGCCCGACAAGTCACCCCATTTTGGATTCCCCTAGGTGTCTAGTATAAACAAAAGTGCAGGTTTGGTAGGTTTCCCTACGTGCCGGCTGAGCTAGAGGCCAAAATCTACAGCTAGGCACTTTGCAAAAAAAACATCAGATTTCAATGTAAAAATATGATGTGTCCATGTTGGGGTTCCTGTCGCAAGCATTAGGCCCACCCACGCAAGTGAGGTACCATTTGTATCGGGAGACTTGCGGGAACACAAAATAGCAAAACGAGTGTTATTGCCCCTTCTATTTCTCTACATTTTTTCCTTCCAAATGTAAGACAGTGTGTTAAAAAGATGTCTATTTGAGAAAGGCCCTGTAATTCACATGCTAGTATGGGCACCCCAGAATTCAGAGATGTGCAAATAACCACTGCTTCTCAACACCTTATGTTGTGCTCATTTTCGAAATACAAAGGATTTCTTGATACCTATTTTTCACTCTTTATATTTCAGCAAATGAATTGCTGTATACCCAGTATAGAATGAAAACCCATTGCAAGGTGCAGTTCATTTATTGGCTCTGGGTACCTAGGGTTCTTAATGAACCTACAAGCCCTATATATACCCGCAACCAGAAGAGTCCAGCAGATGTACTGGTATATTGCTTTCAAAAGTCTGACATCTCAGGAAAAAAGTTACAGAGTAAAACGTGGAGAAAAATGGCTGTTTTTTTTTACCTCAATTTCAGTCTTTTTTTATTTCAGCAAATTACCCCTTGCTGAATTCAGAATTCTGTCAGCTTTTCAGAAATGTTTAGCTTCCTGGGATCCAGTATTGATTTCACACCCATTTCTGTCACTAACTGGAAGGAGGCTGAAAGCACAAAAAATAGTAAAAATGGGGTATCTCCCAGTAAAATGCCAAAATTGTGTTGAAAAATTGGGTCTTCTGATTTGAGTCCGCCTGTTCCTGAAAGGTGGGAAGATGGTGATTTTAGCACTGCAAACCCTTTGTTGATGCCGTTTTCAGGGGAATAATGATAAGCCTTCTTCTTCAGCCCTTTTTTTCCCATTTTTTTTTTTTAAACTAAATTTTCGCTGTATTTTGGCTAATTTCTTGGTCTCCTTCAGGGGAACTCACAAAGTCTGGGTACCTCTAGAATCCCTAGGATGTTGGAAAAAAGGACGCAAATTTGGCATGGGTAGCTTATGTGGACAAAAAGTTATTAGGGCCTAAGCGCGAACTACCCCAAACAGCTAAAAAAATGCTTGGCACCTGAGGGGGAAAAGGCCTGGCAGCGAAGGGTTAACACCTGCTCAGAGCAGGTGTTAAAAGGGAGCATACCATTATTTATAATGGGCCCCTGTGTACTATGCAGGTACCTTTTCCTTTCTGTTCTTGGCTTTGGACTATCTGGGTCTGAGTCTAGGAGCCCACAGCACCTAGATATCCCCTAGGAGTGGGTTTGGCACTATATAAACCACCCTAATATAACTTAGAAACGTGCCTTAGAAAAGAGCAAGGTTAGGCCACTGAAGGGGCAGTATTACCCACTTTAACCATGCTCATTTTATCCTGATTGGAAGCATGAAACACTGGTAGTAATTTCGAACTACTGG
Organism: Pleurodeles waltl; assembly: GCF_031143425.1. Classification (NCBI taxonomy): domain Eukaryota; kingdom Metazoa; phylum Chordata; class Amphibia; order Caudata; family Salamandridae; genus Pleurodeles; species Pleurodeles waltl. The sequence continues at coordinate 73,089,918 of NC_090446.1, forward strand.
CTTGCAGAATATCCCTGATGACCTATGACTGCATCAATACTTCAGTCGTATTTCTATCATCTTGGCTATCAGAATAGTTGCCAGGTTTTACCCCTCCTTACGGTAGGTTCGATGGGCTATAGCTTACTGTGTGCACTGCAGGAGGCTGTGCGTAACCTGAAGTAGCCCACTTTGGCCTTGATGGTGCACTGGAAGCCACACATGTAGTACTGTAGGCGAATGGAATTGTGCAACAGCTTAGGACCAAGCTGTGTGCAGCAGTGACTAAATTATGTGGCAAGAAAAGACAAATTATGCTGCACAGTGTGGCGTGTTTTCCAATAGTTTTACTTCATATGTTAACACCTTCTATCTGGGCAAAGGTTTCACCTCATTAGTACAAGCTGAGTATCAACTACTGTAATACTGAAGGTGGCCAGTCAACATTTGCAGTGGGCCTTCCACTGCATAGCAAAGTTATCACTGTGATATTAGTAACTTTTGATCTGTTTGAGCTAAATCTGCATATTATGCAGCAGATAATATTAGGTGGCAAATCCATAATTATGAGGAAAACGCCACAGCCCCCAAATAGGATAATGGCCCTAGTTTAAGGACAAACATTAAGAAATTTAAAAGTTCACGCTTTTCTATAGCGGTGTGTCAGTTGTGGATCGTGGTTTCACGAGCATATCACAAAGTTCACAATGCCAAAGCCGTGTAGGTGTTGTGGCACTGGGTAAACATTTCTCTGACATTACATGGGCGAGACAGACACGAATATTACGTCAGGTTGGGCCAGAGTTTTAACTTATATTGTGCTTGCGTGCTCGGCCCTGTTCATACATATGTTTATAATTTTAATTTTTAGGAGTGTCCAATTGATTCCTCCATGTTTAGTGTTCACACCTGTGCGATGCAGTCTTTTTGTATGTTCACAACAGAAGAGGACGCACAATAGTATTGTGTGACACGAGGGGAAAAATCTGAATTCTGCATATTGTGAGCTGCACGTGTAGTGAACCGATACAGTAAGGTGGGCCTGGCGGCGTCTGTGTGGTATGCGGTTTGTTAGCAGTATGTCAGACGCAGTGGCGTAGCGTGGGGGGTGCAGGGGGGGCCGGCCGCACCGGGCGCAACATGGGGGGCGGGGGGGCGCTCGCACTCGCAGCTCTCTGCCCCTGCCTGGCTCACTCACTCTCTCTCACTGCAAATTACTTGCCTTGCCCCGGGTGCTGACAACCCACGCTACGCCACTGGTCAGACGTACTGTGTTCTGGTCTCTGTTTTTAAGGATTTTGGTGGTCTCACATCTATGGGTCCAGTGCAGTCTGGAGGAACAGCCTTGTGCAGCGCCTCTTTGCAAACCAGCTTGCCTTTTTGCGCTATTACTGACTTGAAGAACTGGATGCATGTCTTCCATGTGGTCCTCACGGTTGGCTCTCATCACATCCCAGCTTGGCAGCAGACGGTGGTACTACATTTTTTTCCAACTGTTGCACTTGCCAAAATTGTCTTGCATGGGTAGAAATTGTAGTATGCTGTTACGAGAGAACACAAAGAACAGATGATGGATGGAATGCTGACCAAATCAAACATTCACCCCAGTCACAAGTCTGAGTTAAATCCATCATATTTTTGCTCACCACGCCACCCCAGTTTGGACTCAGCCATAAGCAAATCAGTCTTGACCCTTCTCCCCAGGGGAAAATTCCACTGTAAACAAGCATCCTGGGACAAGTCTCGGGATACCACTCCTCATCAGTCAGGCTAGTTTGAATACAGTGGCACAGTGAGGACGGGACCGAGGTCTGGGCATATCCTTCCCACTTAGGGCACCAAAAGCAAAAAGGCCAGATGATGGAGGGAATGATGAACAAAGCAAACATTTACCCCCAGTCATAGACTGGGTTTAATACATTGTTTTTTTTGCTCACATATCACCCCAGTTTGGACCCAGCCATATGCAAATCAATCTTGACCCTGCTCCCCATGGGAACAGTCCAACCCAAATTTCCAAGCCATGTCCTACTGGACCTGAAACAAGCATCCTGGGACCGGTTTCAAGAGAACACAGCAGATCATACCGCAATACGTCCATGATCGCTGCCCAAAGGGAGTTAACTTGCCATATTTATCAACAGTTAAATCCATTTCATGGTTATGCAAGGAAAAATGTCAGTTTGAGAGAGATGCATTAGCTTTCAAAGAGATGATGTGGGCAGAGAGATTACTGCCAGATTTAAACATGCTTGATTAAAATAAATGTGTATGGTTATTATTTACATTGGCATGCAGACTAAGTTGTGTCACCTCCAACCTCTCTCTTAATCTTAGCACCTTAAGGCCACACCAGCAGAAATAATTTCTGAATCTATTTACAGGCAAATGTGTTTTTGGACATCTAAGGTGGTAATTCATAAATTCTAGGTGGATCTTAAAACTGGTTCCTTGTGTTATTATTTTATTAGCAGCGCCTGTTGATTTCAGATGTTATTTTCATAGAAGATAGTTGTTTAAAGAGGTAATGCATATATATATATATATATATATATATTATCACAAATGTATGTATTTTGAAATTAAGTCATAGCCGGCATATCAACTAAGTTAATCAATCCATTCATTGGTTTGTGCTTTTATTTATCCATTCATTCATGCCTCTTCTAGGTGCATCTCATACACACTGTGGCCCTCATTCTGACCTTGGCGGGCGGCGGAGGCCGCCCGCCAAAGTCCCGCCGTCAGATTACCGTTCCGCGGTCGAAAGACCGCGGCGGTAATTCTGACTTTCCCGCTGGGCTGGCGGGCGGTCGCCTTCAGACCGCCCGCCAGCCCAGCGGGAAAGAGGCTTCCACGATGAAGCCGGCTCGGAATCGAGCCGGCGGAGTGGAAGCTGTGCGACGGGTGCAGTTGCACCCGTCGCGTATTTCACTGTCTGCGCAGCAGACAGTGAAATACATGTAGGGGCCCTCTTACGGGGGCCCCTGCAATGCCCATGCCAGTGGCATGGGCACTGCAGGGGCCCCCAGGGGCCCCGTGACCCCCCCTACCGCCATCCGGATCCCGGCGGTCCGACCGCCGGGATCTGGATGGCGGTAGGGGGGGTCGGAATCCCCGCGGCGGTGCAGCAAGCTGCGCCGCCGCGGAGGATTCAATGGGGCGGCGGTACACTGGCGGGACCCCGCCAGTGGTGCCGGTCCGACCGCGGCTTTACCGCCGCGGTCGGAATCCCCATTGGAGCACCGCCGGCCTGTCGGCGGTGCTCCCGCGGTCCTCCGCCCTGGCGGTCAAAGACCGCCAGGGTCAGAATGACCACCTGTGTGCTAGATTACAAAGGCCCTAGCGCCTCCTTGCAGCAGACTAGTGTAATTTTCTTTTACGCTAATGTGGCTCAAGAAGGCAATTTTCTCTACGTCATATTTACAAAGTGGTGCAATGCATGCATTGCACCACTTTGCGACCCCTTGCATCAGGCATAATGTATGCAAGTGGGGGCATTCCGGCATTAGGAGGCCCGCAAAAAAGGCTCAGTGATATCTACAAGATATTACTGCACCATTTTTGGCATCATTTTTAAAGCCTACTCAAAGCAGGCATTAAAGTGACGTATCCTTTTTAATCAATGGGCCTCCTTGCACTTTTCCTCATTAGTGTCAACATTTGTTACGCTAGTGCAGCAAAACGCCACAATAGCGTAAACAATTTTGACTCTATTGACCTAACGTGTTCCATGGTGTGCCGTATTGCAAATAGGACGCACTCATGGTGTCGTTAGGTGGGTTAGGGGTGATGCAAGTAAACTGGCACATCAGTACTGATGCCCAAGTTTCTTGTAAATATGCTCCTATATGTCCACTTCCAAAATGCTGGACCGTTATGATAACGTTTGCCCATAATTTGTCTACTCACAATAGTGAAATTAATACTTTCGGCAGCTCCCTCAAGAACTCAAGAGAGCGGCAGGTGGGCACGCAGTTTTTTTTCTTAGCATTTGTGAGATTATTATATGCATCAACACATTTTTAAAAAATGCTCATATGGTCTTTGAAAAAAAGGATCTCAAATCTTATATTACTATTACCAAAAGCAGGAGGCTGAGAAAATGACACAGTGGCCCTTATCAGGGTCATTTTGAACCCACTCTCCCACAAGAAATGGAAAACAACATGATGGAGATGCTTGAGGCCAAACCACAATGTGAATTTCTTCCAAGCCCTCTGCTGCTGGAGAGTTGTTGATGGGAGTGCTGGACTGAAAGTTTTTTCAGGTCTCTACTTAGTCTGCTAGTGAAAGCTAGCCTCGGAGTGTATGTTGACTAGGAGCATTTTCTGAAGCCTATGACTCTGGCTTGCTATGAAGTCTCTGCCTTTGGAGGTGCACTGTTTTTGGGAAGGGATGTATAAATTGTGGTTGTTGTAGCAGAGAGACATTCCTAGACAGCATTGTTTTATTTTTATTGGCAAGCTCAGTAGGTCTGACCTAAACAAGCCAGTGTGATGCTATTTTGTATGTTTTTGCAAACATATGTCACGAAAATAAAACACACACAAGTGCCACCTTCTAAACATAGTGCCAATAAGTTGTCAAAAAATGTTAAAAAACATTTCCATTGATAAACGCTTTATAGAATCCATGTGCTTTCGAGGAGGCAGGTGCACTTAAGACAGGTACAGAAATCTTGTTTGGCTTAACTCACACCCCAGGAAAATAAGTTTTTTTATTAGTGCACAGAAAGGGTACTCCTGGCTTTGATTTACTGAAGACCTAGTTTAAACACCCAAGAATGATTAAAAGGGATGAAGAATGCAAAACAAAGTATTGGCAAAGTAAAATACTGGCACAGCAGCTGCCCCAGCACTCCAATGCCATTCTTCTTAAAAGGATGTGCGCATGTCTTCAGGCACAATTCTGTTACTCACAGTGTAAAAAGAGACAGTGGCTGAGGCAGGCTGACCCATTCCCTCCTGCTATGCTATGGTGAGCAAAAGCACATTGTGAATGACAGCTGAACATACCAGTGAATAAAGAAGTCCTTCAACAAGCGCCTTTTGCATGTAAATCTGTAACAGACGGATTTGATTATTGTAGGAGGTTGGCCTGGTTTGTAGTGGGTAGCTTGGGTACTTACACCTTATACAAGGTCCAGTTATCCCTTATTAGTGAAGTAGTAGTGTTCTAGAAGCTTAGGCTGATAGAGGTGGCTATAGCAGAGCAGCTTAGGCTGAACTAGGAGACATGCAAAGCTCATGCAATGCAATACCACTTATTGTTACACAGTACTTATACACAAGTAAAGACAATATTGTTACCAAAACTAAAGGTATTTATTTGGGTGACAGAGTACCAAAAATATCTTACAGACAATACTCCTTCTGGAGGTAAGTATTATACACAATATATGCACTAGACACCCAAATTAGATAAGTAAATAGTCATAGAACAATGCAAACAATAGGAAATGCTATAGAATTCAATGGGAGAAAATAAGTCTAGGGGCAGCACAAACCATATGCTAAGAAAGAGGAATGTGAACCACAAATTCCCCCATAGACAAGTGTAGTGTGTGCAGAATCGCTGCGAGAGTAAGAATACAGTAAAGGTAAGTAAATTACCCAACCCCAGAGCCCAGAAAATTAGGAGAAAAGTACTGCAAGTTTCCATAGGACACACTACACCTCGTGATTGGGATTTTGCAGTAACCAACCAAGTCTGCAAACAACAACTGCTGGATTCCTGGACCTGAAGACCTGCAATAGAAGGGGACCAAGTCCAGAAGTCTAAAGAAGTTCCAGGAAGAGCAGGATCCCCTGCCAACCCAGAAAAGGGTGCAAAAGAAGAGTCCCCGATTTGACAAAGACTGCAGGAATGCACCCTAGGAAGTTGCCAGCGGGTTCCTACATGATGCAGAAGATGTCCCACGATGTGAAGATGGATGCAGATGTGATTTTGTGTTGGAAGTCGCCAACAAGCCTTGGTTACGACAAAAGTGTGTTTTGCATCAAAATGGTGCTGGCTGGACCCAGGAGGGATCTGTGGGCCTCATCTCTGTGTGAGGAGGAAGAGGGGGCTCTCAGCACCTTAGAGAGTCCTAAGGATGCCAGACAGCACCCACAGGAGTCCCAGGACACTGGGGCAAAGGAGGTGTAAAACGCGGTTGGTGCAGCATAACAAAGGAAGGTCCCATGCCGCCGGAGAACAACTCAGCAAGTTGAGTATCACAGGATGAAGTGCTGGAGACCTGGGCCAGGCTGTGCATTAAGGAATTTTGCAAATAGTGCACAGAGGCCTCAGGAGGTGAAGAAGAGGCAGTACACAGGGGTACCAATTGATCTCTGGGAAGGCAAGGTCTTACCGCCTCCAAATTGCGTCAGCAGGACCTCAGGACAGTCTATGTCGATGATGTCCACCCTCTGTGTCCTTAGGAGCACGCTCGTCGCTGTGAGAGGAGTCCAAGGGTACCGGTCGTCGTCTTGGAAGGTGCCTGCTGGAGCAGGGGAGTGACTCCGTCACCTCACAGGATGAAGACAGGGAGTCCTCCGAGCGTACACACCACGTAAACTGTTGCAGTTGCTGGCTGGAGCTGAGGTTGCAGAGGAAAAGCATCTCTTGTGGATTCCTTGTTGCTATTACAGCGGTTTCTGAAGCAGGCTGCGATTGATCTGAGGTCAGAGGATGATGAAGTAGTTGAAGAGGATTCCTGAAGGAAACTTGCAAGCAGAATCTGAAGAGAACCCACAGGAAAGACCCTAAATAGTCCTGAGAGGGGAATTGGCTACCTTATCAGGTATGGACCTATCAGGAGGGGTCTCTGACATCACCTGCTTTCACTGGCACTCAGAGCCCTCAAGAGTGCCCCCACACCTTGCAAAGCAAGATGGCTGAAGTCTGGGACACACTGGAGAAGCTGTGGGCTCTACCCCTGGGGTGGTGATGGTCACTCCCTTTTCCTTTGTCGAGTTTCACGTCAGAGCTGGGGACAAGGGGTCCCTGAACTGGTGTAGACTGGTTTATGCAGGGAGGGCACCATCTGTGCCCTTCAAAGCATTTCCAGAGGCTGGGGAAGGCTACCCCTCCCCAGCCTCTAACACCTATTTCCAAAGGGAGAGGGTGTAACACCCTGCTCTCAGAGGAAATGCTTTGTTCTGCCTTCCTGGGACTGAGCTGCTCAGACCCCAGGAGGGCAGAACCCTGTCTGTGAGATGACAACAGCTGTAGCTGCAGTACAAGCCTCAGAGAGCTGGTTTGGCAGTACTGGGGGTCCATGGTGGGGCCCCCAGGATGCATGGATATGGTCCCCCCAAAACCAGAATTGGAATGGGGGGACAATTCCATGATCTTAGACATGTTACATGGCCATATTCAGAATTACCTTGTGAAACTACATATAGGTATTGACCTATTGTAGTGCACGCATGTAATTGCGTCCCAGCACTCACAAACTCCCAGGAAATGGCTCTGAACTACGTGAGGGCACCTTTGCTAGTGCAAGGTTGCCCTAACACTTAGTAACTTTGCACCTAACCTTCAGCAAGTGAAGGTTAGACATATACGTGACTTATGAGTTATTCAAGTGCAGCGAAAATGGCTGTGAAATAGTGTGTGCACTATTTCACAAAGGCTGCAATGGCAGTCCTGTGTAAGGGTTTGTCTGAGCTCCTTATGTGTGGCAAAAGAAATGCTGAGGCCCATATGGATCTCCTGGAACCCCAATGCCCTGGGTACTTAGGTACCATATACGAGGGACAGAGCCTCAGTGACACAGTCAAGCACTATACAGACACACACATTAGGCCATAAACTATGAGCACTGGGGTCCTGACCAGCAGGATCCCCATGAGACAGGCAAAAACATACTGACATACAGGTAAAATTGGGGGTAACATGCCAAGGAAGATGGTACTTTCCTACAATTATCTGTTACTCTTTTATGTTACATTGTTTGTATCCCCTCTTGTTATACTTTGTCAACTTTGAATCCTTCTATCAATGCTATGTCTTGTAAAGTATCAAATATTTATCCACAACCAGTTGAAGATGTCAGAGGAGAATTTTGAAAAGAAAAAGTCTATAATATGTCATCAATCGACATTACCTCCCGTCCCTCCCTCACCTTCCTTTCAACCCTAATGCCTCCTTGCCTCCCCTAGATCTCTCCCTTCCCCTTTAAAAAGACCCGCCCACCCCCAACACCTCCTGTTCTTTTTTGTCTAGCCCGCTAGACTTACCTTCTCTTTCTCCTCCACGGCGGGGCCTGGAGGGGCTTCGTGTTGACTCTTGGCGAGTGCGGTGCTCATCGCAGTGGTTTCCCAGCAGGAGCGTCTTCCTGAGGTGTGCTGGGCTACCTTAGGGGAGCTGCTTCCAGGTCGGCTGACAGAGTCCGTTGGCTCTCTAGTGGCTGGGGCTGAGCTTCCGGGTCTTCGCCTCGCGTTTGCTGGGCAGGTTCACCGGTCAAGTCCTCTTCCTGATTACGGTATAGCAGGTTGTTTCAGCCCGCGTTTTTCTTTCTTTTTTGGTTGATTGGTGCAGCGTTTTTATTTGCTGCTAGAGGAGGCGGGGTTTCTCCCCTATTTAGCTCGCTGCTGTTGGTTTTTCTTTTGTCTGCATTTGTTCCTTGGACCGTGTCGGTGCAGGGTCCTATTAAACAAGACCGGATTGTTTCTTCTTCTTCCTCGGAGGTGGAGGATGTTGTGGTTTCCATTCAGCCGCTTGGTGAACGCCAGGTTACGCTGGGGGTTCCTGCTCCTCTCATTTCCAGGGAGGAGTCCCCTTCCTCGGATGATGACGCTCCTTCTATGTCTTCTGGTGGGAAGTATGTCTCTAGGGAGGAGATGTGGGATGTTCTGGCCCATGTTTGTGACAATTTGGGTTTTCCTGTTTTTCGCCCTCCTCGGGCTGATTCCCACTTGTTTCCACAGTATGTTACTCCTTCTCGGTTTCCCATGCCTTTCCAGGGTTCGGTTAAGGATTTGGTTTTCCATGAGTGGAAGGAGGTGGACAAGGCCCAAGTTCCTCGTTTTCTTAAGAAATTGTACTTGCTGGAGGGGGAGGAGGTTTTACCTCCTTCCGTTAAGCTGGATTCCATTTTGGCTACTTTGATTGGAAGGACTGCGGTCAATCCAGAGGACTGTGTTCCTGCTGATGCCACTGACATAAAGGTGGATTCGGGTCTGAAGAGGCCCTTTGCTGCTGAGAATTTGGCACTCAGAGCTGGAATTTGATTGGGGCCCGAAGGTCTCTTTGGTTGCAGATGTGGAAAGCTGATCCGGGAGAGAAGGCTGCTCTCCTGTGGCTTCCTTTTGAAGGTCGCACTTTGTTTGGGGATCAATTGCCTTCCATGATTTCCAAAGCTTTTAAGGAGAGGAAGCACGCCTTGCTTTATAAAGGTGGTTCCTCCTCAGGCAAAGGTTGACGGAAGCATTCTCGCTCTTCTCCCAAATTTGATTCCAAGTCTTTATCTTCTAGGAAACGTTGTTTTCAGCCCAGGTTTTCTTCTAAAAAGTCTGGTCCTTCTGTTCGGGGTGGCCTCAGGAAGGGTTCCTGACAATGGGACTGGAAGTTGGCCAGTTGGGGGTCGACTGGGTCGACTGTGACACTTTCATCCCATTTGGCGGGAGGATGTCGACAATCGCTGGGTGCTGGACATTGTGGAAAATGGCTACGCCATGGACTTCCACCTGGTTCCTCGAGATACGGGGGTTTGTCCAACACCCTAAGCAGTGGACGGTGCCAAAGGGCAGCTTTGCAGAAGGGTGTCCGAGACTTGCTGTTGAAAGGGGCCATCTCCCGAGTTCCTGTGGGGGAACGGGGATAGTGTGCTTATTCCGTCTTGTTCCTGGTTCAGAAGGTGTCAGGGCTTTTCTTCCGGTCCTGAATCTCAAGTGGGTGAATTCCTGGATCAAGACTGTGCATTTCCGGATGTTGTCTATTCAGGCAATTATTCCTCTGATCCGTTCGGGGGATTTCCTGGGGTCTCTGGATCTGCAGGATGCTTACCTGCATGTCCCTGTTGTCCTATCCTCTCAGAGGTTCCTCCGCTTTGCAATAGGCCAGGATAATTTTCAATTATGTGTTTTTCCATTTGGCCTCAAGTCCTCGCACAGAATTTTCACCAAGGTGCTGGCTCCTCTGGTGGCTCTTCTCCATTCCGAGGGGGTGTTTGTCCATTCATATTTGGACAATATTTTGATTCAGCCTCCCAGCAGGGTACTGTTGGGGATTCATGCGGCAAGGGTTTTGATGGTCCTACAAGGTCATGGGTTTTTGGTAATTTGAGGGAAGTCAGATTTGGTTCCTTCCCAGGATCTGGTATTCATCGGGCCCCGGTTTCTGACTCTGTAGGGGTTAGTGACTGTGCCGGAGAAGTGACTGATGGGCCTCCATGCACAGGTGATTGTAGTCTTGTCTCAGAGGGCTCCCAGGGCTCTTCAGTGGTTACGTCTGCAGGGTGACTTGGCTTCAGTGATTTTTCTGGTGCCTTGGGCACAGCTTCATCTTCTTTGCCTGGTCAACTGGTTTCTCTCCCTATGGTCTCTGGCTCCGGGCAACCTTCAGGCAGGGATTCCTGTGTCAGGGTTCATTCTCAGGGAGTTGGGTTGGTGGCTGGTGCCAGCTCATCTTCGGTTTGAGGTGCCTGTTGTGGTGACGACCGATGTCAGTCTCTCCGGCTGGGGCGCGTGGCTGGGGTCGGAGCAGGTCCAGGGGGTTTGGTCTTTTCGGGAGTCGGTCAGGTCCTCAAATTGAAGGGAGTTAAGAGTGGTTCTTCTGTCTCTGGTGCATTTTCAGGTGACCCTGCGGGGCACAGATGTTCTTCTCCAGATGGACAACTTGGTCACCAAGTCTTACGTCAACAGGCAGGGTGGGACCAGGTCTGTGTCTCTGTTTCGGATTGCAAGGGACATTTTCGTTTGGGCTCAGGATTGGGTTCTGTCTCTTTGGGCCACGTACATTAAAGGGGTGGTCAATGTTCGGGCAAATCAGTTGAGCAGGGTCATTTCTTCATCCCAGTTTTTTTTCCCTCCGGTTGTCTCTGTTCCGTCATCTGGTTCGCTTGCGGGGTCTTCCTGTGATGGATTTGTTTTCCTCCCCGGAAAATACGAAGGTGATTGCGCTTTTGCTCCCAGTTTCGATGCCCTCAAGCTTGTGCGCTGGACGGGATGTCGTGTCCTTGGCCTCGGGATCTTCTTTATGCATTCCCACCCTTCCAGTTGATCCGTGCTTTTCTGGTGAGGTGCGTCTACTGAGGGCAAAGGTTCTTTTGATCGCTCCTCATTGGCCGTGGGTGAATTGATTTCCATTGCTTTGGTTGATCGCCTCCAGTCAGAAATGGACTCTCCCTCTCCATCCCTTGCCTCTATTGTTTCCTTGCCTCCCTCTGGGGTCATTGAGGAGGTTGCACTGGACGGCTTGAAAGTTGAACAGTGGGGATTGACAGGGTTGGGGGTTCCTGATCCTTTGACTATGACTTTACTGGCCTCCCGATGTCGTTCCACATTGCTTTCCTATGATCGTGAGTGAAAGTTTTTTTCTGCTTGGTGTTTGCGTCACCAGGTGGATCCTACGGTGGCCTCTCTGTTTGAGGTGATGCAGTTTTTGCAGGACGGGGCTCAGTTGGGTTTGTCTGTTGCAACTCTGAAGGTGCAGTGGGCGGCTATTCGGGCTTTTATGGGTCTGTGGCGTAATCTTTCTGATGAGGGTCATTTGATGCCTACATTTTTTCAGGGTCTTCCTAACTTGTTTCTTGGTCCGTTGCATTCCTTTCCTGCCTGGGATCTTTCTTTGGTGTTAGAGGTCTTGTCTGCTCCTCCTTTTTGGCCTCTGGAGGCCTGTGATTTGCGTCATATGATGTTGAAGACTTTTTTTTCTGATGGCCATCACTTCGGCCCAGTGTTTGGGGGAGTTGGAGGCGTTGGCCTGCACATTTCCTTTTTGCAAAGTTTTTCCAGATCGGGTTGTTCTTGTGCCAGTTCCCTCTTTTATTCCGAAGGTGAATTCCACTTCCCATGCTCGTGAGGAGGTTATTCTTCCTGCTTTTTGTCCTGACCTTTCCTCGATTGAGGAGGTTCGGTTGCATTCTTTGGATGTGCGTAGGGCAGTGGTCCCCAAACTTTTTTGACCCGTGGCTCCCTTGACCTATTGGCAGTTGGCTGCGGCTCCCCACTGTGTTATTTTTGTTTTAGCCAGTGGGGTAGAGGGGTGGGGGGCTTATAAGCCCGCCCTCTGGAGTTCTTCCATTTTGTTTCCTCAAAAATACTTGGTAGGAACTATGAAGGTATTATAATCATAGATGTAGCAAAATATAAACAAATATTACAGTTGTTTAATAAAAAAAACCTTTCATTGGTTAAGACAGAAACAATGCTCTTCAGCACTGTGGTCTGCATAATGATTGTCTTTAAAACTATTATTTTGTTCCTTTAAAAATTGCCTCCAGCACAGGGAGCTCTTCTTCAAGTCATTCTAGTTGTCAAGGAGACACTTTTGATATATAATAATGCAGCTCCACTAATCAGCGCTACTATATTTCACTTTCAACTTACTAAATGTTCCAGCAGCCACCATTATCTTAACTCTGCTTCTGTCTCTTCTAGTGTCTGATGGAGTCTTTGCACTCTCCTGTCTCAGACCTCAGTATTTGTCTGCAGTCTCTGATTCCTTCTCACTACAGTTGTGTCACAGTCCGTGTCAATTCAGTTCTTATTATGGAACAAAACTCGATGGAGGTCCACATAACACCATATCAAAAAAGTAAAAACACATTTATGCATTAAACATGTTGCATACTATCGTAGTCATAAAAACCTTTTCCTACACTACCAAAGACGTTAAAAAGTCTTCCCACCAACTAACATTAACAAGACTAAAAACAGTGCCCTTCAGGATTAAATATAATATATTATTAAACCAATACCACCATTTCATTAAAAGTGACACCGTAAACATACTTAAGTCCAACACGTGCCTCTGTTTTTATTTCTGCATTGCTCATAGTTCGTGTTAACTGTTCTGACAGATAAGAGCAATTCCTGTGCTATTTTGCATGTCACACTGCCATCTAGTGGTACTAGAGGGAGTTTCATCTTAGCAAAACATGTTTGAAAGCCAGCTTGAAAAACGAAAGAAATTGCACTCGGAATATTTGCGTTGTGGCGCCCCTGGGTAGTTTTGGAGGCGCACAAGGGTGCCACGGCGCACAGATTGGGAACCTCTGGCGTAGGGCATTGTTGGAATATCTGAGGGTGGTTGCTCCTTTTCGGAAGGGTGATTTGTTGTTTGTTAATTTTTGGCCGGCTTGGAAGGGGGAGAAACCATCCACTGCCTCCTTGAGTCGCTGGGTCCACTCTATGGTTTTGCTGACATATTCTTTGAAGGGGGTAGAGCCTCCTCCAGGAGTCTAGGGGCGTTCTACTCAGGGTATGGCTGCTACAGTGGCTCAGTTACAGAACGCTTCTGTGTTGGAAATTTGCAGGGCGGCTACATGGGCCTCTCCCTCCACTTTTGTTCGTCATTACAGAATAGCGAAATTGGGGTGTTTGGAGTCGGTGATGGGTCACAGTGTGTTGTCCTCTATGATGTAATAGGGTATTCTTTTCTGGTGTACTGATTTGTTGTGATTAAATTTGTTTTATGTTGCAACCCAGTGTCCGTCTCCTGTGTTTCTCTTGTTACATCTCATTGGTGTTGAAAGGAAGGCAAGGGAGGGATGGGAGGTAATGCGTCCATTACTTACCGGTAAAGGAATTACTCTTAGTCCTACTCCCTCACCTCACGCATTACCTCTATATTGTATTGTTTAATTCACTCTTTTTACTTTGACTGTTGACTACCTCAGTGCTTTATTATATGTTTTTCTTTGGTCTTCACTTAACCTGTAAAGTGTTCTGATACCTTTGGGTCTAGTTAGCGCTATATAAAACTCAAATAATAATAATAATTAATTCACTCACTCTATCATGGACTCACGGCTACCTCGGGGCAATGACATTATTCGTGAAGACTAAGGCCCTCATTACAACCTTGGCGGGTGGCAAGGGAGGCCCGCCAAGGTTGAACTGCCAAGCAACCAAACCCACCAACCACATTACAACATCCTCGCTGAGCCGGCAGGCGAAAACAGAGTTTCCGCCCGCCGGCCTAGTGCTAATGTCGGCTGTAACATTGCAGCCAGCTCCTGATGGAGCCGGCGGTGTTGCGGCCTTGCGACGGGTGCAGCTGCACCCGTTGCACTTTTCACTGTCTTCTGCGCAGACAGTGAAAAGCAGGGTGGGGCAGTGCCTGGGGCCCCCGCGACTCCCCTTACCGCCAGCCTTTCCATGGCGGTCTCTACCACCATGGACAGGCTGGCGGGAAGGGGAGTCATAATCCCCAGGGCAGCGCTGCATGCAGCGCTGCCCTGGCGGATTATAACCGCCGGAACAACGATGGCGGGAAACCGGCGGTCCCGGTAGCGCCACGGTCAAAATATGGCAATTTGTACCGCCAGACTGTTGGCGGTACGATCGCCAAAACAAACCTGGTGGTCTTTGACCGCCAGGGTTGTAATGAGGGCCAAAATGATTAAACTCGTTGCAGAATAGCCATCATTTGCAAAAACTCATTTGAGTGTAAAACAATACCCACCACAAAATGTCCCACTTCCAAAACCTTAAAGTAGCAGTTCACACTCCTCATGTCCCTGTATACTGTTTAACCACAACCCCTCTAGGATCCCTCCCCCAGGTCCGGACTACTGGCTTTACTGTTGCTCTTTCTATAGTGTAAGAGTTTTCTTTGTTCACTTTATTCCTGCACCTAGGTGGAGGGAGAGTGTGCTCTCATGGCCTCTCCCCAACCTGGGTTCACACACAATGGATGGAACGTTTGAACCTCCAGTCTCGCTAACCCTGCTCTGGTTCTGTTGTGCAGAAGTAGTAGGGGGGAGCTCTTGGCTGGTGATGAGCAATATGCTTTTCTCCTTTACTTGTTGGAATATAAAGGCACTTTACATAAATAAGGCAACACCAATGTGCAGCGCTTTATACAGGGAACAATTTTTGCAGGACAAAAAACCTTAAGTATTGTCTATAGTAAAGAATTTCTTGCATAGCCCTAATTAGGCACTCCCATTACCGGGACCCATTGGCTATGCTAATGCTTGTTTCTCTCACTAACCATACATTTCTGTCATCTCTCCTTTTCAGGTCAAGCATACCAGCACGCAAGCGCTGCTTTTCAACATGTTGTAATCTATTCTGTGGGCTTTAACCACGTCTATCTCACGCTCATCACTTTCATTAATTTCTGCCTTTCAAAAATCCCTTGTTGTCATTGGTAAATGCTTTACGTTTGTCCCACCTCAAGGCTGTTTTGTTACGCCTTTCAGACTGACCCCATTACATGGATTATTGCACGATTGGCCATTTACTTTAGTGTGGTTGCACTCTTTTTTCTTTTTTTCTTTTGTCTGTTCCCTTTGCGCTCCATGGCGGCAGGAGAGCCAAAATGCTTCAGCTTGTCTCTTATTATTGTTTTGTGTCTGTAACACAAGTGAGTCGACCTCTTATAAAAGCTGCTTAATTAACTCCGCTGCTACCAACCCCACATACCACTGCTCACAGCTGTTATGCAGCTCTCACCATATACTTGTTATGTCTAGCCATGTTTCTTGACTCTATTTTATTTTATTTTTCTTGTCGGATCGGTCGCTTGCTTGTGTTTGATGTAATCTGCTCCCACCAAGACCTAGAACCCCTCAAGGCATGACTATGTGGGAGGGCTTGACCAGAGGGTATGGTATTCGCAGTCTGGTGTTCATGTGTCTTCATTACCCAGGGGCCTGTTCTAGGACTTCCACTATTACACCATCTGTGGCTCCAGACAGGGACTCACTTGTCTCTAGGAAGCCTTGTCTATGAGGGGAAGAAGGGTGGGAGGATGGGGTCTTCTATCAAAATGCTTTCATCCGGAGAAGAACGTCTGTGCCCCACAGGGTCACCTGAAAATTACAACCCTGGCGGACGGTGTTAAAGCTGCGGTAATACCGCAAACAGGCCGGCGGATAAAAAAAGGGAATTATGACCGTGGCGGAAACCGCCAACATAGACAGCCACTTTAACACTCCGACCGCCACTGCGGTACAGACAAACAGCACGGCGGTCACCGCCAACAGACAGGCGGAAGACAATGTACCGCCCACAGTATCACAACCCGCCAATCCGCCACCTTTTCCGGGGCGGATTCATTGTGGATAAAAACACAGCGGAAACAGCTTTTGCAATGGGAAAATGCTCACCTCAACATACTCCACGAGGAAGGAGGCCACCATGGAGCCCGAACTACAAATACTCCCTGCGCTTGTCTTCCTGCTCCTCTACGAACACCAGCAACGTAGGCGCCGAAGACAACGGTGATTACTGCACCTACGACATAGGGGAGGGGGAGGCAAAAGTCAGGGACACACACATGCAACACCCCCACCCCCACCCCGACCCTCACCCACTACAACACACACACATCAATGCATTTCCAAACAGCACAGTAACAACCCCCAAGCCCCCCAGAAGAATGCAAAGACAAAAGGAAATGAGTTCAACCATTGTAATGTATCAAAATACAGTAACCAAATATATACAGATATATAAAAACAATCGAAAATCATACATCACGATTAGAACTGCAGGTATGCACATATCAATGTCCGTGGACCACTGGGCCCACAATGCATGGGCGAGTCCCACACTAGATACCTGTCCACAAACGGAGAGAAAACTGCAGGGGCATCAGATAGAAATACAACAGGCACCTCAGGGGGAAGGGAAGGGGGGTGCACCTCAGCCGGATTACAGCCCCACGCCAGAACCACGATGGGGCTCCATGCCCATTGATGTATCCTTGGGAGTGCAAAGCCACAGTCTCTCAAGTCTCTACAGTGGGTGGGTTGCCCACTGTACCATCCTGGGGAGTGCAAAGCCACAGTCTCTCAAGTCTCTACAGTGGGTGGGTTGCCCACTGTACCATCCTGGGGAGTGCAAAGCCACAGTTTCTCAAGTGGATAACAGTCTCCACTGGTTCTGGAGGGGGATTGGTGCCCAGAGTGCTTCATCCTGTGAAGGACAGACAAAGTGGATGCAGGTCTCCACTGGTTCTGGAGGGGGACTGGTGCCCAGAGTGCTTCATCCTGTGAAAGACAGACAGAGTGGATGCAGGTCTCCACTGGTTCTGGAGGGGGACTGGTGCCCAGAGTGCTTCATCCTGTGAAGGACAGACAGAGTAGATGCAGGTCTCCACTGGTTCTGGAGGGTGACTGGTGCCCAGAGTGCTTCATCCTGTGAAGGACAGACTGAGTGGATTCCTTTCTCCACTGGTTCTGGAGGGGGACTGGTGCCCAGAGTGCTTCATCCTGTGAAGGACAGACAGAGTGGATGCAGGTCTCCACTGGTTCTGGAGGGGGACTGGTGCCCAGAGTGCTTCATCCTGTGAAGGACAGACAGAGTGGATGCAGGTCTCCAATGGTTCTGGAGGGGGAATGGTGCCCAGAGTGCATCACGCTCCTCGTGACGGTCCCAGTTCCGTCACTGTCCCAGCTGCACATGGGCTAATGATGCTTGATTTGGCGGTCTTTGCCCTGTTCAGCGGTCTTCACCATGTTGGTCTTTGCCCTGTTCAGCGGTCTTCACAATGGCGGTCTTTGCCCTGTTCAGCGGTGCTTTGCCATGGCGGTCTTTGCCCTGTTCAGCGGTGCTTGCCTTTGCTGTGTCTGACCTGTGCAGCGTTGTGTGGCATGACGGTCCCTCAGTGCCCAGCGGGGCTGTGGCTGCCGGGGCCCCCCAGGTCACTGAATCTGGCGGTGGTCTCCGGACCAGTGACGACAGTGCTGCCCTCCAGGGCACTGACTTTGGCGGTGGTCTCCGGACCAGTGATGATACTGCTGCCCTCCAGGGCAATGACTCTGGCGGTGGTCTCCGGACCAGTGACGACACTGCTGCCCTCCAGGGCACTGACTCTGGCGGTGGTCTCCGGACCAGTGATGACAGTGCTGCCCTCCAGGGCACTGACTCTGGTGGTGGTCTCCGGACCAGTGACGATACTGCTGCCCTCCAGGGCACTGGCTCTGGCGGTGGTCTCCGGACCAGTGACGATACTGCTGCCCTCCAGGGCACTGACTCTGGCGGTTGTCTCCAGACCAGTGACGAAAGTGCTGGCGGTGGCCTCCCGGCCGGCAGGGAGGATGGCAGCCTTCTCCGCCGTGCTGCTCTTACCAGACTTTGGAGACTTCTTCTGCCCCTTCACCACCTTGGGAGGAGTCACAGCTGACTCGGCACTCCCCCCGGGACCCTTGTGAGCTGTTTTGCCGGCAGGAGTCTTCACCCTCTCCCGTCGGCCACTTTCCAACTTAAGGTGCTTTACAGGGGGTGGACTCGCAGTGCTTTAGCTCTGTGTCACACTGGCTGCCCTGGTGGCCGGTGCACTCCACACACCTTTGACACGCACCACTGGTACCGGACTTTTTTTGGCTGAGGTGCTACTACGGGACCTATGAATTGGAGGGGTGGGGATGGTGGGAAAGAGGTCAACGTTGCTGAGGAAGAGTTTCTGACGAACACTGGGATGGGTAGCTGGAGGGGGTCTGGGAGTGGAGGAAGAGGAGGTGGTTGTAGGAGGTGTAACTTTAGGTGATTTGGGTGCAGGTGCAGGTACTGGAGGCTGTCGTGAGGTGGATGGATGTTGGGTGTGTGGGTGCCCGCGTTTGTGTACTTTGGGAGGGGGTGTCACAGACACACTGGGAGTGGACACAGGGTACGTGTAAATGGTAGTAGGGGTGGTGAGTGCAGGTGAGCGGGGTGTGGTGCTGGGTGTTCTGGTGCGAGTCCTAGTGCCTGTAGTTGTAATGCATGCAGGTGAGAGTGTAGACGACACTGGGAGGGAGGAGGGAGACGACAAGGAGGGGGACACAGTGGAGGCAGTGGATGTTGCTGTGTTTGTATGTGGGTGATGCTTGTGTGAGTGCCTGTGGGATGTGTGGTGCCTATGTTTGCCTGATCTACTTTTGTGTGTTGAGGTGTGTGCATGCTTGTCTGATGGTGTGGTTGGGATAGGCTGGGGTACAGGGGATTGGGTCAGGGTGGAGGAAGTTTGAGGGGGGAGGCTAGACACAGGGACAATGGCTGCCATCAGTGCTGAGGCCAGAGATTGCAAGGTTCGATGATGGGCAGCCTGACCAGAATGAATGCCCTCCAGGAATGCATTAGTGTGTTGCAACTCCCTTTCTACACCCTGGATGGCATTCACAATGGTAGACTGCCCAACAGTGAGTGACCTGAGGAGGTCAATGGCCTCCTCACTGAGGGCAGCAGAGGTGATAGGGGCAGGGGCTGAGGTGCCTGGGGCGAAGGTGATGCCCACCCTCCTGGGTGAGCAGGCACAGAGCGAAGGCTGAGGGGCTGCTGGGAGGGCGGTGCTGGTAGTGGCGGTGGCGGCTGTACCTGTAGAAGTGGGGGGCACAGATGGTGCCGCCACCACAAGGGAGCTCCCTTCGGCGGACGAGTCCGTGTCGATGTTTGCTGATCCGGTGACCGACATGAAGCTCCCCTCGCCCTCCGTCCCACTGGTGTATTTAGAGTCTGTGGTGTGGCCCTCCATGGCCATGTGGGATGCAGCTCCCTCGTGCCCCGGTGCCACTGTACCTCCACCTGATGATGCTGATGCACAAATGAACAGGGAGAGCACAAAAAGGGGGGGGGGACGACAGAAGAAAGACAGGTTGAGTGCATGGCTTACCGCTACCGTTGGCAGACAATACAGACACAGCAGCCCCCTGCATTACACCGTGCTCTTGGCCTCTACAGATGCAATTCCTGGGATATGGCCTACATGGCTATGAGTGTCATCTGTCCACATAGATGACACAGGGGTATGTATACCTGTACTTGGCACTCTACAGAGGTGGGGTGGAGGGCCACAGGGCCATGCCTTACGAAGGGGCCTAGCCTACGTAACTCGCCCTGGCCTAGGGAAACCCACAGCCCTCCTCCCCACCCAGACCCCTCCACTGCGCGCAAAGTCATGAGAATGAGAGTGTACTCAACCCCTTGTGTCTGCTGTGATGCCCTCAAGTGCCCATCCAACTCAGGGTAGGCCACCGCCAGGATCCGGAACATCAGGGGGGGTCAGGGTGAGACGGGCACCCCTCCCACGTTGGGAGGCCATCCCCAGCTGAGCCTCCGCCGTCTTCTTGCTCCAGCGGCAAATGTCCTCCCATCTTTTAGGGCAGTGGGTGCCCCGTCTCTGGTGGAACCACAGGGCCCATACGTCCTTGGCGATGGCACGCCAAATGTTCTTCTTCTGGTGGGCCCTGACCTACATGACATGTACAGGGGAAGAAGAGAAGTCATTAGCAACTGCACCGTCGAAGTGAGTGGTACCCTTGCCATGTGACACATGCATTCACAGTCCTTCATGGTCGCAGAACTCTGCCCCCTTCCTACTGACATCCAGCCCTCTCCACCCAGCATAGCCCATACAACATGCTCCCTGTGTACTTACCTGTTGGTCTGGAGGACCGTAGAGTAGCGTGTACTGGGCTCATCCACGACCTTCTCCAACTCCTGAGCAGAGCAGGCAGGAGCCCTTTCCCCAGACGCAGCAGCCATTGTCTCTTCCAGACCGAGGTCACAGCAGCACTTGCAGTGTAGGTCCTCTTTTGTCGAAGATCAGGTATCGAGTGATTGAACAGATAGAAAATGGCAGTCACGTCCGCAGTGGTGACGTCCGCGGCGGTGCGTATCATCACCGCCAGCGCACTTCATCATTGGCTCCTGGGACCCATAGGGTCCAATGTTAACCAATGAAGCATTGCGCCGCGGTCTTCAACCGCCTACCCCGACGGTGTACAACGCCAGCGCAGATACCTCACATCCCATTGTCCCAGTTTAGAGGTCAGGCAGCTGCCATTTCAGGGGCCCACATGGCTTCATTTACTACTGCGTCACACATACCTAGGCCTACACACAACACACATACAGGAAGAATTTTGTATTTGGTGTCGTGTTCTGTGTAGCTGTGGATACATACCTGAGAATTTGTTGACTCTGTGCTCGCTGTTGTCCTTCTTAGGCACCGTCAGCTGGGACATTTGAGGAGATGGTGGAATCCTCCGGTGTACCGACCGCTGGTGGACCTGTTAACAATGGAGGAACGACATTTAATCATCACCTACAGGTTTGACCGTGCCACAATCCAGGAACTGTGTACCCAGTTGGAGCCAGACCTGATCTCACCAATCCGCCATCCCACAGGAATACCCCCTCAAGTGCAGGTGCTATCAGTGCTCCATTTCCTTGCAAGTGGATCATTTCAAACAACAGTGGCCATGGCATCAGGGATGTCCCAGCCTATGTTTTCCAACGTGTTGTCCAGAGTGTTGTCTGCCCTGCTGAAACACGTTAGGAGCTACATCGTTTTCCCTCAGGTGGAGGATTTGGCTACAGTTAAAGGTGACTTCTATGCCCTGGGACATATCCCCAACATCATAGGTGCCATTGATGGGGCCCATATAGCTCTGGTCCCCCCACGCAGGAGTGAACAGGTGTACAAGAACCGGAAGAGTTATCATTCGATGAATGTACAGATGGTATGTTTGGCAGACCAGTACATCTCACAGGTAAATGCTATGTTCCCTGGCTCTGTGCATGACGCCTACATCCTGCGGAATAGCAGCATCCCTTATGTGATGGGTCAACTCCAGAGGCACTGTGTGTGGCTATTAGGGGACTCTGGTTACCCAAACCTGTCATGGCTATTGACCCCAGTGAGGAATCCCAGGACCAGGGCAGAGGAACGCTACAATGAGGCCCATGGGCGGACTAGGAGGGTGATCGAATGCACCTTTGGCCTCCTGAAGGCCAGGTTCAGGTGCCTCCATATGACATGTGGTTCCCTATTCTACTCACCAAGGAAGGTGTGCCAGATCATCATCGCCTGCTCAATGCTTCACAATCTTGCTTTGCGACGCCAGGTGCCTTTTCTGCAGGAGGATGGTCCAGATGACGGTGTTGTGGCAGCTGTGGAGCCTGTGGACAGTGATGAGAAGGAAGCTGAGGAAGAAGACATAGACAACAGGGAGTCAGTCATACGGCAATATTTCCAGTGACACACAGGTGAGAACAATTTTTTTACTATTACATTCACTTTCACACTTCTACCTCTATCCTGTCTGTCAATTATAAGAAGTATTTGGTAACTGAGTTGTACATTTCCATTACGGTTTCACAGGTGTGGTTACTAACGTGTGTCATCTGCTTGCATCCTTCATGGACTTGTGATGTGTGACATAGGTATGTTGGCATCACATTTGAAAACACATTTTGTCACTGTAATTGGTAATACACATTTTCAAAATCACAGACTGACTCCAGATTGTTTTGTGGTTCAAGGGTGTTTATTGAAGTGCTAATTATTGGAGGGGGTGGCAAAATAATGATGGGTGATGGAGGAGGAATGTCCATGGCAGAGTCCAGTCTATTAGTCTCACAGGTGCACTGCCCATATGGGCATAGGAAGTGGAGCTGGGGCAGTTCCAATCTGGACAGGGTAACAAAGTGAGACAGTGGGATGACAATCAGGGTGGTCTCATTTCCTGGCGGGGGTCTTGCCATCTTGCTCTGTCCTGTTCCTGGATCTCAGGGACCGCTTGCGTGGTGGTTGTCCGCCTGCAGGGGGTGGGGTGCTGGTGTGGTGGTCCTGTGGCGGGGCATCCTGTCCACTAGCGCCGGCGGAGATGGTAGGCAGTTTATCGTCTAGGCTAGTGTCAGGGGCCCCTTGGTGTGCCACGGTGTTCCTCATGGTCTTTTGTATGTCCTTCAGCACGCCTACGATGGTGCCCAGGGCGGAGCTGATGGTTCTGAGCTCCTCCCTGAAGCCCAAATATTGTTCTTCCTGCAGGCGCTGGGTCTCCTGAAACTTGGCCAGGACCGTAGCCATCGTCTCCTGGGAGTGGTGGTAGGCTCCCATGATGGAGGAGAGGGCCTCGTGGAGAGTGGGTTCCCTTGGCCTGTCCGCCCCCTGTCGCACTGCAGCCCTCCCAGTTCCCCTGTGTTCCTGGGCCTCCGTCCCCTGGACCCTGTGCCCACTATCACTGCCCCCAGGTCCCTGTTGTTGTTGGGGTGGTGGGTTATCCTGGGTTCCCTGTAGTGGTGGACACACAGCTGATTGACGTGTCCTGGGTACGGAGGTATGGGCCCGCTGGGTGGGTGCTGTGCTGGTGTTACCAGAGGGTGGAAGGTCAGTGTTGGGCTCTGCCTGTGCGAGGGGAACCGACTGTCCCGAGGCCCACGATGGTCCTGGCTGGTCATCTGGATCCAGTTGGCCAGAGCTGCTGTCGTCACCTTGGGCCTCTTCTGTGAGTGGAGTGGAGATGTCAGGACCCTCCTGTGTGGTGACATTACGTAGTGGTCCTGCAGGGGTATAAGAGCATGATTATTGCGTGTGTGTGTGTCATGGTGTGCAATGGGTGGGTGTGCGTGTACCCCAGTGCAAGCATACCTGTGTGGGGGCTTCTGTGATGATGGTTGGGGGGTTGTTATGGGTATGTGCAGTGGGCATGCTTTAGTGATGGGTGTCTATGCTTAGTTGTGTCATACAGGGCTTGTTGTTGGGATGTGTGGTTTGTGTTATTAGTACATTAGTGAGGAGTTGTAGTGATAGGGGAGGGGGTGAGGGTGGGGGTGTGTGATAGCATGCAGGTAGGGTGGGGCTGATATGATAGTTAAGATTTGACTTACCAGTGTCCATTCCTCCACCGACTCCTCCGAGGCCCTCTGGATGCATGATGGTCAAGACCTGCACCTCCCATGTTGTTAGTTGTGGGGGGGGAGGTGGAAGTCCGCCGCCAGTCCGCTGAACCGTGATGTTGTGCCTGGAGACCACTGAACGCACCTTCCCCCGTAGGTCGTTCCACCTCTTCCTGATGTCCTCCTGATTTCTTGGATGCTGTCCCACAGCGTTGACCCTGTCGACGATTCTTCGCCATAGCTCCATCTTCCTGGCTATGGAGGTGTGCTGCACCTGTGCTCCAAATAGCTGTGGCTCTACCCATAAGATTTCCTCCACCATGACCCTGAGCTCCTCCTTGGAAAACCTGGGGTGTCTTTGGCGTGACATGGGGTGGTGTAGGTGATGTGTGGGGTGGTGTATGTGTTGATGAGTGTGGTGATGTGTGGTGGTGTGGGGTGTTTTGAGCATGGATGTTGTAATGGTGATGGTGTTGTCTGCCTCTGTGTGGTGAGGTTGTCTATTGCTGTAGTCTCTGTCTGTCGCCTTCGTCTTCAGTTTTTGGTCGTAGGGGTTTGTGGGTGATGTGGGTGTCTGTTTTATATTGTGTTGGGTGTGTGGGAGTGGTGTTTGTATGTGTATCAGGTGTGTGTATTTGGAATTGTCCAATGTGGTGGTGTTTTGGAGATGTTTGTGTATTTTGAGCGCGGCGGTGTGTACCGCCTATGGAATACCGCGGTTGAAAGCCCGCCGCATGGATTCGTGGGTCGTGATAGCATGGGCGTGTTTCTGTTGGCGTGATGGTGGAGGTTTTGTTTTCGCCAGTTTATCACTGACCTTTGGTGTGGCGGACTTGTGTGTGTGTCTGAATTTCGGCGGATTCCGAGATGTGGGTCATAATAGCTGTGGCCGAATTCCGCGGCCGCGGCGGTGTATTGGCGGTCTTCTGCACGGCGGTAAGCAGCTTTTACCGCCAATGTTGTAATGACCCCCTAAGTGTTCTGCTTTCCCTCTTATCTCATATCCGAATATTCATATTCAGACACCCACACAAGTCCGCCACACCAAAGGTCAGTGATAAACTGGCGAAAAAAAACCTCCACCGTCACGCCAACAGAAATACGCCCACACTATCACGACACTCAAATCCATGTGGCGGTCTTTCAACTGCGGTATTCCATTGGCGGTACACACCACCGCGCTCAAAATACACACACTCTTACAAAACACAGCCACATTGAACAATTCGAAATACACACACCTGATACACATACACACACCACTCCCACACACCCAATACAATATAAAACACACACCCACATCAACCACAAACCCCTATGACCACTATTACAGAAAGAAGGCCAGAGAGAGACACCACCATCCACAAACTAACATCCACAGGCACACAACACCATCACCCACACAACTTCCACGCACAAAACACCACACACCACTGCATATCACCACACTTATCACCACACACACCACCCGACACATCACCTACACCACCCCATGGCACGACAAAGACACCCCAGATTCTCGGAGGAGGAGCTCAGGGTCATGGTGGAGGAAATCGTCCGGGTAGAGCCACAGCTATTTGGATCACAGGTGCAGCACACCTCAATTGCAAGGAAGATGGAGCTATGGCGACGAATAGTCGACAGGGTCAAAGCAGTGGGACAACACCCAAGAAATCGGGAGGACATCAGGAAGAGGTGGATGACCTACGGGGGAAGGTGCGTTCCGTGGTCTCAAGACACCACAAGGCATTTCAGACGACTGGCGGCGGAACCCCATCTCCTCACCCATAACTAACAACATGGGAGGAGCAAGTCTTGGCGATTCTGAATCCTGAGGGCCTCGCAGGAGTCGGTGGAGGAATGGACTCTGGTAAGTCAAACCTTTAACTAGCATATCCCCCACCCTACCTGCATGCTATCACACCCCCTAAACCATCATCACACAAGCCCCCACACAGGAATGACAGCACTGGGGTACACGCTCACCCACCCATTGCACACCATGACACACACAGATGCAATAATCATGCCTTTCCACCCCTGCAGGACCACTACCCAACATCACCAGACAGGAGGGTACAGAAATCTCCACTCCACCCACAGAAGAGGCCCACAGTGATGACAGCACCTCTGTCCACCTGGATCTAGATGACCTGCCCGGACCATCATGGGCTCGGGACAGTCGGTTCCCCTCACACAGGCACAGGCCACCACAGACCTTCCCCCCTCTGGAAACACCAGCACAGCACCCACCCAGCGGGCCCATACCTCCATCCCCAGGACACGCCAATCAGCTGTGTGTCCACCACTACAGGGAACCCAGGATAACCCACCACCCCAACAACAACAGGGACCTGGGGGCAGTGGCAGTGGGCACACGGTCCAGGGGACGGAGGCCTAGGAACACAGGGGAACTGGGAGGGCTTCTGTGTGACAGGGGGCGGACAGGCCAAGGGAACCCACTCTCCATGAGGCCCTCTCCTCCATCATGGGAGCATACCACCACTCCCAGGAGACAATGGCAACGGTACTGGCCAAGTTTCAGGAGACCCAGCGGCTGCAGGAGGAACAGTATTTGGGGTTCAGGGAGGAACTCAGAACCATCAGCTCCGCCCTGGGCACCATCACAGGGGTGCTGAAGGAAGTACTCAACACCAGGAGGGACACTGTGGCACTACAAGGGGCCCTGACACTAGCATGGACGATGAACTGCCCACCACCAGCACCCTACCCCCTGCAGAGGGAGAACCACCCCGCAAACGGTCCCTGAGATCCAGGACCAAGACAGAGCACGATGCCAAGACCCCTGCCAAGAAATGAGACCACCCTGATTGTCATCCTACTTTGTCACCCTGTCCATATTGAAACTGCCCCAGCTCCACTTCCTATGCCCATATGGGCAATGCACCTGTGAGACTAATAGACTGGACTCTGCCATGGACACTCCTTCGCCATCACCCCTCACCATTTAACTTCCCCCTGCAATATTTTGTATTTAAATAAACACACCTAAAGCACCAAAAGATCTGGAGTCTGTCTGTGATTTAGAAATAGTGCATTTGCAATTACAGTGACAAAATGTTCAGGAAATAGTAATGTCAACATACCTATGTCACACAGCTCTAGTCCCTGAGGAATCTAAGCAGATGACACACATTGGGACCCACACCTGTGAAACCGTAAGGGAAAGTGACAACTCAGTGACCATACACTGGGTGAAATCGACAGACAGGATAGAGGTAGAAGTGTAAAAGTACATGTAGTAGGCAGGAATGTATTCTCACCTGCGTTTCACTGGACATATTGCTGGATGACTGAGTCCCTGTTCTGCATGCCTTCTTCCTCTGCTTCCTCCTCATCACTGTCCACAGGCTCCACAGCTGCCACAACACCACCATCTGTACCATCCTCCTGCAGAAAAGGCACCTGTTGTCGCAAAGCCAAGTTATGAAGCATACAGCAGGCCACGATGATCTGGCACACCTTCTTTGGTGAGTAGAATAGGGATCCACCTGTCATATGGAGGCACCTGAACCAGGCCTTCAGGAGGCCAAAGGTCCGCTCGATCACCCTCCTAGTTCACTCATGGGCATCATTGTAGCGTTCCTCTGCCCTTGTCCCGGGATTCCTCACTGGGGTCAGTAGCCATGACAGGTTGTGGTAACCAGAGTCACCTAATAGCCACACATGTTGCCTCTGGAGTTGACCCATCACATAAGGGATGTTGCTATTCCGCATGATGTAGGTGTCATGCACTGAGCCAGGGAACATGGCATTCACATGGGAGATGTACTGGTCTGCCAAACATACCATCTGTATATTCATGGAATGATAACTCTTCCGGTTTCTGTACACCTGTTCACTCCTGTGGGGGGGGAACCAAAGCCACATGGGTCCCATCAGTGGCACCTATGATGCTGGGGATATGTCCAAGGGCATAGAAGTCACCTTTCACTGTATGAAAATCCTCCACCTGAGGGAAAACGATGTTGCTCCGCATGTGTTTCAGCAGGGCAGACAACACTCTGGACAATACGTTGGAAAACATAGGCTGGGACATCCCTGATGCAACGGCCAAGGAAATGGAGCACTGATAGCACCTGCACTTGAGGGGGGATTCCTGTGGGATGGCGGATTGCTGACATCAGGTCAGGCTCCAACTGTATACACAGTTCCTGGATTGTGGCACGGTCAAACCTGTAGGTGATTATCAAATTTCTTTCCTCCATTGTCGACAGGTCCACTAGCGGTCGGTACACCGGAGGATTCCGACATCTCCTCACATGTCCCAGCGGACGGTGCCTATGAAGGACAACAGCGAGCACAGAGTCAAACAACTCAGAGTTATGTACCCACAGTCTACACAGAACACCATTCATATACAAAATGTGGCCTGTATGTGTGTTGAGAGTAGGCCTAGGTATGTGTGACGCAGTTGGTAATTAGACCATGTGGGCCCCTGAAATGGCGGCTGCCTGACCTCTAAAGTGGGACAATGGGATGTAAGGTAACTGCGCTGGCGTTGTACACCGTCGCGGTAGGCGGTCGAAGACCGCGGCGCAATGCTGCATTGGTTAACATTGGACCCTATGGGTCCCAGGAGCCAATGACGATATACGCAGGCGGTGATGGTACGCACTGCCGCGGACGTGACCGCCGCGGACGTGACCGCCATTTTCTATCTGTTGAATCACTCTACACCTGATCTTCGACAGGAGAGGACCTACACTGCAAGTGCTGCTGTGACCTCGGTCTGGAAGAGACAATGGCTCGTGCGTCTGGGGAAAGGGTCCCTGCCTTCACATCGAAGGAGTTGGAGAAGCTTGTGGATGGGGTCCTCCCCCAGTACACACTACTCTATGGTCCTCCAAACCAACAGGTAAGTACACAGGGAGCATGTTGTATGGGCTATGCCTGTGTGGAGAGGGCTGGTTGTAAGAAGGAAGGGGGCAGAGTTCTGAGTGCATGAAAGACGGTGGGTGTTTGTGCCACATGGCAAGGGTAGGAATGGGGGCCACTCACTTTGACGGCGCAGTTGGTAATGACTTCTCTTCTTCCCCTGTACATTTCATGTAGGTCAGCGCCCACCAGGAGAAGGATATTTGGGGTGCCATCGCCAAGGACGTACGGACCCTGGGGGTCCACCACCCACTGCCAGAAAAGATGGGAGGACATTCGCCGCTGGAGCAAGAAGATGGCGGAGGCTCAGCTGGTGATGGCCTCCCAACGTGGGAGGGGTGCCCGTCGAACCATGACCCCCCTGATGTTCCGGATCCTGGCGGTGGCCTACCCGGTGTTGGATGGGCTCTTGAGGGCATCACAGCAGACACAAGCGGGTGAGTACACTCTCATTCAGCTGACTTTGCGCGCAGTGGAGGGGTCTGGTTGAGGGAGGAGGACTGTGGGTTTCCCTAGGCCAGGGCGAGTTCCATAGGCTAGGCCCTTTCGTAAGGCATGGCCCTGTGGCCCCCCACCCCACCTCGGTAGAGTGGCAAGTACAGATATTCATGCACCTGTGTCGTCTATGTGTGCATATGTCGTCCATAGCCTTTTAGGCCATTTCCCAGGAATTGCACTGTGGAGCCCAACAGCGCGACGTAGTGCAGGGGGCTTCTGTGTCTGTCTTGTCCGCCAACGGTAACGGTAAGCCATGCACTCAACATGTCTTTCTTCTGTTCCCCCCCCCTTTTTTGCGGTCTCCCTGTTCTTGTGTGCATTAGCATCATCAGGCAGAGGAGCAGTGGCGCCGGAGCACGAGGGAACTGCATCCCACATGGCCATGGAGGGCCACACTACGGACTCTGAATACACCAGTGGGACGGAGGGCGAGGGGAGCACCACAGCGGTGACAGGAGCTGAAACCAGCGACACGGACTCGTCCTCCGCTCCCTTGTGGTGGCGGCAACATCTGTGCCCCCCACTTCTACAGGTACAGCCGCCACCCCCCTACCAGCACCGCCTTCCAAGCAGCCCCTCAGCCTTCGCCCCGTGCCCGCTCACCCAGGAGGGTGGGCATCACCTTTGCCCCAGGCACCTCAGCCCCTGCCCCGGTCACCTCTGCTGCCCTCAGTGAGGAGGCCATTGACCTCCTCAGGTCACTCACTGTTGGGCAGTCTACCATTTTGAACGCCATCCAGGGTGTAGAAAGGGAGTTGCAACAAACCAATGCATTCCTGGAGGGCATTCATTCTGGTCAGGCGGCCCTTCACCGAACCTTTCAAACTCTGGCCTCAGCACTGATGGCAGCCATTGTCCCTGTGTCTAGCCTCCCCCCTCCAACTTCCTCCGCCCAGACCTAATCCCCTGTACATCTGCCTATCCCAAGCACACCATCAGACCAGCCTGCACACACCTCAACACACAAGGAAAGCTCAGGCAAACATAAGCACCACACATCCCACAGGCACTCACGCAAGCATCACACACATACAGGCACACCAACATCCACTGACTCCACTGTGTCCCTCTCCTCCACGTCTCCCTCCTCCCTCCCAGTCTCGTCTACACTCACACCTGCATGCACTACCTCTACAGACACTACGTCCCGCACCAGCACACCCACCAGCACTCCAAGCTCTCGTGCAGTCACCACCCCCACTACCATTCACACGTCCCCTGTGTCCTCTCCCAGTGTGTCTGTGACGCCCCCTCCGAAGATACACAAACGCAGGCACACACCCACCCAACAGCCATCCACCTCACAACAGCCTCCAGCGCATGCACCTGCACCCAAAGCCACAAAACTTACACCTCCTACAACCACCACCTCTTCCTCCACTCCCAAACCCCCTCCAGCTACCCGTCCCAGTGTCTCCAAACAACTTTTCCTGCCCACCATTAACCTATTTCCCACCACCCCCCGTCCAACTCATAGGTCCCGAACTAGCACCTCAGCCACAAAATCTACAGGACCAGTGGCACCTGTTGTCACAGGTATGTGGAGTGCACTGGCCACCAGGACAGCAAGTGTGTCACGGAGCCACAGCACAGCCAGTCCCCCCCCTGTGAAGCACCAGAAGTTGGCCAGTGCCCGGCAGGAGAGGGGGAAGACTCCAGCCACCCAAGCCGCTCCCAGGGGTCCCGGGGGAGTGTGGACTCAGCTGTGACTCCTCCCAAGGTGGGGAAGGGCCAGAAGAAACCCAGCAAGTCTGGGAGGAGCAGCACGGGGGAGAAGACCGCCATCATCCCTGCTGGCCGGGTGGGCCCCACCAGCCCCATCGTCGCTGCCCAGGAGGCCGCTGCAGCCCCATCGTCGCTACCCAGGGGGGCCCCGCCAGCCCCATCGTCACTGCCCAGGAGGCCACCGCCTGCCCTATCGTCGCTGCCCAGGAGGCCACTGCCAGCCACAGCCCAGCTGCCCAGGAGGGCCCCGCCAGCCACAGCCCAGCTGCCCAGGAGGACCACGCCAGCCACAGCCCAGCTGCCCAGGAGGACCCCGACAGCCACAGCCCGGCTGCCCAGGAGGGCCCCGTCAGCCACAGCTCAGCTGCCCAATGAAGGACCGCCAGCCCCAGCCCAGTTGGGCAATGAAGGACAGCCAAGTCAAGCAGCGCTGAACAGGGCAAGCACCGCTGAACAGGGCAAGCACCGCCAAGTCAAGCACCACTGAACAGGGTAAGCACCGCTGAACAGGGCAAGGACCGCCAAGTCAAGCACCGCTGAACAGGGCAAGGACCACCAAGTCAAGCACCACTGAACAGGGCAAGGACTGCCAAGTCAAGCACCGCTGAACAGGGCAAGCACCGCTGAAAAGGGCAAGGACTGCCAAGTGAAGCACCTCTGAACAGGGCAAGCACCGCTGAACAGGGCAAGGACCGCCAAGTCAAGCACCGCTAAACAGGGCAAGGACCGCCAAGTCAAGCACAGCTGAACAGGGCAAGGACCGCCAACTCAAGCACCGCTGAACAGGGCAAGCACCACTGAACAGGGCAAGGACCGCCAAGTCAAGCACCGCTGAACAGGGCAAGCACAGCTGAACAGGGCAAGGACCGCCAAGTCAAGGACCGCTGAACAGGGCAAGGACCGCCAAGTCAAGCACCGCTGAACAGGGCAAGGGCCGCCAAGTCAAGCACCGCTGAACAGGGCAAGCACCGCTGAACAGGGCAAGGACTGTCAAGTCAAGCACCGCTGAACAGGGCAAGCACCGCTGAACAGGGCAAGGACCGCCAAGTCAAGCACCGCTGAACAGGGCAAGGACCGCCAAGTCAAGCACCGCTAAACAGGGCAAGGACCGCCAAGTCAAGCACCGCTGAACAGGGCAAGGATCGCCAACTCAAGCACCGCTGAACAGGGCAAGCACCGCTGAACAGGGCAAGGACCGCCAAGTCAAGCACCGCTGAACAGGGCAAGCACAGCTGAACAGGGCAAGCACCGCTGAACAGGGCAAGCACCGCTGAACAGGGCAAGGACCGCCAAGTCAAGCACCGCTGAACAGGGCAAGCACCGCTGAACAGGGCAAGAACCGCCAAGCACCGCTAAACAGGGCAAGCACCGCCAACTCAAGCACCGCTAGCCCATGAGCGGCAGGGGCAGTGACGCAACAGGGACCGTCACGGGGTGAGTGATGGACTCTGGGCAAGTCAAGCACCGCTAAACAGGGCAAGGACGCCAAATCAAGCACAGCTGAACAGGGCAAGGACCGCCAACTCAAGCACCGCTGAACAGGGCAAGCACCACTGAACAGGGCAAGGACCGCCAAGTCAAGCACCGCTGAACAGGGCAAGCACAGCTGAACAGGGCAAGGACCGCCAAGTCAAGGACCGCTGAACAGGGCAAGGAGCGCCAAGTCAAGCACCGTTGAACAGGGCAAGGACCGCCATATCAAGCACCGCTGAACAGGGCAAGCACCGCTGAACAGGGCAAGGACCGCCAAGTCAAGCACCGCTGAACAGGGCAAGCACCGCTGAACAGGGCAAGGACTGTCAAGTCAAGCACCGCTGAACAGGGCAAGCACCGCTGAACAGGGCAAGGACCGCCAAGTCAAGCACCGCTGAACAGGGCAAGGACCGCCAAGTCAAGCACCGCTAAACAGGGCAAGGACCGCCAAGTCAAGCACCGCTGAACAGGGCAAGGATCGCCAACTCAAGCACCGCTGAACAGGGCAAGCACCGCTGAACAGGGCAAGGACCGCCAAGTCAAGCACCGCTGAACAGGGCAAGCACAGCTGAACAGGGCAAGGACCGCCAAGTCAAGGACCGCTGAACAGGGCAAGGACCGCCAAGTCAAGCACCGCTGAACAGGGCAAGGGCCGCCAACTCAAGCACCGCTGAACAGGGCAAGCACCGCTGAACAGGGCAAGGACCGCCAAGTCAAGCACCGCTGAACAGGGCAAGCATTGCTGAACAGGGCAAGGACCGCCAAGTCAAGCACCGCTGAACAGGGCAAGCACCGCCAAGTCAAGCACCGTTGAACAGGGCAAGGACCGCCAACTCAAGCACCGCTAAACAGGGCAAGCACCGCTGAACAGGGCAAGGACCGCCAAGTCAAGCACCGCTGAACAGGGCAAGCACCGCTGAACAGGGCAAGGACCGCCAAGCACCGCTGAACAGGGCAAGCACCGCCAACTCAAGCACCGCTAGCCCATGAGCGGCAGGGGCAGTGACGCAACAGGGACCGTCACGGGGTGAGTGATGGACTCTGGGCACCAGTCCCCCTCCAGAACCAGTGGAGACGTGCATCCACTACGTCTGTCCTTGGCAGGATGAACCACTCTGGGCACCAGTCCCCCTCCAGAACCAGTGGAGACATGCATCCACTCCGTCTGTCCTTGGCAGGATGAAGCACTCTGGGCACCAGTCCCCCTCCAGAACCAGTGGAGACATGCATCCACTCCGTCTGTCCTTGGCAGGATGAAGCACTCTAGGCACCAGTCCCCCTCCAGAACCAGTGGAGACATGCATCCACTCCGTTTGTCCTTGGCAGGATGAAGCACTCTGGGCACCAGTCCCCCTCCAGAACGAGTGGAGACTGTTATCCACTGGAGAGACTGTGGCTTTGCACTCCCCAGGATATGGCAGTGGGCAACCCACCCACTGTAGAGACTTGAGAGACTGTGGCTTTGCACTCCCCAGGATGCAGCAGTGGGCAAACCACCCACTGTAGAGACTTGAGAGACTGTGGCTTTGCACTCCCCAGGATGCAGCAGTGGGCAAACCACCCACTGTAGAGACTTGAGAGACTGTGGCTTTGCACTCTCCAGGATACGGCAGTGGGAAAACCACCCACTGGAGAGACTTGAGAGACTGTGGCTTTGCACTCCCCAGGATACGGCAGTGGGCAACCCACCCACTGGAGAGACTTGAGAGACTGTGGCTTTGCACTCCCCAGGATGCAGCAGTGGGCAAACCATTCACTGTAGAGACTTGAGAGACTGTGGCTTTGCAATCCCCAGGATATGGCAGTGGGCAAACCACCCACTGGAGAGACTTGAGAGACTGTGGCTTTGCACTCCCCAGGATATAGCAGTGGGCTAACCACCCACTGGAGAGACTTGAGAGACTGTGGCTTTGCACTCCCCAGGATATGGCAGTGGGCAAACCACCCACTGGAGGGAATTGTGAGACTGTGGCTTTGCACTCCCCATGATATGGCAGTGGGTAAACCACCCACTGTAGAGACTTGAGAGACTGTGGCTTTGCACTCCCCAGGATACATCAATGGGCATGGAGCCCCCTCGTGGATCTGGCGTGCTGCACTCATCCGGCTGAGGTGCCCCCCCTTCTCTTCCCTCTAAGGTGCCTGTTGTATTTCTATCTGATGCCCCTGAAGTGTTCTCTCTGTTTTGATCTGGTATCGTTTGTGGGCCTCGCCCATGCATTTTGGGCCCAGTGGTCCACGGACTATGAATGGTGCAATACCTGGACTACTAATCTTGGTGTATATTTTGTTAATAGTGTATATATGTATATATTTGCTTACTGAAATTTGATATATTACAATGGTTACACTCATTTCCTTTTGTCTTTGCATTCTTCTGGGGGGTTGGGGTGTGTAACTGTAATGTTTAGATATGCATTGGTGTGTGTGTTGTAGTGGGTGAGGGTGGGGGTGGGGGTGTTGTGTGTGTGTGTCCCTGTTTTTTGCCTTCCCCCTCCCCTGTGTCATAGGTGCAGTACTCACCGTGGTCTTCGCCGTCGGCGTTGGTGCTCCTGGTACAGGAGCAGGAAGACTATTGCAGGGAGAATATGGAGTTCCGGCTCCATGGTGTCCTCCTTCCTCGTGGAGTGTGTAGAGGTGAGCGTTTTTCCTTCGAAATTCCTGTTTCCGCCGTGTTTTTATCCACGGTGAATCCGCCCCGGAAAAGGTGGCGGATTGGCCTGTCATAATAGTGTGGGCGGTACATTGTCCTCTGCCTGTCTGTTGGTGGTGACCGCCGCGCTGTTTGTTTGTACCGCCGTGGCGGTCGGAGTGTTAAAGTTGCTGTCTTTGTTGGCGGTTTCCGCCACGGTCGTAATTCCAAAATCTTTACCGCCGGCCTGTTGGCGGTCTTACTACCGCTTCAACACCGTCCTCCAGGGTTGTAGTGATCCCCTTTGTTTCCAATGGTTAGTTACTTTTTCTTCAGATGGATACATTTTCCTATAAATTACTTTCCTTAAGAATGAGCCCCAAAGCAGTACCTCCCTGAGAGCGGGATTCAGTAGTGCTGATTAATCAAGGAAGTCATGAAACACATCCCTGGTAAAGTATCCATCATTGTGTGTCTGGGCTGTGAGGTGAATGTTAGGCAAAACTATGCAAAGACAACTACGTGGCTGTCAAGCTGATAACACACACCTGGGCTTCTCTGGTGAGGCTGCAGAAACAGGCAATAATAATACCCTCTAGAGTTTATTTGATGGTGAAGACATAGCAGATCATTATACAGAGACTGCACCCTAGCCAAGCAAGTAAGCCATGGAGACGCTCACATGCCATGTTTCTCTGCAAATCAGACCACAACCTTCCCCATAGTTTACAGGCCTCCCGCCGTCAAAGCCCAGCTCACCTGAGTTCTTGTTCAGTTCTGATGGAGGTTGAAGACAATCCGACCCCACCCTGAAACTGCTTGTTCCAGCACACTAGTTTTTAAAACAGTGCACTAAGAACAGAAGCTCAAGGGAAGGGGGGAAGTGGATAAAATAAAAAAGAGAGACAACACCGTTCTTGCGTTTCCACTGTTGAAGTGCTGCACAAATCTGCGGCCCTTTCTGACTTCTGTAGAAACTGGTGTCTAATGAAACATAAACAAAGAACAGATAAGTGCAACCTATTCCTAAATGGGTTCCTGACTATCCCTTTATTTATTAGAAATTCTCTTCTAAAAGTACCTCTTGGATCCTGGTCTCTAGTTTCCAGGTTTGGAATGTGTTACTGCTCTGGGATGTG
Source organism: Pleurodeles waltl (assembly GCF_031143425.1). Lineage (NCBI taxonomy): Eukaryota > Metazoa > Chordata > Amphibia > Caudata > Salamandridae > Pleurodeles > Pleurodeles waltl. The sequence goes on from NC_090446.1 coordinate 73,126,028, forward strand.
TTTTCTATTACTGTAAAGCTTCTAAAACATTAAACAAATACCGTTATCAGAATTACCAATATCAAACATTCATCATAATATAACTAAAGCCTAAATTCCCAATAGCAGACTCACTTTTCCCATATTTCCAGAATCTTTTATAAAACAAATACTGTACTTTTACATCAAAATACAGCATGTAATTTGTGCAAGTCCTTGATTTACTGTTTGCCTTGCTGTCAATGGTTTCCACTGTTCGATTCCCAAAAGTTCCATGAAAAAAACAATGTCCGCTTCACAAAGTTCCGCAAAATACTCCTGCAACAAAGAGCCTGAATCACAATGCTCGTGGAAGGCACTTCGCCTCAAACTGTCTATACATGAATCCAGAAATTGCCGTCAAAGCTCCCTCAGGTAATAAAAAGTTTTGCACTTACTTGTTGCTGGCAAGAGATACTGATCAGTCTAACCTTGTCTTCTTTCTCTTTTGCAGGTTACTCGTAGGAGAGAGGCTGAGGCAAGGAGGAACCGGAAACCGGAAGAAGGAAGAGCCAGCAGCTGCGCCCATTGAAGTCAAAGAAAGTCTGTAAAGAGCAGGAGTGCCAGCGCCGAGGGATCTGTTCTCAGGTAAGCGGGAGGTAGACGAGCACAAGCACTGGGTGAGGCTCGGGATGCCTTTTATAGACAGGGCTGGGTGTGGTTCGAAGAGCTAGGTGTGGTTTGAAGGGCTGGGTGTGGTCCTCACATGCTGCACATGTTCTTGGAAGGTGTGCAGAGCTGGGTGTGGTTTGAAGAGCTGGGTGTGGTCCTCACATGCTGCACATGTTCTTGAAAGGTGTGCAGAGTTTCAGTTATTATGCAAATGAGTTGGATTAACACATGGCCTAGGGAGGAGTGTTTTAAAGAAGCCTTGGTAAAAGCAAGGCCCAATGTGTAAACAAAACAGCACATTAAACAACATACACAGAAGCCTAGGGGGGGGGAAGGTGAGATAACAAGAAAGGCTTTCAATAGTAAGTTTAAAAGGGAGCTATTACAGAACCCACTAGTGCAGTGAGAGGGGATAGGCTCTTTGCTGTGTACAAACCCTAACAGTTGCCCCCCTCAAAGGCCCTGCTACAGGACGGGGTTTTCCTGGATTTTTTAAATAAAACCGTCTAATCAGCTGTGGGGCATGTACATATGATGCTGGTTCCCATGAATTCTCAGATTCATCCCATCCTTTCCATTCTACTAAATAAAACAGATGTCCACTAATTCTTTTTGAGTCTTTTATGCTTTTCACTTCATATTCCAGATTTCCCTTAATTGGTATGGGTGGAGGTGGTGGTTCAGGTCGGGTTTTTGAGTTGTACGGCTTAAGCAAGGACACATGGAATGTAGTATGTACTGGATATTCTTTTGGTAAATCTAATTTTACTGTTACCGGGTTTACTATGGCAGTTATACTAAAGGGTCCAATGAAACGTGGTTGCAGCTTTCGGGATCCCTCTATGTTTAGGTTCTTTGTGGAGAGCCATACCTTGTCACCAATTTTATACATTAGGGCCTCAAACCTGTGTTTGTCTGCTTGTCTTTTCATGCTTTCCTTGTACTTTAATAAATGTTTCCTGGCTTTGTCTTGTATGTCACCTAACCTCGTTAGTCTATCCGTTACTGTAGGCAACAGGGAATCTTCTAACAAAATGGGTATAGCTCTTGGATGATACCCCTGCAAGAAATAGAATGGTGAGCAAAGTAGAGCTGAATGCTCAGTATTATTATAAACAAACTCTGCTACAGGAAGAGCTTCCAACCATTCACTAGAATAATCAGCCAATAAACAACGTAGCGTTTGAAGTAAGGTTTGGTTCAGTCGTTCAGTCTGTCCATCTGTCTCTGGGTGGAAAGCAGTGGATAAGGCCACATCTATTTTCAGTTTTTCACATAATTTTTTCCAAAATCTGGAGTTGAACTGGCTCCCTCGGTCTGACACCACTTTGCTTGGCAAACCATGTAAACGCACAATTTCCCTTATAAAAATATTGGCAAATTCTGCCGCCGTGGGTAATTTCCGCAATGGTACAAAATGTGCCATTTTAGATAAAAAAATCCACTATAACCAACACTGTTGTGAAGGATTTTACAGGTGGTAAACCTACAATAAAGTCTACGCTCACAGTGTGCCAAGGTTGTTTGGGTGTTGGCATTGGTATTAACAAGCCGTCAGGAGCCTTATGAGAAGATTTATGTCTTGCACAAATTGGACAGGTAGTGACAAATTGCTTAATGTCCTTTCTTATAGTGTCCCACCAAAAGTGTTTTTGCACATTTTCCAGGGTTTTTACCCAACCAGGATGACCTGCCAACGGTGAGGCGTGATGCCAAATTATCACCTGTGTTTGTAATTCAGAGGTGGGCACTAACAGCATGTTGTCGTGATACAATAAACCTCGTTGTATTGTGTTATGGGAATCCTTTAACCAATACTGAGGTGCTATTTGCATGTGTGCATTATATAGATCTGTGATGAAATCCTTCTGTTGTACTGGTGCCAACAACTTTTGGGGAGGAATAATGGGTTCTCCTATTTTATCTTGTTTCATGTCTGAGGTATGTCCGTATCTAGATAACACATCAGATTGAATTTGTTGTGCACCTGGTCTATAGGTTATAACAAAGTCAAATGTGCTAAAAAAAAATAACCAGCGCATCTGACGTGGTGTTAGTGCTTTAAGTGATCCAAAAAACTGTAGGTTCTTATGGTCAGAAAATATTGTAACTGGGTACTTGGCTCCCATTAAATGGTGCCTCCATTCTGAAAAGGCTACTTTGATAGCTAGTAGTTCCCTTTCAGCCACAGTGTAATTTTGTTCAGCTGGCAATAACTTTTTGGAATAGAAGGCTATAGGATGTAACTGGCCATCTACTGCATCTCGTTGAGAGAGAACTCCTCCTAAAGCTACTTGTGAAGCATCCACTTCAACAAAAAAGGGCAAGTCAGGATCAGGATGTTTCAGAATTGGGGCTGAAGTGAACTTTTGTTTTAGGAGTTGAAAGGCGTGTGCCGCCTCATCAGTCCAAATAAATCGTTGCCCTTTCCGCAACAAGGTAGTTATTGGGGCCGCAATGTCTGCAAAATGTGCAATAAACCTCCTATAAAAATTGGCGAACCCCAGAAATTTCTGAATATCTTTTACAGAGGATGGTTCTGGCCAATCAGCAATAGCACTGATTTTCTTTACATCCATAGTTATTCCTTGAGGTGACAGGCAGTATCCTAAAAAGTCCACCTTGTTGACATTAAAAGTACACTTTTCTAACTTAGCAAAAAGATGATTTTCTTTTAACTTTGATAATACTGCACGAACATGTTGGGTATGTTCTTCTGAGTTCTTAGAGTAAATGAGGATGTCGTCTATGTATACTATGACACAAACGTCCAGGAATTCGTGTAGGACCTCATTTATAAAGAACTGAAAGGCCGCAGGGGCATTACATAACCCAAAGGGCATTACTGTGTACTCAAATAAACCAAACTTTGTCTTGAAAGCTGTCTTCCACTCATCCCCCTCTTTTACTCGGACCAGGTGGTAAGCTCCCCGCAGATCTAGTTTAGTGTATACAGTAGAATGTCTTAATTGATCCAACAACACAGGTATTAGAGGAAGAGGATATTTATTCTTTATTGTAGCCTTATTTAGTCCTCTATAATCGATACACGCGCGCAGGGATTTATCCGGCTTCGGGATAAAAAAGAGTGGAGATGACACCGGAGATGTGGAATGACGGATGAACCCAGAATGTAGTAGGTCATCTAGGTAGGTTCTTAAGTATTTGGTTTCTTCGTCAGTCAAAGCATATACTCTGTTATTAGGTAAAGGGGCCCCTGGGATAAGATCTATACGGCAGTCATAAGACCGATGTGGGGGCAGCACACTAGCCTTTACTGGATCAAAGACGTCTTTAAAGTCAGAATATTCAGGAGGGAGACTTGGTTCATCTTGTGTAACACTAGCACAGTGTAATACTGTGCTCTGTTCTGTACCTGCTTCTTGATAGCAATTGGTTCTACAGAAAGAGGAATCCAAAGTAACAGTTCTATTCACCCAATCAATTTTTGGGTTATGAGTTGTTAACCAGGGTACCCCGAGAATCAAACCAAAATTAGGAGTATCTATCAGATCAAAGCTAATCACCTCTGTGTGCCCGTTCTGACAGACCATAACAAGTGGACTTGTTTGTTTTGTGATTAATCCAGAGGTCAATTCTGACCCATCCACTGCACATACTGCTTCTGGACAAGGCTTTAGGCACATAGGAAGTCCTAAGATTTCAGCTAACTTATTATCCACAAAATTTCCTGTCGCGCCTGAGTCCAGTAGGACAGGGAGAGAATGCCTCACTTGGGTAGTAACAATTAAAACGACCTGAATTATGAAATGTCTAGGTATGTGCGGTACCCTGAAGGCTGCAGCATTAGAGGTTTGATTAAGATGTTTTCTCGAACAAGTAACCTCTCCCCTTGTCGAGCTTAATCGTTTCCCGATTCAGTTGAGGAGGTGGAGGAAACAGCACCCTTTCGTGGAGTTTTAGGCTTTACTGGACATTCTCTGGCAAAGTGACCTGCCCTGCCACAATATAAACATAATTGAAATGTTCTCCTTCTTTCTTTTTCTTCTGATGTGAGTGGACCTCTGAGTGTCCCTATTTGCATAGGCTCTGGTTCAGGGAGTTTATTATCTGTGTCTTTCTTCTCGTGTCTAATAAAAGTTAACCGTGATTCCAGTTTGTATTTATCTCCCTTTCTTTCTCCTAGTCTATGTTCTAATTTCACAACTAAATCTACAAAGTCCGAATAGTCTTTTGGCAAATCAACGATATGAGCCAGCGCGTCTTTTAACTCGTCTCTCAAACCTTTATAAAAAAGGGAGACACGCTTTTCTTCTGGCCACTGTGTCTCGGTGAGTAAACGATTAAAACTAGTGAGATAGGTCAATAAATCCTTGTTACCTTGTTTAAGATTTAAAAGCTCATTATCACTTGCCTGCATGAAAGTGTGTTTTGCAAAAAGGCTGGTCATGGTACGTTTAAATTGATTCCAATTATGGAGGATGGGATCATCTCTATCCACGAAAGGAATTGACCAATTGGCTGCTGTGCCACCCAAATAAGACAAGACGAATGCCACTTTCGTATCATCAGTAGGGAACTGTTGTGGCTTACAAATGAAGTGTAATTGACATTGATTGATAAAAACATGGAATTTGTTACTATCTCCATGAAAACGTTCAGGTGCTGCTAAGGGCACAACATTAGGAACATTAACAGTAACCTCAACTGGGGAAGGCAACGTTGTATGTTTTGATGGCGCCCCTGTCTCTGAGGAGGTTTTAAACAAAGGCGTAGAAGCTGTGTTCCACTGAGATCCCCTAAATTTATACCTGCTTAAATCCTGTTTTAAAGAGGTATTCTCCATCTTTAATCTCTCTATTTCCTCTTGCATATGTTGCAAGATGCCAGACACTGATTCATTATGAACCAAGTCCTCATTTAGGGCCTGCGCCATATCCGTGACGTCAATGCCCTCTATTTCTTCCCCGGTATTCATCGTCCACCAGAACTGAAATTTTTTAAGGCTTGTGCTTCTGTCAAAGCCCAGCTCACCTGAGTTCTTGTTCAGTTCTGATGGAGGTTGAAGACAATCCGACCCCACCCTGAAACTGCTTGTTCCAGCACACTAGTTTTTAAAACAGTGCACTAAGAACAGAAGCTCAAGGGAAGGGGGGAAGTGGATAAAATAAAAAAGAGAGACAACACCGTTCTTGCGTTTCCACTGTTGAAGTGCTGCACACATCTGCGGCCCTTTCTGACTTCTGTAGAAACTGGTGTCTAATGAAACATAAACAAAGAACAGATAAGTGCAACCTATTCCTAAATGGGTTCCTGACTATCCCTTTATTTATTAGAAATTCTCTTCTAAAAGTACCTCTTGGATCCTGGTCTCTAGCTTCCAGGTTTGGAATGTGTTACTGCTCTGGGATGTGTTTTCTATTAATGTAAAGCTTCTAAAACATTAAACAAATACCGTTATCAGAATTACCAATATCAAACATTCATCATAATATAACTAAAGCCTAAATTCCCAATAGCAGACTCACTTTTCCCATATTTCCAGAATCTTTTATAAAACAAATACTGTACTTTTACATCAAAATACAGCATGTAATTTGTGCAAGTCCTTGATTTACTGTTTGCCTTGCTGTCAATGGTTTCCACTGTTCGATTCCCAAAAGTTCCATGAAAAAAAACAATGTCCGCTTCACAAAGTTCTGCAAAATACTCCTGCAACAAAGAGCCTGAATCACAATGATCGTGGAAGGCACTTCGCCTCAAACTGTCTATACATGAATCCAGAAATTGCCGTCAAAGCTCCCTCAGGTAATAAAAAGTTTTGCACTTACTTGTTGCTGGCAAGAGATACTGATCAGTCTAACCTTGTCTTCTTTCTCTTTTGCAGGTTACTCGTAGGAGAGAGGCTGAGGCAAGGAGGAACCGGAAACCGGAAGAAGGAAGAGCCAGCAGCTGCGCCCATTGAAGTCAAAGAAAGTCTGTAAAGAGCAGGAGTGCCAGCGCCGAGGGATCTGTTCTCAGGTAAGCGGGAGGTAGACGAGCACAAACACTGGGTGAGGCTCGGGGGATGCCTTTTATAGACAGGGCTGGGTGTGGTTCGAAGAGCTGGGTGTGGTTTGAAGGGCTGGGTGTGGTCCTCACATGCTGCACATGTTCTTGGAAGGTGTGCAGAGCTGGGTGTGGTTTGAAGAGCTGGGTGTGGTCCTCACATGCTGCACATGTTCTGGAAAGGTGTCCTGAGTTTCAGTTATTATGCAAATGAGTTGGATTAACACATGGCCTAGGGAGGAGTGTTTTAAAGAAGCCTTGGTAAAAGCAAGGCCCAATGTGTAAACAAAACGGCACATTAAACAACATACACAGAAGCCTAGGGGGGGGGGAGGTGAGATAACAAGAAAGGCTTTCAATAGTAAGTTTAAAAGGGAGCTATTACAGAACCCACTAGTGCAGTGAGAGGGGACATGCTCTTTGCTGTGTACAAACCCTAACACCCGCCCAGAAAATTGATGATTTCTCAGATCTCCCTTCCGCCTTGTCCATCCAACATGCCCACACCATCCTCTTGGCTGACTTCAACTTCCCAGGTAGCACATCCTCAAAAAAAGGATAGACACCCTCTTCAACCTCCTCGGTATACTTAACATGATACAGAATGTCACATAACCAATACACTACAAAAACCCTATCTTTGACCATGTCTTTCTAACATCAGCAACATTCCGTTGCAAACCACTCACATTCCTGCACTGGACCGACCGACCTCCATAATTAGCTTCCTGCTAATGAACCAACATCAGCTCAAAAGAGAAGTCCAAGGCTTCAGATCCTTTAAAGCTTCTCCATAGAAAATCTAATGCTTCAATCAATCAATCATAGCATTTGTAAAGTGCACTACTCACCTATGAGTGTCTGAAGGTGCTGGGGGGGGGGGGCCTGCTACTGCTCGAACAGCCAGGTCTTGAGGTGTCACCTAAAGGTTAGCAGGTCCTGTGTCTGTCGCAGGTGGATAGGAAGAGTGTTCCACATCTTGCGGCGAGGTGGGAGAACGATCTGCCACCGGCGGTCATTCTATGGATGCGTGGAACGGTGGCAAGGGCAAGGTAGCAGAGCAAAGCTGGCGGGTCGGGGTGTAGAAGGTGAGTCGTCTGTTGAGGTATTTCGGTCCGGCGTTATGAAGTACTTTGTGAGCATGGGTAAGGAGCTTGAATGTGATTCTCTTGTTGATGGGGAGCCAGTGCAGGTCTCTCAGGTGGGCTGTGATGTGGCTGTGGCGGGGGATGTCCAGGATGAGAGTGCAGAGGCATTCTGTATGCGTTGCAGTCGTTTCTGGAGCCTGACCTGGGTAGAGGGCGTTGCCGTAGTCCAGTCTGCTGCTTACGAGGGCCTGGGTGATTGTCCTTCTGGTGCCGGTGGGGATCCATTTGTAAATCTTCCGAAGCATGGGGACGGTGTAGGAGCAGGAGGAAGAGACGGCGTTGACTTGCTGGGTCATTGATAGCGATGAGTCCAGGATGAACCCCAGGTTGCGTGCATGGTCGGTGGGTGTTGGTGCGTGGTGCAGCTCCCAGTGATGCAGGCCACCAGGAGTCATCCCTGGCAGAGGGGGTGGTGCCGTGGATGAGGACCTCAGTCTGGTCAATGCTTGAACGCATCTCTCACCCTATCAACTCCACATACTACATCGACACTATTCTTAACTTTTTTGAAAGCTTTGTGAACATCCACACCACAATTACAACACACAAGTGTAAGCCAACGCCTTCTGCACCCTGGTACTCTAAAAAGCTTGGGGACAATAAATCCTCCATTTGCTGACAGAAAAATTGGGAAAACAAAACAGAGAAGGAGGGAATGTGTGAAAGAGGGAAGAGGAAACATGTATTTCTGTACTTTGGGCTTTGAATATTTTAAAACCAGATATTCCCAGGCAGACAGGAAGGCAGGCAGACCGTACGCAAAATACCTTCACCCAATGCTACTTTTGTCCCTTTACCAAACAACATGTTGGAAATAATGGTGCAATATGAAAGCAATTTACTGATGATTGCATAGTCTTGAACTTTAAATCTTCAGACTGTGTGTCTGATTCCTTAATCTTTAGGCCACAAGTGCCCCACACCCTCCTTGCTTACTTTGTAACCATAACTACGACATTCAACCCAATGAAACAAATCAATGAGATTCTAAATGTGAGAGAAAACGTATATGTATTTTATTTACAGACTAGGTTGGATGGAAGGAGGGAAAGATTGAAGAGGAGAGGTGGAATTTTTTTCTGTTCTTAGGATATGGTAGATTACAAATCAGATATTCCCAGGCAGTGTGGCAAGTACAAATATTATCAACTAATTCTACTTTCAGCCCTTTACTAAACAAAATGCTGGATAGGATGATTCAATACAAAGGAACTTGATTTAATGTTGTGCTGCACCTTAAAGCTGGCACATGTCCATGGAGACAGTGAGCCTTTAACATTTATTCTTCAGACTGGGAGTGCTACTGCTTAACCTTTAGGCCGCAAGCGCCTTCCTGGTGCTCAGTTTAAAAACATAATGAAGACATTAGGCCCGTATTTATACTTTTTTTGCGCCGCATTTGCGTCGTTTTTTGACGCAAAAACAGCGCAAACTTGCAAAATACCATTGTATTTTGTAGGTTTGCGCCGTTTTGCGCCAAAAAGCGGCGCAAATGCGGCGCTAAAAAAAGTATAAATACGGGCAATTCAATGAAAGATTCCAAGAGTGATTGAAGTGAGTGAAGACTTCTAGCTATTCCATTTACAGACAAGGATGGAGGGAAGGTGGGAAAGAGGGAAAAGGAGAGATGGACACTTTGTTTTGTTCTTTGGGCATGGGATATTAAAAATCCGATATTCCCAGAGTTGGGAGTAAAAATACCTTCACCCAGTGCTACTTTCGTCAGCAGACACATGACCTTGAAAGCACCTGGACCTGAGTCTTCAGAGTGAGAGTCTGACCACAAGGAACACTCTATTGCTAATGTTTAAATCAAAATGATAAAAGTTCAAACAATCAAACAGGTCAATGGTATTCAATAGGTGAAATGCACCCAGATAGCGATTACATTTACAGAATAGGATCTAGGGAAGGTATGAAAAAGAGAATAAGAGAGATGGAAAAGTCTGTTTTGTTTGTTGGGCAGGGTCTATTTAAAATCAGATATTCCCAGACAGAGGGGCAAGTAAAAATTCACCAAATTCTACCTTCACCTTTGTCTTTTTACCAAATAATATTTTGGGCATAATAGAGCAGAATAAAAACAATTAACTTGTCTTATAAACCTGGAGCAGACACACAATATAAAAACTAGCCCTTGGAGTCACTCTGGTAGTATTGGTTTCACGCACTGGAACAGGGATCAAACAGCAGGGGAGGCTTCTGAGGGTTAAAAGCAGGATCCAGGCACCAAAGCAGTCCTTCCAAGAGCAGCAAAGCAGTCTTGTGCTTTACCCAACAGGTCACAGAAGTAGGCAGTCCTCCAAGAGTCCTTCTGCCTGTCAAGAAAGTGAACTAAAGAGTGGTTCTGAGAGTCCCATTTTTATATCTGGTGCCTTCTTTGAAATAGAAGATTCTGGAGAATTCTCTTTGAAGTGCTTGAAGGTTCCTGCTTCCCCCATGAAGCAAAACTGTCTTTTATGTTTTTGTGCATGCTCTGCTACATATAACATCTTTTTTTAATGTGGCACATCAGGATTGAGCCTCTTCCACTAGCTCTGTCATCAGTGGACCTAGGCATTTTCCCAGGGTACCGAATAACAGCTTAGCTTCTGATGGATACAACTACCTGTGGATTTCTCACCTAATGAATAGTCCCATGGCGCCAGCATTCAACGGAAATCTTCTTCCTAGCTTCTGCACGTCGACGAGGATGTCACACTAGCCCACGCGACGCCGTCTGACGTCATACAGGCAATAAGAGGTCCTCGCCGACGTGCCGACGTCAGTTCCCTTTTTTCCATGCATTCGAAACGGTTATCTTCGAGGGAGCAACTGTTACTTTCGTGGTTACAGTGTATTTTCTGCTGCGTAGTCCTTCTCTGCGGTAATAATGTCTCAGAGAAAGTCGGGTTTCAAGCCCTGTCGAGAGTGTGGGGGCAAGATGTCCATTACAGATCCTCACTCCGACTGTCTTTGGTGTTTGAGCTCCGACCACAACGTCGCAACTTGCGATTCATGTCAGCCCGAAGGCCCTCAAGGAACATGAGGCTAAGTTATTCATGGCGAAGTCGAAGAGAAAAGAAAAACATCACAAAAAGTCTTCTTCGCCAAGGTCTCATCGGCGTCATCGAGACTCCTGGAGCCGTAGAGATTCACGGCGCCATTCCAGCAAGGAGACTCGCCGGAGGACTTGGGAGGTCAGTCCCACGGTCACGCCGCATCCATCGACGCCGTTGCCCTCTCCGGCGTCACCGACTTCGCCTGGACAGGCGTCTGTGATTGAGGTGATGCAGCCTCTTGTGTTGTCTCCGGCGTCACAGACGTCGAGGCCGGCATCGGGGTCGCCTTCGATCCAGGCACCCCAGTATCCGGCTTTTCCCACCCCTGGAGCCGATAGTACCGCATTTCTAAATGCGATGTATACCATCTTTCAACAGATGGCTCCAGGGGGTGCTCCGGCTGGTCCTTCGGGTCCTTTGGCCTTTTCATTGGGTGATCCTGCGCCTCTACGGCCGGCACCCTTTATGCCCTTTCTCCCTTTTGGGAATGTGGGCTCAGCGCCGGTGTCGGTGCCAGTGGCCGCCCCGGTGGCTTCAGAGGGATTGGCCCCGGAGATTTCCATCCCGTCGACGTCGGGATTTCGTCCTGTGACTCCGGTGGGTCCATTGGCTCCAAGTTCTCTTCGTCCTGCTCCTTCATTGGTGCCGAAGTTGCCTGTGGCGCCGGACGCCGCGTTGGTTGCTTCTGGAGATCGGCGCCGATCTTCGACTTCGGCGGAGGCCATGTCGACTCCGCGTATCGAGCAGAGGCTACATTCGAGGAGGCGTGCTCTCCGTCTATTGGAAGAGCAGAAGTACCAACGAGTTCTGGAGGAAGGAGAGGTTGAGGACTCTGGTGATGGACTGCATGGTCTGGATACAGCCAGTGGGCTGGATACTTCCCCTGAGTGGGACCTTTCATCTCCAGGGGAATATACAGAGGAGGCTGCTACCTTTCACGCTGTGGTAAGGAAGGCAGCTAACTTTCTGGACCTGCCTTTGCCGGTGGCAGAGGCGAAGCAGAATCTACTGACGGAGGTACTACATCCGGCCTCTGCTGCAGCGGAGCCTCTCTTGCCGTTTAATGAGGCTTTGCTTGATCCGGTGCTAGAGGTGTGGAAGAGGCCAGTATATTCCTCGGCGGTTCATAGGGCTGTGGCCAGGAGATATCGAGCTGCACCATCTGACCCTGGCTTTCTTTCTAGACACCCTACACCGGAGAGCTTGGTGGTGCAAGCCTCCTGTTCATCTAAATCAGCGCCTGGATCTTTCCCGACAGTACCTGGAGACAGGGACTCGAAAAAGCTGGATGCGCAGTCCAAGAAAATTTTTTCATCTTGCAGTCTGGCGTTGAAGGCCACCAACGCAACTTGCATTCTGGGGAGATACATCCATGCTCTTATGGATGATATTTCGTCATCATTTACGGAGCTTCCCCAGGGACTCTTGGATGTTGTTTCGGACGCCCAGGCTGCCGCAACCCAGATTATCCAGTCTGGGCTGGACACGACCGACTCGGTGGCCAGGGCGATGGGCACGGCTGTGGTGGCAAGGAGACAGGCCTGGCTCCGTAATTCAGGGTTTTCTGAGGACGTGCAGTCGACCCTGTTGGACCTCCCGTTTGATGGGGACCAACTGTTTGGAGCCAAGGCAGATTCCGCCTTGGAGCGATTTAAGGAGAGCAGGGCCACAGCCAAATCGTTAGGGCTCCAAGCTCCTTCTTCCTCTGCCTCTTCCAGGTTTTCCAGGAGCTTTCGTGGATTTGGGCGTGGCTCTTCCTCCTCTTCCTTTCGGGAGAGATTCTAGCAACCCGCCTCTTCCCATCCCTATAGATCATTTAGAGAGAGAGGTAGGGCCCGCACCAGAGGAGCTTCTCAGAAGCACTCTGCATCTTCCTCGTCCTCTGGAGGGGTGCAGCAGGGAAAGCAGCCTTAGGCTTCCACCATTTCCCACTCACTCCTCTCCTGTAGGGGGAAGATTACAGCATTTTCTCCACAAGTGGAAGACTATTACAATGGACACTTGGGTTCTCAGTATTGTGGGAAAAGGCTACACCCTTCCCTTTTGGGAGTTTCCGCCCCCCATCCCGCCCCGCCCATCTTATTGTTCAGAAGAACACCTCCTGTTGCTAGAACAGGAGGTGCAAGTCCTCCTTTCAAAGGGCGCGGTGGAGTTGGTCCCAGAGCAGGAAAGGGGTCGAGGTTGTTACTCAAGGTATTTCCTGATTCCCAAGAAGGATGGTCGGTTGAGACCAATCCTGGATCTGAGGATCTTGAATTGGTTCCTCAAGCAGGAAAAGTTCAAGATGCTGACCCTAGCTCAGGTGCTTTTGGCGTTGAACAAGGAAGATTGGATGGTGTCTGTCGACTTGCAGGATGCTTACTTTCATATCCCGATACTCAAGTCGCACAGGAAGTATCTCCGGTTTGTGGTAGGGTCGCAGCACTATCAGTTTGCGGTCCTTCCGTTTGGTCTTACTTCAGCACCTCGAGTCTTCACGAAGGTGATGTCGGTGGTTGCGGCAGAGCTCAGAAGGAAGTGGATAGCAGTATTCCCTTACTTGGACGACTGGTTGATCAAAACCAAGTCTCCGGAGTTTGTGTCGCATCATCTGCAGTCAACAACTCAGTTGTTCGACCTGGGCTTTTCGGTGAACGTGCCCAAATCTCACCTGGAGCCCTCTCAGCGCCTCCTGTTCATAGGGGCAGTACTGGATACAACATTGAGTCGAGCCTTTCCTCCACCTCAGCGGATTCAAGATATTCAGGAATTGGTTCCAATGTTTCGAAATGGAGCGGTAGTTCCAGTCCTCAAGGTCCTTCGTCTGCTCGGTCTGTTTGCCTCCAGCATTCTGTTGGTCACGCATGCTCGCTGGCACATGAGGGCACTTCAGTGGTGCCTCCGAAGGCAGTGGTCTCAACACAAAGGAGATCTAGAAGGTGCTGTCAAGATCTCCAGAGATGCTGCTGTGGACTTGAAGTGGTGGATTGCGGGCAACAATCTTTCACAAGGAAAGCCGTTCGCGCAGTCGCCACCAGTGGCCACGGTCATAACGGATGCTTCCACTCTACGGTGGGGAGCTCATCTGGGGGATCTGGAGATCAAAGGGCTTTGGTCTCCAGAGGAACAGATGTTTCATATCAATCTGTTAGAGTTACGGGCTGTACGTCTGGCTCTCAAGGCCTTCCTCCCTTCCCTTCGTGGTCAGTCGGTACAGGTCCTGTCGGACAATACTACCACGATGTGGTACATAAACAAACAGGGAGGAGTAGGGTCGTACCTTCTCTGCAGAGAAGCTCTTCGACTATGGTCCTGGGCAAAGGACCATCAGATTTGCTTGGTAGCAAATCATCTGGCCGGGGTCTTGAATGTACGTGCGGACAGTCTCAGTCGCCAATTCTCGGCAGACCACGAGTGGCGTCTCCATCCAGATCAAGTCCGTTTAATCTTCCAGATGTGGGGGTTTCCTCGTATAGATCTGTTTGCCACTCTGGAGAACGCGCATTGTCCGTTATTCTGCAGCCTCCAGTATCCGATGCAGGGAGCGTTGGGGGACGCGTTTCAAATAACCTGGTGTGGCCAGTTGCTTTACGCGTTTCCCCCCATACCCTTGATTCCTCGAGTGTTGAGGAAGATTTGCCAAGACCGGGCCCTAGTCATCTTAATAGCTCCGGATTGGCCAAGGAGGGTGTGGTACTCCGACCTTCTCCAACTCTCGCTGTGCCCTCCGCTCCGTCTCCCTCTCAGGGCAGACCTCCTCTCGCAGTCGCAGGGGCAGGTTTTACACCCCAACCTCCAGAGTCTGCACCTACATGCCTGGAGATTGAACGGGGCAACCTGAGTTCCTTCTCTCTCCCGCCTGATGTAGTGGATGTTATATTAGCGGCCAGGCGACACTCCACTAAATCTATCTACGCTAATAGGTGGTCTAAATTTGTTATGTGGTGTGGAGAGAGGCAGATTGATCCTTTACATGCTCATCTGTCGGACGTTTTGTCTTTTGCTCTGTCTCTAGCGCAGAAAGGTTGTGCAGTGGCTACCATTAAGGGTTATTTGTCGGCCTTGTCAGCCTTCATTTGTCTTCCAGACCAACCATCGTTATTTAAATCCCCTATTGTTCTCAGATTCTTGAAAGGTCTTTTAAATAAATATCCTCCAAAACCATTCGTTATGCCGCAATGGGATTTGTCCTTGGTCCTGACTTTCCTTATGGGGTCCCCTTTTGAGCCTATGCATTCTTGCCCCTTAAGGTATTTGGTTATTAAAACAGTCTTCCTGGTAGCTATAACATCTGCAAGGAGAGTGAGTGAGTTGCAGGCCTTATCGGTAAAACCCCCTTATACAACTTTTTATGGGGATAAGGTGGTGTTGAGGACCAAGGCTGCTTTCCTCCCGAAGGTTGTTTCACCTTTCCATTTGGCCCAGACAATTACTTTGTCCACGTTCTATCCTCTGCCTCATCCTTCTAAGGAGGAAGAGAGACTACATCGCTTGGACCCAAAGAGGGCGTTAAGCTTCTTCATTGATAGAACGAAGGATTTCAGGCTGGAGGATCAGCTGTTCATCGGATACGTGGGCAAGAGGAGAGGAAAGGCAGTCCACAAGAGAACACTCTCCAGGTGGGTTGTTCTTTGCATTAAAATCTGTTACTCTTTGGCAAAGAAGGATCCTCCTGATGGCATTAGAGCTCATTCCACCAGAGCTAAGTCGGCCACTTCGGCCTTGGCCAGAGGTGTTCCTGTGGTCGACATCTGCAAGGCCGCAACTTGGTCGCCCCTTCACACTTTTGCGAAACATTACTGTTTGGACTCTGAGGTCAGAAGGGACGGCCATTTTGCACGGTCAGTGCTGCAGGATTTCTTGGTTTGACCATATTCAGAGGAATCCACAGGTAGTTGTATCCATCAGAAGAGCAAGTTACTTACCTTCGGTAACGACTTTTCTGGTGGATACATTAGCTACCTGTGGATTCCTCACGGTCCCACCCGCCTCCCCATTGCCTTTTTGGTCTTACCAAGCAATCCTTGAGTGTGCTCCTCTTGGTCTTCAAGGTTGCAATAGAGTTTGTAAATATGGACACTTGTATATATATATATATATATATATATATATATATATATATATATATATATATATAAATATATATATATATATCTTTCTTTGTGTATATACATGATTTGCATATATTGTTGTTTGATTTAAAAAAAAAAGAAGACATATTAAATCTACAGCCATTTTATTGCAATGTTGTGTGATTTACAATGTTATGGGATGTTGCCTTGCTCTTTCATTGCATTGGGTTATTATTCTCATGCACGTAAAAAATGTTGGTACTGACGTCGGCACGTCGGCGAGGACCTCTTATTGCCTGTATGACGTCAGACGGCGTCGTGTGGGCTAGTGTGACGTCCTCGTCGACGTGCAGAAGCTAGGAAGAAGATTTCCGTCGAATGCTGGCGCCATGGGACTATTCATTAGGTGAGAAAATCACACAGGTAGCTAATGTATCCACCAGAAAAGTCGTTACCGAAGGTAAGTAACTCGTTCATCTACATTAATCAGGAATGGGCTTTTGTGAACCCCTCCGTGTATGGTCATGGTTTGGCTTCAGGATCATGATGATAGCAGCATCCACCATCAAGTCAGTTATGGCACCTGTTTCCTCAAATGCCTGACCAGAATCTGTGCCAGGACTTTGCAGAAAGTTTTGTAAAACACTGCACTAGAGGTTCAGGATCAGGGGATTTGCCCAAATTTAACTTCTTGATATAGCTGTTGCGATTGGGCAATTAAAGCGCTGGTGTGACTGATAGTGACTTTCTACCCAAGGTGTGCTATATCATTTCAACTCTGCATTAACAACAGGGTTCTTGCTATGGAACTTCTCATAAAAGCCATGTGAAGCATCTGCTTGCTCTTCTCATTTTTCCATTCTCATACCCTCTCCCTTGCCACCGTTACCTTATGTTAAGAAGCTATAAGTCTGCCCACCACCATAGGTAATGTATAATGCTTTGGCTTTGTCTGATTGAAAGCATATTCCACCTTGTCCATATCAAAGGTGCATACTTGGGACCTAAGCACTTGTCATAGTAAACAATCTGGACCTGATTCACAAAGGTACATTTTGCCCTGAAGTCTGCTTTAGACATGAAGTCTAGGTTTAGAGCTAAAATCTAGGTTTAAACCGGAAGCTTAGGTTTAGACCTAAAGTCTAACTTTACATCTAACATCTCACTTTAGATCTAACTTTAAACCTGAAGTCTAACTTTAGACCTGAAGTCTAACTTCACAATTGAAGTCTAAGTTTAGACTTCAGGTCTAAACTTAGACGTTGGGCCTCATTACAAGTTTGGCGGAGGGGATTACTCTATCACAAAAGTGACGGATATCCTGTCCACCGTAATGCAAGTTCCATTATATCCTATGGAACCTGCAATATGGTAGAGGGGATATCAGTCACGTTTATGATAGAGTAATCCCCTCCGTCAAACTTGTAATGAGGCACAGAATGTCTAAAGACAGACTTTAGGTCTAACCTTAGGCTTCAGGTCTAACCATAGACTTTAGGTCTAATTTTAGACTTCAGGTTTAAGATGAACTTTGTGAATCAGGCCCTCTATATTTATGTTCTGCTTCCAGTGTGGTCAATTCCTATTAAAGAAATACCCTAGTTCAGACTCTGCTCTTTACAAACAAGATGGAGCTGAAATGACCTAGACATCCCAAGTACTGCTTTAAGTATGTCTCGTAGCACAAAGTATTATAACCCCTTCTTTAGCAAGTTAGTGTTGTTGGTCTCCAGAGTCTTTTCTTAAGGATAACATCATGCAATAGATTGTCATCAAGTCAACATGTACCTCTGGCATTAGGCGCCCTGATTCTCGATAGCTATGATAGAAGAGCCATCTCCACAAACCTAAACCACTAGCATCCTGTGGTCCTCATTATGAGTCAAGTGTAATGGAGTTCCTATATGGAGTTCCAGTATGTATGATTACGAATGGGCTGGTGTTTTCGCACCGGGTTTTCCAGATCTTGAAGCACATAGAGCAGGTGGTTAATGGAAGCTTTAAATTCCATGTAATTGGAAATTCTGTTTAGTTTTATACTCTATAAGACAGTTTTTCCCATTCCAATGGGTTTTTCTTGTAATTGCACATTACTGGCAGAGTGTTACCACACAGTACTGCTAATTATGGATGCAACGTTTTCTCCTTGCCTGTACCTTGCAATTGGTAATAAGGGCCTTCGAAAGTGGGTATTCCCTACCCCCAACAAGACCCATCCCAGAACCACCAAGGAGGCAATGCACAAAACCATAATCATCACAGTGAAATAATACTCTCATCCCCCTACTGTTTGTAAATGGTTAATGTCTTATAGTGGATAGATAGTATGTTGCAGAAATACCAGACTCATGAACACAAAACGAAACCTATAATGTACGTACATGGTAAACATATTGGTAGCTAGAATTTGCTTACATATGCCATTCCATAGGAACTTCATACATCATCCTCCACTGTCTTACAGGAAGAGACAGGGCATCATGAAGAGGAAAGAAAAGCAGTTATCTCTGTTAGTATGCTCAGCTAAGAGGTCAGACCATTGTACATTTAGAAATAGGTACTCAGCATAGCCAAGAGGAGATGGTCACCCCTATGCCTTTGTGTAGTATAATGTAAAAAACTCCACAGATATCTTCACATTTCTGTAGCTGATTGTTTAGCTGGTATTTCACCCATTCATGAAAAGCTATGCTTGCCATGATTGTAGACCTCTCCTCCAGCTTTGGAGGCAATGCTGCTTCCAGTGTCAAAGTATACATAGTGTTGCCACTGCTAGGGATGTTTCTAGCCATCGCTTTTGGTGGCCGATGATATCTTCTATATCGTATGTATCATGGAGCAGTGCAAGCTCAATAGAGAGTTGTAAATGAAGATCTGTGGCGTCTTGCGGTAGTTGCCATGCTGATTCCTATCATGGCTGGATTTGATACTACGATCATAGTATATGGGCTGTGTCCCCTATAGTGTGACCACAACCCCAGCATTGGGTATTAGGGGTTGGCTTTGCTCTATGTAATTTATATGGTGACTAATGCCAGTCATGTAGGATTTTGAAGAAGCTTAATTTCAGCCTTGGTTTCCGAGACATCTGTCATATGTCACACAGACAGGGCCATCTTGAGGCAAGTGCAACCACTGCAGCCGCACTGGGTGCTGACCTTGAGGGGGGCAGTGATCTCAGGGGCGGGGGGTCTAAAGTACAAACAAAAGGTAAAGTCCCACTAAAAGAATTCTTGAAGTTATCAAATTAGAAATGTATTTCATTGTTGTACAGACGTTGTGATTTCATACGCTCAAAGAGTCACTTATTTTCGAAACAAAAATAATATCCAAAATGATGACAAGGGAAGAGAAGGTCAGCCAACACGTGTTTCGCCCCCTTTGGCTATATAAGCCGGGGCTTTCTCAAGGCTGAAAAAGAAGAGCAAAGTCAAATTCTCTGATAGAGTTAATCAAGTATGGCAGAAAAAAAGCAGATACCAAGACTCCACCAATTGGTGAGCCAAAGAACTTATCCCATGCGAAATAGATTCTAATGTGATGTTCCAGAATTGGAAAAATTCCGGCGTAAGAGGAGTTAGTAAGTGATTAGAGTGGAATTCGAGACTTGACTGGTCCATAAGAGTCAAAAACAAGAACAATAGAAAGGGAAGGGCCAGACGTGCTACTAAAACTATGATGTGTCAAAATCTGTCTTGTTAAAAAAGAAGAAGAACTGTGATTACAGCGAAAGTATTAAACCAAGCGGTAACCAACGATCACTCACCTAGTATCATATTCACTCTACTTTAAAAGTGATTTACGAAGGAAGGTGAATATCAATTAGGCATGTAGTACTCAAGTCCAGAGAAACCTAAAGATGTCACAAGAGATATAAGATAAACCAATACGTAACAGTGAGAAACAATGATAGAAAAGTATTAAAGTGTTAGCAAACATACCGTAAAGGATAAGACAAACATTTATTATTTGGATACTGAATTAGTCATATTCTGTAAGGAAACAAAGTCAATTATTGAAGCATATCAGACTTTAAAAATAATGTGAGACAAACTACGTGTAACAATGGTAATAAGTGTGGTATAGATAAGTAAAATACTGGCTGAGAAGGACATACAAAATGTATTCTGCTGTTTAGAGAAACATTCAGTGTTCACGAAAATTATAAATATAGACCAGAAAAACCACCTTTTGAAAGTGAAATGTGTTGAGAAAATAATGGAAAACTAATGTTAAAAGCTAGATAGAATGAGCGACATCTCCGTGTTTTAGTAAAACGTGTGCATGTAACAGCAAACGTTACCAGCCTCACCTTTAAAATACACGAGGATCGGACCGCCGCAGGTAAGCGGCAAAAAACAGGATAACCGGGACGGGTGCGTAAGCGTCGAGGTCACGTTTAAGAAACCTGTGACTGGTGAAAAGGCCCTATCACGTCGTTGTGATTAGAATAAAAACAAACGATGGACTAACCGATCCCAAGGGTGATGGGCGCTATCTTTGTGAGCCGAAAAAGGAAAAGAAAGGAGAAAAACGAGTGCCATCTTTATGTGACAAAATAAAACATCAAGACTAAAATCCCGCCATCTTTGGGGACCAAGGGTTATCATTTTATAATGGTCTGATGCTTGATAAAGAAACATAATGAAAGTTAATAGAGCATTCTACGAAGAGAAAGTGAGTTAAAAGGGGGAGAGAAGTGAAATACATAAACGGGGACTAAAAATAGGGCAGAAGAGCCAACATTTTTTGTGAAAATGTATTAAATTAAGGTGGGAGAACAATAAGCTAGTAAAAAACAATAGTGTCACAGATGTACAACAAAACACTACAATACTATAATATGTGTATCTCAAAAGAAGCGCCTAAGATAAGGTTTGGCAAATATCAATACATTTCAGATGGCAGTTCCTGAGAAGCGAAAGAAGATAAAGCAGAAAACCTTATGTTGTTTACATTAACCAAAAATGCCATTCATGATCTTTGTTGAGGCCATTGTTAAATGTATCATATTTAATTTTTAGGTGGCTTTTTTCTTGGCGTAGTCGCAGTAATGTGTTGCCACCTCTTGGAGAGGGTGTAATGCGTCATAGGCCACTGAAGGTAAAGATGCGTTGGTGTTGATGATAATTAATAACGTGTTCAACCAGTGGTGCTTGAGTATCAGACTTTTGTATGTTCTGAAAATGTTCCTGGATTCTGATTTTTAAAGGACGGATCGTACTGCCAATATGAGTTAGGTTGCAAGAGCACCAAATACCATAAACAACATGAGTACTAGCACAGTTAATGAAGTCAGTAATCCGGTGAGTACAGTTGTTGATGTTGACTAACGTAGATTTAGAAAGACCCAATTTACATACAGAGCATTTACTGCAGGTGTAGAAACCTTGTGGTTTAGAGGGTAGAAAGGTAGTAGAAGGCCTTCGTTGAAAAAATGAGGGGCAAAGTTTATTACAAAGGTTAGGTGCCCGCCTAAAACCTACTTGAGGGTGGTTAGTGATATATTGGTTGATAGAAGAGTTGTTCAGGAGTAAGAACCAATATTTTCTTAGTGATTTTCGAATATGTTTGTGACCATTATAAAAGGCTGTAATAAAGCGAACAGTTGTATTCTTAGTGGTTTGTTTGGGTTTATTCATACTTCTTACTTCATTTCTGATGGTATTTAGGGAGGCCCTATTGTAACCCCTAGATGTAAGTCTCATGGTCATTTCAAAAGATGTTTTGTCATAATCAGAGATGTTAGTGCAGTTGAGTCTAGCTCGTCTAAATCCGCCTTTGGGTATATTTTGAATAGTGCTCGAGAATGACAACTGGTGGCATGAAGAATTGAGTTAGCAGATGTCGTTTTACGAAAAAACTTGGTCTGGAGTTTATTATCTTCAACAAAAATCAATAAATCTTGATACTCAATTGAAGAATTGGAAATTTGATAAGTTACCTCTATCTCCCAAGGGTTTGGTTTGAGGGACTGAATAAACTGACGAAGGTGGGCCTCTGAACCTTGCCAAATAAGCAGGATATCATCAATATATCATCCCCAAAAGATAATATGTTTGGTAAAGTATTCCGAGCGATCTGACCAGAGCCAATAGTTTTCCACAGCTCCCATCAGGATACAAGCGTAGGGTGGAGCAAATTTTGCCCCCATCGCAGTCCCTTGGAGATGTAAGTAAAAATTGCCATCAAAGAGAAAATAATTGTTTTCAAGGCTGAATTTAAGAAAGTCCAAAATCATAGCGTTCCGTGTCAGGTACTGCACCGATCTAGTAGACTAGCATTTGCTCACTGCTGCAAGGCCATCATTATGTTTGACAGAAGTATAAAGACTAACAACATCAATGGTTGCAAGAAAGTAGTCTGATTGCCACTCTATTTCTTGTAGCTTTTGTAAGATATCTTTAGGTTCTCTAACATAAGAGGACAAATTAGTCATAAATGGTTGAAGTTCTTTATCAATAAGGGATCCCAGCTTAGAGCATATAGAGTTTACTCCTGAGATTATAGGTCTACCCTTTGGTGGATGTCCTGCTTTATCAATTTTGGGTAGAAGATACAATGTCGGGATGGTAGAGAATTGGAGAAAAAGAGCAGATTTTTCAGAGCTGGAAAGCGTTTGACAGGAGTGCCAATGCTCCAGAAGTTCAAGCAATTTTTGTTGTATTTCAGCTGTAGGATTGTGTGAGAGTTTCTTATAACATGTCTTGTCTTGAAGCTGACGATAGGCTTCAGTAAGGTAGTCATCAGTATTAAGAATAACAATATTTCCACATTTATCGGCCTCTTTTATGATATTATTGCTGTTGGTTCTCAAATGTTTTACTGCCGCTACATGGTCACCATGGATATTGGTAGGTAAATATCTTCTTCGGTCACTGTACCGTTTGTATTGACGATCAAGGTCACGTAATACTGCTGTTGAGAACAAATCAATAGAATTACCCGCCGGGAGAGTAGGAGTAAATGTAGATTTAGTACGAAAATCAGAAGAAACGTATTGGTTAGTGTTAAGGTCAAGTTCTTGAGCAATAGAAGATAGTGTGGCATCTGGTTCAGTAGTGTTAGAGAGATTGCATAGAAAAGAGATATCAGACAGATCTTGAACTATAATGTCATGTGAGGAATCTATAAGAGGTGGTGAAATGGAAGATGTAGGGATAGAGGCGAAAAAAGATTTTAGTTTAGGGTGATGAATAAATTTGAAGAAATCTCTTTTTTAGTTTGAGTGATGTCCCAGAAGTTAGTTGGACAAAAGCACAGACCCCGATTGAGAATTAATTGGTCAGCTGTGGATAATTCGTAATTAGAAAGGTTCACAGTCAGATTTTCTGAATTCAGGGTTGGGTTGTTTTGCTCCGAGCTCTGGTTTGTATGCCTGAGGTACTTGGGGTAACTTGAGTAATATCTGGTGGTTTTGCTCTTGTGTCCTTTAAAGTTCCCAGGCGATGAAGTCTTGCCTCTTCTAAAAAATTCACTTGTGGCCTGGTCAGAGTGCAATTTGGGGAGTCATCTGTTGACTCAACTTCAGATGATGGAGGAGCATCATGACTGGTTTGTGTTTCTAAAGAGAGATTCGAGTCCTTAACATTGTCATATTTCCTACTAAACGTATACACTCTCCCGTGTTGATAATCATGTAGGTCTCTTCTAAACTTCCTGTTCTTTCTCTGTATTATATCTTCCTCATATCGATCTATAACATTGTTCAAAATAGCATAATTTTTAGTGGTGATTTCTCCCCAGTTCGCTTCTTCTATACGTTGAGTCAAATTATCAACTTCCTTTCGATGTTTGTCATATTCTTCCTTGGAGATTTCTATTAACTGTTTAATCATGTTAATTGATGCCATTTTAAAATTGATTTCTCATTTCTGTAAATGTTCTTGAGAGGTGGTATCCATAGGTGGAAAGATCAAAATGCGGAGACCCCGTGGGATGCGGTCATTTTCCAAATATTTTTTCAATGAGGCAATTTCTCACCACTTTGATGTTTCCTTCTTCAGTGATTTTTCCAACACCAAGAACGTGCTTTTGGCAGATAGTAGATTGGGAGTGGAGAAGTGAGGAATACCCACCCCAGACGAATTAAAAACTTGTTGTAGTTTGTGATCACGTTATTCATGTCTATTGATATGAGAGGACATCTTGCAAAGATTCTAGGTTTATTACAGGAAAAGAATAGTTAAACCATGTAAATGAAAGTCAAAGCTCCAATACTGGAGAGGGTCCAAGTTCACTATTCTCCGGTAGGAATGCCTTGTTCATGAGGTGGGAGACTTGACCAGAGGACAAGGACCCACGTCCGCTAGGAAGGGTATAAAGTACAAACAAAAGGTAAAGTCCCACTCAAAGAATTGAAGTTATCAAATTAGAAATGTATTTCATTGTTGTACAGACGTTGTGATTTCATACGCTCAAAGAGTCACTTATTTTCGAAACAAAAATAATATCCAAAATGATGACAAGGGAAGAGAAGGTCAGCCAACACGTGTTTCGCCCCATGTGAGCGGCAAAAAACAGGATAACCGGGACGGGCGCGTAAGCGTCGAGGTCACGTTTAAGAAACCTGTGACTGGTGAAAAGCCTCAGGGGCGGGGCACTGTATTTAGCATCAACTTACGATGTAAAAGCACCTGCTGCAGAGTTCCTTGTGTGTCCAGCATTCAGGCAGCAATGAAAACGTTAAGCTAACTCTTCTGATTAATGTTCCTGCTCTAGAGAGAGATCGAAGTTTTGTCTAGTGGCACTTTTGACTCACCAGAAAGTAGAGCAGAGGGTTAATATGCCTACTGCAAAGAACAGGTCTGCATTTTAAGTGGACAGCTGAGTGAATTAATAAAGCTCTCCTTTGCAGCTCTTTAAACAAATGAAATTAATGTGAAAGATGGGCTATGGAGAGATGGGGGTCACGTTTGCTGGGTGGTAGTAAGGGAATCCGAGGATATAAACATGGGGGTGGGAAGGCACCAAAAATGATTTTGCACCAGGCGCCACCAGCGCTAAAGCTGGCTCTGCACCCAGATATGGTTTCCATTGCCGAAAAAGGTAAGTCTGAGTAGGTTTAAAAAGAAACAGAGCTCAATAGCTGGATCTGGTGCTTGTGTGGGTTAATGCATCCACTGCAAAGTTCTGTGTTTGACCTCATTGTCACAGGTTCAAATCTTGGTGGGTCCACTCAGTCTTCCATCCTTCCGAGGTCAATAAAACCAGTACCAATGAGTTAGATAACACGCATCTGTTATTTCAGTGATAAAAAGATCAGGGTGAATAAGTGCTTTTTAAATACACCTATTCATCCTGCCTCAGAAAGTGATGACTCAGAGCTGTATATTGGCACCATCTCTTCATGTCGACATCAAGGGCCAGATGTAGCAACGAACCAATTTGCGACTTGCAAATTGCGAGTCTCTGCGACTCGCAATTTGCAAGTCGCAAATTGGTATGCAGTACGGTGTCTCAGACACCGACTGCGACTCGCTATGGGGTCGCAATGACCCACCTCATCAATATTCATGAGGTGGGTCGCAAATTGCGGCCCAATAGCGAGTATAGGCACTCGCAAACATGGAGGCCTGCTGTCGTCAGCAGACCTCCATGTTCGTGACTGCTTTTAAATAAAGCAGTTTTTTTTTTTTTTAAGTGTAGCCCGTTTTCCTTAAAGGAAAACGAGCTGCACTTAAAAAAAATCCGAAACCTTTTGTTTCGGAATTTTTTCAGGGCAGGTAGTGGTCCCTTGGACCACTACCTGCCCTGAAAATATAATATGGGGTCCAGTCACAAAGGGGAAGGGGTCCCATGGGGACCCCTTCCCGTTTGCGAGTGGGTTACCAACCACTTCAAGTGGATGGTAACTGCGACTCCATTTGCGACCGCGTATGCGGTCGCAAATGGAGTTGCATACCACTGCGACTCGCAAATAGGAAGGGAACACCCCTTCCTATTTGCGAGTCGGAAATGCATTTTGCGAGTCGGTTCCGACTCGCAAAATGCATTTCTGCATAGCAAACCCACGTTTGCAACTCGCAAACGGTGATTTTCGCCGTTTGCGAGTCGCAAATGGTTTGCTACATCTGGCCCCAAGTTGTTTAAAAATAACTTCTGCAACATCAGATGTGTTGGTAATCAGGCAGTGTGCAGAAACTAAAGTTGAACCATACAACCCATCAGAAATCCGCTCCATTGAATGGGAAGGATGTGGGTGATTGGGTATCTCCAAGAAGTAGTGTTACCAAACATAAGTAACTTGTTCTCCTGGTGGATACTTCTAACTTCAGATTCCTCATCTTTAAAAAAATAAAAGTCAAATAGTACCCACCAAAAGGAGGCTGGGTGACGGGAGTGCACTTTGTACAAAGAAATCCTGCAGGAGCGAACATGCAAAATACTCCTCCTGAAGTAAGTAAGAATTGGTACAATAATGCCTGGTAAAGCTGCAGATAGATGGTCATGATGCAGCCTGAAAGATGTCCAGCAGCAGAACCCTCATGGAAAGCCATAGTTTGGGGCCACTGTCTCTGACAGAATGCGCCAGAAGGCCCATAGGTGACTGATTCTTGGCCAAGGTGCAGCACATGCTCTGATAATCCATACCAATAAGGTTCATTTCTAAACTGCCCTTCTCTTTTATGCAATGGTGAATCCAATAAAGAGCTTGCCATCCACTCCGTGCTCCTTAGTGAGATCTATAAAGAAACTAAGGGCACCCTCTTTGGATTCAACCAATTAAGTTTTTCCTCCCACTTAGAGGGAAGTGACTGAGAGAATAAGGCAGGAAGCAGGAGGGACTATTCCACATCAAATTGCAACAGCATTTTTGAAACAAAGAATAACAAGTCCTGATCACCAGTTTGTCCAGGGAAAAGGCAGTTTTTGTAGGCTGCAATGACAGTGCCTGCATCGCACTGATGCAGGCAGCGTAGCATTGTGATTGCTATGAGAAATACAGGGGCAGATGCAAGAGCCCCTTGCACCACTTTAGCGCTGCCTTAGCATCATGTTTTTTATGCTAAGGCGGCGTTAAGGTGGCATTTTCCCCGCGCCATATTTACAAAGTGGAGCAATGCATGCATTCTGCCACTTTGTAACCCTTGCGGCACATTATACCTGCACCAGGTATAATATACGCAAGGGGGTCATTCCTCCATTAGGAGGCCATGGAAAAATGGTGCAGTGAAATTTAAAAGGATTTCCCTAAACCATTTTTTCTGTCATTTTTAACGCCTGTTCAGATCAGGCGTTAAAATGACGCACCCACTTAAATCAATGGGCCTCCTTTCACTTTGCTACACTAGCATCAAAATATTTGATGCTAGTGTAGCAAAGCACCACAATAGCATAAAAAATGTTGACGCTATTGTTTTAACTACTACCATGGTGCGCAGTATCATAAATACAGTGCACACATGGTGGCATTAGGGGGGCGCAGGGGAGCAAAAGAAAAGTGGCGCTGCATTGGATGCAGCACCACTTTCTTAAATTCGGCTCACGGTGTTAGGGTCAAATTTGGCCTACAGTCTTTAGGGTCATCAGCCTCAAAGAACAACTGTGCTTGGGTTCTAAAGGTCTGCAAATTAGAAACTAAAGGGCCAAATTATGGCAGCATAAGAAAAGGCACAAGTGGAAATACATATGTAGGCCCTTTGAGAAAACATGTCAAAACTGATGAGATAAACAAGGAGCGCTCGCCAGACTCTAAGGCAAATTAATAACTTTTAATTGTGCCCATGGCAAGGCTTTATGAGGCCAATGACAGAATATATAGAAATACGTAAGCAGTGACGTAACAAAACTGGAGGGGGCCCCTTGCAAACAACATGGAGGGGGCCTCCCTAAGGACTCACTCAGGCCAGGTGATGTGCTGAGGGGCCCTCTGGAGCTCGCTCCCCCCCACCCTGGCATGGCGGGGGCTGCGGGGGCATTTGTTACACCAGTGTACATAAGAAATATTCATCTGAAGCAGCGCCCAAAATAGAATCATTGACAGGCGATACGTAGCCCAAATCATATCCGTCACTTTCACAGGCAAGTCAACCCCTCTCAGTTGGTTCTGCTCAGTCTCTATGATGGAGTTGTGGGTTGTGGAGTTACAGGAGTTGTGGAGTTTCGAATGAAGCACCCTGCCCTGTTGCTGGGACAGCAGATCTTAACAAAGAGACAAAAGTTGCAAAAGCACAGGTGCACAGATTAAGCAGTTAGGAGCACCACCCAAATTCAAGGCTGTCAAGATAAGCTGAGCCCGGTCTGTCCTGACCTTCTTCAGATCTCAGGGAAGCAGGAGCAGAGAGGGAAACATATAAAGAAAACCGGAATTCAATGGAAGGCAGAATATATTATTTTGCAAAAGTGTGCTGATTACAGTTGGGGAACCTACCTTTTGAAGATAACTTGATGTTTACATTAATCTCAGGCTGCCACAGACACCCTACCTCACTTAAGTCATTGGTTAGCTATCAACTTGACACCAGTGCTTAATTTGAGCCAGAGGGCTCCGGTGCGGGGCACCGGCAATTATTTCTGAGGGCCAGCACTTATTTTTCTGCCTCAAGCATTTACTGCAAGCAAAAGCCTCATATGGGAAAGACGAGGACGAGAAAAACGAAAAAACTTCACAAAGGGAGAAAGCACAAAGCTGCAAGAGTGAGCTGAAGGGGCAGGGAGTGGCTGTAAATGGATGAAATAGGACCCAGATAGCTTCAGGATTACGCTGCCTCGGTATTCAGTGCTTGCACATTTAATTACAACAGCTGCGTGTTTCAGATGAGAGCTTTGGGCATCAACACGTTTTTATTTCCAAATTAAGCACTGCTTGAGACAAAAAAACAGTTTCACACAGTAAGCTCATTTCTGCCTGGAATCCGTCTCCTCCCTCTTCGTACCTGCCCCATTTGACACATCATATTTAGCACTGGCTCTTAAATAAGTATTTCCTATAAAATATTACTTCTCCGACCTGGCTGGTAGGTGGTGCTCTATAGAAGCACTGATGTAAAGCACTGAAACCTAAAAGCTGAAAAGCACAGCTTCTTTACAAGTGTACACAGGGCGTTAATTAAGGCAATACACAGAGGCACTCAGAGGGATATTTAAGAGCCCCTAGCGCCTCCTGGTGCCACAATTGCATCATTTTTTGGCGCAAATGTGGCCCAACGAGGCCTAAAATGCTGTGCCATATTATCAAAGTAGCGCAATGCATGCATTGCGCCACTTTATAACCCATTGCACTACATTATTCCTGCGCCAGGCATAATGTATGCAAAGGGGGCATTCACCTATTAGAGGGAGGGGGGAATAGATTTCCTTGCACCATTTTTTCGGCACTTTTAACGCCTGCTCAAAGCAGGTGTTAAAGGGAGGCTTCCATTGCTTACAATGGGCCTCTGGGTGCTTTGAGAATTAGCGCCAGAATCTTTGACGCTAATCCTGCAAAGCGCCAGACTAGCGTAAAAAAGTCTGATGCTAATCCCTTAACTACCACCATGGTGCGCCGTATTTTAAATACGGCACACACATTGTGGGGGGCGCTAAGAGGTGCAAGAAAAGTGGCGCTGCACTGTGTGCATCGCCATTTTTGTTAAATATGCCCCTCAGTATTATTTTTATCTGGTCTTAGATGCAGAGATCTGTGGTGGCTCTAGTGCCATACTCTCACCTTCAGTGCAGACAGAAACAACTAGAATATAATAGGAATTAATCTTTTCATTAAGACAGAAATATTACAGAGGTAGAGCTAACTGAATAGTTGACAAACACTGCAGAAAAGCTATGCGACATTTAAATTGCTATTAAAGAGGGCCCTGTTTTCTCAAGAAAAAACATATTGCTCATCAAAGTGTTCCACTTTATCTGCTGATAGTTGAAGAATAGTTTAACATTGTTTTGTGCTACTCCCATCATAAGTCCCAAGTGCCAAGGTGGTCGTCAGGTTGTTGGATGATGAAAATGGCTCAAGCTCTTTGCCTCTCTTGTGCATGCTCTTCCTGTGGTGGCGTCAATACCCTGGGGTTCAATAATCAATCGGATGAAGAGGCTGTAATAGCGTTGAGATGCTGGACATGTTGAAAGGACATGTAACAAAGAGCGGAGCAGCTCCAGCGGGACACCAACACTTGTAGGTATTTTTTTATAGGTCATTACCTCCATTATGCTATGCTATGTTCTGTGTATTTGTAGAGGTTCAGACATCCAGGAAGGTATCCTGGGGCTTGAGCAGGACAAGCATAGTCAGGTGAAATCTAGGTCCCTCTATCTTTGGGAACCGAGCTTTAGCCTAGGGCGAGTCTCTATCACTCTGTCTCAAGATCATTGCAAAAGGGCCAGAGTATTCCTATTTTGATTTGGTTTGGTTTGGTTTGGTTTGAGCAAAGTCTTGTTGTCTCTGACTTTGTGCAGAATGTTTCAGAACTGAGGTTCTTGTGTTGAGGGGCTAAATTATATATTGAGGGGAGTTAGAGTTGTGGGATCAAGTAGCCAATGGGCTGCTAGTCCCTACAGCTAATCCATCCCTGAGATGATCACATCTGAGGGTGCGGGTCAACTTTCCACCCAGAACCCTCTATTCTACCACTTAAAAATGGCAGAATCCTTATTTGAGTTTGCAGTCCAGGTTGCCCATGCGGTGTGGCTAGCTTTTGGGGCGGGGGTGTACCTCCTTGACTATCTAATTTTCCCATCTGCCCGGGTGCAAATGTGCATGGAGTAGGGGGATGGCAGTTTCTTCTGCTGGGAGTGAGCCTTGATGAATATAAGAAGCAGTGTAGCCTTTGAAGTTCACCGCCTTGATGTGCCACTTCACTAGCATTCCTGGGAGGGAGGAGGTGTAACCTCCTTCCTGCCCAGGCCTTTGTTCCTGAACCCTGACAGTGATCACACTGCCTGACAGGAGGTCAAAATTCCATTTTGGCTGCAGCAAGTGTGGGCTTGCCAGCCAGAGCACAGAGAAGCTGGGATAACAAGGTGGGCAACCTCTACAGTAACCACATGGGTGTATGCCACTTAGCCGTAGCCACAAGATTCATGTCAGGGGTGAGAAGGCATGTTGTTTGATACTAAACTCAACATATTTAGGTGATACCATAATAGAGCTAGCGACCCCATGTGTGTCGGGGTGCAAGCCCATGTTATCCTATGGACCACCTATCATTTATAGTGTGCTTCCATTGTAAAGGGCACTATGGGGATATATAACCTTGCACTTACATGCCCACATCCCTAGAGATCACTGACATATACTAAAAGTAGTGCATTTACTTTGCCACATATGGTGAGGGCAAAGTTGAAATGGAGCAGTTTACTCTGCTCCTGCAGTTTTCAATGGCAGGTCTGATATCAGTAGTTTACTTTGGTCACTCAGGGTGGCACAAACAGTGCTCAAAGCCCTGGGGACCCCTTTACCACTGATGCACTGCAATGGGTACCACAGGTACCATATACTAGGAACTTACAAGGAGGGTAAAGTCCTTGTCAATTGAGGTTACCAATTTACACATTACAGTTTAAAGGAGAGAGCACAGGCACTGGGGTCTGAGCAGCAGACTTGAGTGCACGACCAGAATCATAACCATTAACTTTGGAGCAAAAAGTGGGGGAGGTGACCATACAAACAAGTATTTGCAATGCTGAGTCTCGCATTTGCTTGAGTCAGAGCTATTGGCGTTGTAAATTCATAACTTGACATTTCAGGCCACATACGTTGGTCAGCCCTGCCTCATAATTTGGTCTTTTCCTGCCACATAATTCTAGTGCCCCGCCCTGCATATAACTAAAACACTTAATTCCAATAGAATACCACTTTCACCACCCCACCATCAGAGTTACTGGCTGGGTAACAAAATTCCCCAAAAAAGACACAAGCCAGCCACGGAGGAGTAATGAGAGAAATAAACTAGAAGGGTCACCCAAAGATATCAAGAATGTTCAGACAGTCATAGTGTAACAAAGATGTTAAGTTGGCCTGAATCATGGTCATAATTGCAATATGGAGAGATTATAAAACATACAAATATCACATAAACCCAATAAAAACTTTTATCACAAACAACCTTTTGGCATTAGACTGTAATGTTCAAAACAGCACCTAAAGAACACCACAACAAATATATCATTTGCAAGAAACAGTCATGTAACCACATAGTCAGCCCCTAGAGACCATAACCACTTGAAAACAGAATGGCAGAAAGTAATGCAGTGCAACCATATATTTAGCCCCTAGGGAACATAGTGACTTACTCATTTTCAGACCAAGCAGGTCTAGTACAATACTAAAACCCTTAAAACATAAGCTACTCCAACAAACAAAAGCTCCCACCATATAAGAGCTTAAAAAGGTACTGAATGGTGGAAGGGGTAATTATTTTGGTGTCCATACTAACCTAGTGTGGGGACCCAGAGATGACCTAAACAGAAAGAATGTGTTGTGCTGAATGTTTTGATGGTGGCCCCATTGTCCTAGGACCACCACAGGCGTGATTATGGGCAAAAATGTTTTGAAAATCAATGCTTGCAAAGCATTATGGAGCGCGTTTTCCCCAGCGCAGTGAATATTGTAGTATCAGCACTCCCTCTGTGCCAGGAGAGGTGCTTTGCGGATTTCTGTGTTTTTTTAGTGAAGCATTTATCAATTACAAGTGTTTTTAGGAACGCTATGGAGCACAAAAAGGAGAGCCAAAAGAAAACGCTCGGATTAAGTAACAGTGTGAACAATCTGACAAGCTCCAATACTGCAGATGGAGTTCCTGCTGTTGGCACTGTTCCCGCTGTGAGCCCCATGGCTGCCATGGAGCACGATGGGGAGAGACAAAAAAAAAGTAGTTTGTCTGCGCTGAAGTATATCGGAAATCATGCAATTATACATGTTACAGGGTCACTCTGCAAGGGGGTAACAAAACCCCCCCAAGGCAGGACAAATGTAAAGCATTTACTAATTACGTCAAGGGATTTGTGAAAGGCAGGCCCACGAACAAGTGAAAGTGATGGGCAGGAGATGGGCATGGTTAAACCCCCACAGATAACAACAGGCCGGAAAGCTTTTGCACGCTCAACCTAAAAAGGGCACTTTCCTACATGACACATTAAACCCCCCCCACCACGGGTGTGCCATGTATTTCACATTTGCTTGGCAACTTGTCATGCTAATTAGGACTAACTTACCAGACTTTTGTTTGCTAATTTTATGAAGACGGTTTCATAAAATGCTTTGAACCACTTGTCTTTGTATTAGGTTCATTCCCACTTGCAGGGTTTCACTGCCCAGTTACACTCCATGTAGGTTTATCTCTTTGCCCTGATTACCATGTTTCTGCTCTGCAAACACTGGTCCTCGTTGTTCTCTCTTTATTGATTTCTTTAGATATGTTGCATTCCTCTGAATCTTTCTGTGACTTGTTCTTGATGGTGATCCCCTATTCCTTGAGGGATTGAAGTGTTGCATCAGTTGGACAAATGGCAAAATAAATGAAGTAATACTCCCTCAATGTGATTCCTTAATGAACAGGACTGCTGTTTGTGTGCCCACCTTCCCTTACTTTCTATAAGGATGAATGTATTCACTCCATTACCCCACTGTGGGACCACAGGAGCACTGAGCACTTATACCTTATTATTATAATACCTTATTCCAGTTTTTATTGTCACGAATCCCTTGATATCTTAATAACGAATTGTATTATTTTTATTTTGCCATATTTCTGTCACAGGGTTATCTTTTTTCGTTTGTTTCATTTTGATGCATGATGGCAAATTTTTGTCACTTAATTCATTGCATTTGCTTTTTCTTGATATCTAAACTACACAATGTGCAGCATTGCACTGTATGTCCTTATATTTTCGCTGCTCAATGTTTCTGTACTCAGTGTTTTAACATGCAACCATCGAATGAATTCATGCATGGTAGAGACTTCTTGAGGGAAAGCTTAGCATTTCAATCACTAAGCACCACTTTGATTAAAGAAAATCCAAAGGAGGCAACTCAGTTTGTGGGGTGCACTTTATAATGTTCAAATGTATTTCATGCATGTGTAACACTAAATCACTATAAACATCTAGATGCTTTGCTGTGACTCGATTCTAAACTATCCAGTCATCAAACTAAGCCTGATGTCACTAAATTAGACACTGGGGTTTCCTGTCACACACTCATGTTACATGTAGATGCACAGGATGTGCCACCTAGTGTGAGCTGGACAGTTTCACCTCTTGGCAGACACATTTTCCTCAGGGGCTGCACCCATGCAGTCTATGTGCAAACTGGTTCAGAGACAGACAAGGCTCTGCACATGTGACCTTATGAGGTTATGACTGTTCAGGTGAAGCAATGTCTGGGAACATGTTGACTGTACTTTAGAGGATGGCTGTACTGCTGGCCAAGGATGCCCTTGTTCTTGGTCTACCATCCAGAGGTGGCTAGCTTGTATTTACAGTGGGAGGGGGGAGGGGTTACAATAATAATAATTTTAAAAAATAATAGCACTTACCTGACAGCATCTTCCTCTCCTCTCGTCGTCCGTCTCTCCTGGAAGCTCCAATGCGGGACCTAAGAAACTGCACTAACCAATCATGGTGCTGCTCTCATGCCGTTTAACACCATGAGAGAAGTATCAGGATTGGAGGGAGTGGCCTCTTTTAGTGTTCACAAGAGTGCTGGAGCCCTGGTCTTTCTCTGGGTTAGAGAAATTTAAAATGCGCATGTCTGGCTGGATGTCGCAGGACGGCTGGCCAAAGGGACATGCGCACTTTAAACTAAAGTGGAGGGAACTCCACTTGCCAATCAGCAGCAATTAACCCTCCCCGCCCTGATACTCGGTTCAGGACGGGGTGCTTAAAAATAAAATGACAAAAAATAAACTTTATTACCATTTTATTTTTCAGTTCTGGGGGCATTTTTCCTAACGGGGTGACGCTCCTCTACTCTCGTGGTGGGGCCGCCGTGTTATCATCTTTCCACATCTGACTTACCATGGCAGGACCCTAGTTGATATATGGATGGTATCTTCATTAGAGTTTTATCTGCTGCAGTATCATTATTCTTTGTTATGATTGTTTTTATCGCAGCTGTGTTTAATGTTAAGTGGTGTGTCTCCCTCTAATAACATCAGGCTCAAAGGAATAACTTCCGGTGAGGCCACAGGGTCAAACCTCATGTGCGGTCATTACCTGTGACGTCATGATGAGGAAGGAAAAAGTATCTGCTGTCACACCTGCTTCCCAGTCACATTGGATCAGTGCGATGATGCTGAGAATGAAATCTTCCAACGCAAAAAAAAACAATGACACCAGTGCACGCTTGAACTGCTAAGAAATTGGATTTATTTATTATTGACTAGACAAAAACAAATTCATAGATAAAATGTAAAAACAGATCATTGACTTTTTTGCCTTATTGGAGAAAAGCACACAGCCAAAAGTCACCCTTAATTTATACACAGATATAAAAATTAACTTTGTTAATTTTATCCACTTGGTAGTTGGATTAGAAATAAGTGATTAGGGTTATTTGTTGATATTTGAAAGAAACACACATATATTGTACTTAAACCAGCTTAGATGTAATATAACGAGAAAAAAATGGAAAGGAATTTAAAGTTCAGCACAGACAGTCGAGAAGGTGAAGCTATCAACTGTACAGCAAGTGCAGCGGCACCTGAGGCGAGGGCCATGAGGGGGTCTCTTCACCACAATTATGTCTGTATTTTATCCCTCAAAAGGGGTAAAGGTGGTCCATTGTCAATGCTTGCCCTAGGGCCCGAGGTCCCTTGCTATGCCACTGAATCATTAAATGGATGAATATTGAAACATGTCAATGAAGGATAAAGACACTTGTACAAGCAGTTCGCTCAGCGGACCCCAGTTCATGTGTTTTCCTTTAGTGAAAACAAGATATGTAGCGAGTAAATCTGAGTTTTTTCCGTTTTAAACGCGCATGCGCACTGTGTCCGATCACAAAATATAGACAGTTCTGCTGCCTTGCCCCGAACCTTTTCGTCATGGTTTAAATCATTTTCGCCAAACATGAATTGATCAGTTATTTTAAAAAAACGTTTGCAATGCAGTTGGTCATAATTTGCCCAAAAAATGGTTTATCCCCTACAGTTGTGTCAACGACATCACAAAAACATGCTTGACCTCGTTCAATCTGAACTGCTTTGGTTCACAGCTCTGCAACAATTATTTCTACCTATTTGGCCATATTCGCAAGTGTGAAATCGGCCATGAATACAGAATTACACCCAATTTTAAATCTGTTACACATCCCAGGAATTCACAAAGTGATGTCTGGAATAAGCCGTTGCAGGGATCTGAGATCTCTGAAGAGATAAATTCAATTTCCAAAATCCTCTTCCTTCCCCTTTTAGCCTGCAAAGAGAAGGATAACTACTGCTGCCAAGTGGGAAGGGCTATGGATCACCAGCAATTTGAAAGGAAAAATGTATCCGAATATCCACAAGGGGTTCTGTTCCTCAATGTTTATTTCGCCGCAAAGGAGAACTCCGCAGAGCAGGAACGTGATCTTTCTGGGAATGTCACATGACCCTCCAGAGAATACATATTAACACTTTCCCATGCTCCAAGCATATCCCTAGAAATGTTTGAGAATTCCAGAAGGTTGTAAGTCTACACCTGCATGTGGGTGTAAATCAGCCAGTGGAGCTTTGGAACTTTCTTTGCAGATTGGGTCCAAAGTCTGCAAGACTGAAATTTGAAAATGTATAATGTGACCCCTCTTCTTAGAATGAAAACCAAAGAGAGGGTCATACTCACTCACAGAGTCACATTCTTGTTTTCAATATGTGTCTGAAACTAAAATATTTAGGCCCTGATGTATACAAATGTGGCGCTATGGGCTGCTGCGCCAAAAATAGCAGCGCTGCTCCACCTTTGAAATGCAGGGATGCACCGTATTTACAGGAATGCGGCGCACCCTGCGTTTCCCCCTGCGCCAGCCCTGAATTAAGCTGCCTGTGCCAACACAGGCATCCTTGCACCATAGTGCAAGGGTGTCTGCGACGAGGGGATAGATTGTTTATGTGCAGGAAGGTGTCTCTTCCTGCACATAAACAATCTATAATGGCGACTTGGCACTTCTATGTGTGCTGCAAAATGCAGCACACACAGAAGTACGGAAGCGTCACTTTGGAATGATAGTTCATGTGCAGGAAGGGACACCTTCCTCCACATAAACAAACATTCATGACATTTTGCTCTTTCTATGTGTGCTGCAGAATGCAGCACACATGGAAAAAGCAAAAAACGAGGAGGAGTAGCACCACAAAAGGTGGCATTGCACCTCCTTGTAAACATGGAGCAGCAGTTAGCGCCACCGGAGCGTCACGAAAAGTGATGTTCCGATGGCGCTAGGGGCTCTTAAATCTGCCCCTTAGTGAGGCACCTAGTGACCCATCACATTGTGAGGTCAGCTGTGGCCCTTGGGAGAGAAGTTAGATGTCAGAGCAGCAGTAAGACCCATTCAGAGTGTGGGTTTGACTCGAGTCAAGCATATGTGACACTGATTTGTACACGTTTTCAGAGAGCGCTCTTTTCATCAGAGGTGCTTTAGGTATATTTCAAGTGTGGAATTATCTTACGTTGTGTATGAGGCAGACATTGCAGCTGCAGGGTCACAAAGTGGCCAGAGAAAGGTCTTTGTAGCGTTTCTGCCTGCAGCAGACATAAACTGATGCCGCAGTGATCCTCAATAGCCAGGGAGGGCACAGCAATGGCTGAGGCAAGGCCACATGCACATGCCAGTGATTCATTGCTGCTCAGCACCTACAGAGAGGAGTCAGCTGGAGGTGCAGTGTACATGAACTCTGGCCAGTCACAGGATGGCACTAGGTCAGGTTATGGAACAACCTGTCATACATTGGCTCCTCAGTGACACCCATTAAGTGTTCAGAGCATGGCCTTGGCTCGCTGACTCCAGCGAACAGTATTACTGCTACAGGGCAATAGCAATCAGTAACCCAGGCAAAATACGGCATTAGTTGAAATTCTGGTAAAGAGTCATAGTTCATTGCTACCCTGCTGGAAACCCAATTTTTGGCATGGATTATTGATTGTGTCTCAAGAAGAATAAATTCTAGATAAATATGTTTTTTGAGTTATAATGTAGGAAAGGTGGAAGCCATAAAAGGATTATTTTCAAATTTCTCAGTTTTAGGAAAAGCACAATAACCTAAAGAATAGAAAAACAATGTTGAGGCGTGGCCCCTAAGAAAAAAAGTGTGGCTCAAATTAACATGTACGAATGGCCTGGGCCTGCACATCCATGTAGGTATCTGTGCCAGTCTCACATCGGTATGTTCCCCTTTCAGTCACCGTCTTATTGCCCTGGACAATTGTCAGCTCTACTGGTACTGAGACCGTGACCTCTTTGCACATGAAGTTCACAGTCACTTTTGTGCGTGGCGGGGCCTTCACCGGTATGCTCAACTCTGCCTTTTTCCTCGTGGTGAATGACTCAGACTCTCCTTTCTTCACTGTGAATGTGTTGGACGCCTCTGCCTGAATATTGACCACTCCTTTCAAAGTAAATGAGGTTCCCACCTTGATTGATGTCTCATTGCTAAATTCAAAGCTATGGGAGACATGTTTCTCAAACTCTTTGGTAGAAGTAGCAGTGAATCCCTGCTCAACATCTGTGTTATTAGTGTAAAAATATTGATCTATCTGAATGTTTCTTTGACTTTCAGTCTGTTTCTTGTCCCACAGTATCTTAGCTGTCACAGAGCATTTACCAGGACGCAGAGGATATACATGCGAGATTTTATCACTGAAACCATTATTCCAGTAATTAGGCAAATTTTCCCCAGCCTTGGCAAGAATGGACCATCCACCTCTGTTTGGATGCTCATACAGAAGCCATGCCCCACTCTGTACCTTGTGGGAGGATATTTTATCATTCATGGTTCCAAATGTTAGATTAGTCTCTTGAGTCAGAACCATTGCTTGCCCATAGTAATGATTATGTTCATACACTGTGATCTTTGGATTGCTCAGATCTTCGGTGATCAGCATGAGAGAAGAACCCTTATCATTCATATGAGTCTGTGAATGTTCTCCCTCCTCTAGGGGAGTACACCATCCCTTATAGTCTGGATGCTCGTACATTAGCCATGGCTGCCCCACCACTTTTGCAGATGAGATGCAGTCTTCAAAGCTCTCATTTCCCAGAAATGGCACATTTGCAGTAAATGTCTTATGGAGCCCTTGGAAGTTGGGATGTTCATAGAGAGTGATTGTGTTCATGGTTGTCAGCTATGTTCTTTCCAATGTGTTTCCTGTAATTGACCCTGAAATACAAAACAGGAACTCACTCAATTGAGGAACATCA
This sequence comes from Pleurodeles waltl, assembly GCF_031143425.1. Taxonomy (NCBI): domain Eukaryota; kingdom Metazoa; phylum Chordata; class Amphibia; order Caudata; family Salamandridae; genus Pleurodeles; species Pleurodeles waltl. The sequence continues at coordinate 73,165,233 of NC_090446.1, forward strand.
TGCAGGGTTGTTTGAAAGTTAGCACGGATTCATTTATTTTAATAGAAAAGATTACATTCCTTGCCATTGTTTAGAAAATTATTTTTCAAACGAAGGCCCATAATTATGGGGAATCGGCGTAGGGCAGTGCTGCAAATCTTCTTCTGTGCACTGCCGTATGCCAGTATGAAAGGGCAGGAGTGCACCGTATTTATGAAATATGGTGCAATCATGTCCTTCTCCCTGTGCTAGTGCACAATTGGCTGCCTAGTACCAACATAAGCACTCTTGCTTCATGGTGTAATGGGGCCTCTGTTGCATGCTGGATTGTTTTTGTGCAAGTAGGGGCACCTTCCTGCACAAAAAACAATCCCAAGAGGCGTTTTTCTCTTTCTGTGTGTGCTGCAGAATGCAACACACATGGAAGGAGGTAATACTTCGGAGAAATTAAGAATTTCTCTAGTTACGCCTGTTCTGGCAGCAAGGTAAGGTTTTGGTGCTGCCCCAGGTTTACATGATTAAGTAAATCCACCACAATGTCCATGGAACACCTTCCTGGTGCAGAGTAAGGTAATACAGTTACTTGCACTGCATTGTCTTACTCCATATATATGAGGCCATGCAAAGCCACGCAAAGTGGCTTTATGGGGCCTCATAGATATGGCTGAGAGGTTTGTGCCATCGGAGCGTCAAATAAAATGACACTCCAGCGGTGCATGTCTCTCATAAATATGCCCCTGAGATTTCAATCTCCTATTAATATGAAGCCCAGATACATAAAGCAGTTGGCTCCTGCAGGCGAACCAGTTGGCTCTGAGTTTAGCATAAGTGTAGGTTACAGGGAACCCCTAAGGTTCACTCTATGGAACTCACAGGATTGGCCAGAATACTTAGGTGGAATAACATAAAAGTAGTCCAAAATAATCAGAGAAACCTTTTATCAGTGGTGAATTCCCAGGTAGTAAATGTATCTTTACTAACTGCAAAAGAATACAACTATTTTAATTACAAATGCAATATAAACGTTTTCTACTTTCTCACTTACCAAACAACCACATACAAACTGAGTTTAGAGCATCATCAAAGTGAAGTGCATTTTACTAAATAAACTGAGTGAAATGGAAAGATAACACGTATGACTTTGAAAGGTACATACAGCAAAGCAGACTCAGGATGGCAAAGACAAAGACCTATATTGGGAAAGAAATAGCTGGAAGACCATCAGCAGATCAAGGGCACTTGTTGAGTAGAACACAGTCAAACCCAAGAGCAAAGACATAACTTGTTTCCAACGTGTTAACGGAATGCTACCGAGCATTTAGTCTTAACCATAATTATGTTTTTAAAGCTGAGGAAATAGACACAAATTGACTATTTGGGCCACAAATCTGTCGAAGAATGTGTAAGGCCAAACTCACTAAGCCTGTACAATTGTGCTAACCTACTTCTGATTTCATCAGGTTTTTCCAACTCTGTTAGACTTTTCATCCTTGGTGTGGTCTCCCTTAACTTTTTGCCTCTGTTCCCCAGGTTATTGATGTGTGCTGGACTCTGATTTTGCTGTTTTTATTACTCTGGGCACTTTACCACTGCTAACCAGTGCTAAAGTGCAAGTGCTCCTGTTTAAAATGTGTATGTAATTGGTTCTCCATGATTGGCCTATTTGTTTTACTGTTAAGTCCCTAGTAAAGTGCACTAGAGGTGCCCAGGGCCTGTAAATCAAATGTTACTAGTGGGCCTGCAGCACTGGTTGTGCCACCCACATAAGTAGCTCTGTAATCATGTCTCAGACCTGCCACTGCAGTGTCTGTGTGTGTATTTTTACACTATAAATTCGACTTGGTAAGTGTACCCACTTGCCAGGCCTAAACCGTCCCTTTTCTTACATGTGAGACACCCCTAAGGTAGGCCCTAGGTAGCCCCAACAGCAGGGTGCAGTGTCTGGATAAGGTAGGACATATAGTAATGTGGTTTATATGTCCTGACAGTGAAATATTGCCAATTTCGTTTTTCACTGTTGCAAGGCCTGTCTCTCTCATAGGATAATATGGGGGCTACCTTTAAATGTGATTAAAGCGTAGATTCCCCTAGAGAGTAGATGGCCATGTGGAGTTTGGGGTCCCTGAACTCACAATTTAAAAATACATCTTTTAGTAAAGTTGATTTTGAGATTGTGCGTTTGAAAATGCCACTTTTAGAAAGTGAGCATTTTCTTGCTTAAACCATTCTGTGACTCTGCCTTGTTTGTGGATTCCCTGTCTGGGTCAGTTTGACAGTTGGGTTGTTTTTCACCTCACACTAGACAGTGACACAAAGGGAGCTGGGGTGTAACCTGCATTTCCTGATTAGCCATCTCTGCTAGGAGGGAGGGGTGGAGTGGTCACTCTCATCTGAAAGGACTGTGCCTGCCTCTGACAATGCAGACTCCAACCCCCTGGTGTGTGTCTGAGGCCTTGCCTGGGCAAGGCAGGAATTCACAAGTAGGTGTGAGTCCCTGTTGAAGAAAGGTGACTTAAAAGAGTAAAATGGGTATAAGAAGGGCACCCAAATCTACAGACTTTAGAAACACTTCTGGAACCAAGAGGAACCTCTGCCTGGAGAAGAGCTGATAGCTGAGGAAGAAGTGCTGCCCTGCATGTGACTGTGCTTTGTGGAGCTTTCCTGCAGTGATGCATCTGACAGAGTAATAGAGCAAAGACTGGACTTTGTGTGCCTTCCATCTTGTGAAGAAATCTCCAAGGGCTTGATTTAGAACTTGCCTCCTGTTGCTTGAAGTCTCAGGGACAGCAAAGACTTCTCTCTGCCAGCACCTGGAGTCTCTGGAGAGACTCCTGCTCTGACAAGTGGTGCCCTATCCAGTCCCTGGGCCCTTGAAAGGAAAGCTGGTGGAAATCCAAGGAAATCGACTTCGGACGACTCTGGACCGACGCCGCTGCTGAATCCGGTAACGCCGCCTGCACCCGACGCGTGACCTTCGCTGGAACGCGCCGCTCTTCGCAGGCCCGACGCCGCTGCAGCCCCGCTGAAGTCCGCGACTCCGTGGAAGTCGCCGCACCACGTCGTGACCGACGCCGCTCGAAGTGCACGGATTCAACGTTTCGCACAGACGCCGCGATCCCCGACTTCGCTCATCGGCTTGTTTTCACTCTTCACCAAAGGTACTGTACTTGGGGGTCTACACGACTACGTGTCCGGCGCCGCTGGTGTCGGATTGTTGTAAACGACTCCGTCACGATGCCTTGTTAACATCTCATCGAAGCATTTTTGTTTCTAAGCGCTATTTTTGAGTTTAATCTTTAAAAATTCATAACTTGACTTGTGTATGTCGGATTTTTGTTGTTTTGGTCTTGTTGTGTTTAGATAAATATTTCCTATTTTTCTAAACCGGTGTTGTGTCATTTTATAGTGTTTTCATTAAGTTACTGTGTGTGTTGGTACAAATACTTTACACCTAGCGCTCTGAAGTTAAGCCTACTGCTCTGCCAAGCTACCAAGGGGGTAAGCAGGGGTTAGCTGAGGGTGATTTTCTTTTAACCTGACAAGAGTGAGAGTCCTTGCTTGAACGGGGGTAACCTGACTGTCAACCAAAGACCCATTTCTAACAAACTCTTTATTGACTATTAATTAATTATTTATAATTGATTTGAGTATATTGCTCCTCTGTAGGGTACTTGACTCTACTGGAGATGGAGGTTCTCTCAAAGTGGAATAATTTAGTCAAGAGAGACTACCATCCCCTGGGCCAGATCATGATACCACTGTGGTTTGTGGCAGCTGACTGCAGTGGGAGTGCTCAGTCCTTCTCTCACAGTGACTTTTCCTACTGAAAGCTTATGCAATATTTAAGGTGACATATGAGTATATCTCCTTGGTCATCCTCTCCCTTTGTCTCATCTCTCCAGTGTGTGTCTGCCCTGCCCCAGACCATGATCCTCACTAACTCTCATTGGCCTTTTCTATTGAATCAACTACTCTAAGTGTAAGGAGGCAATTTTCCACCCATATCTCTCATTATCTCTGCCTTCAAATATCTACAGGCCATTCTTGCCTCTTGCACTATCTAATGAACAACACCCCGGAAAATGAAGATGCTTCTCCACTCCACCCCTCTCCTCCACGCTGACATCTCTATGAACCTCGTGCCTTGTAGCACCAAGTATTGTCAATTTATAAAGCATAAGATTACCAAGAAAGCACAGTAGTGATGAAGAAATTGAGGAGGAGCAAATATGATCCTACAGATTGAATAGCTGGGTCTGGAGAGCTTCACGCGGTTGTAGGTAATTGATAATTGCTCAAATGTGACTTGAGAAAGAGTTCCAAGGTTTACAGGTTCGATATGTGAAGGCTCCACCTCCATGCCTTGTTTTCTTTCTTTTACTAACCGTTAATGCCAGTGGTGGCTGCCGCGTATCTCAAGGGGAGGGGCAGGTAGGGGGAAAGAGGGGACGAGGGAAATAAAACATTATTATCTTTACTGCTTCCGCTGCCACTGTCACTAGCCACCTCGCTTCTCTTCCGGTTATATTGTTGGTGTCCCAACAGTCCCTGGGACACCAGCATGGGCTTCCCATGCAATCCGGGCACTGCTGTCATGCTATACCTAGTATGACAGCAGCACTAGGATTGGTCTGAATGGCTTGGTCGTACACTCAGACACTGCATGGGAGTCTGTGCAGTTTCTCCAACCCGACTGTCGACACAGCTGGGTTGGAGAAACCTAAGTGCGCATGTCAGTTTGGCCAGCCTAAGTAGGCCAGCCAAACTGACATGTGCACTTAGTGCACTCCACTCCTTCTTCCCCTCCTCTCTCCCATGGCCCATCCCCGCCCCTCCCTGACCGTGCTTGCTGAGCCAGCAGCTGAAAAATAAAACAATAGTAAAATATCGTTTTATCTTTCAGCTGCTGCCTCAGCCAGTGGGGTGACGCTCCTTCACAAGTGCAAAGGAGTTGGCAGAATGAAGCAAACTCGCTAGTTGATAAAGGAGAAAGATCCCAGTAAGAAATGTGGGCATGCTGTAGTGTTTTATGGCAATGCAAGGGCTTCTGCATCATGCTGTCTTTCCTACTGGAAGCCAGTGCAACTTCAAGTGAGAGGAAATATGAGTCTGATGAAGCAGATTTAACAGGAAAGGAGAAGCAGACTTCTCTGGCATCGAGAGGTGACAAATCATGCACCTGACTCTCTCAAGTAGATTTTGTTACAGTAATCCAGTGTAAAGCCCACAGCTCATCGTTTGGAAACTGGAAATCAAAATTGGAGGCACTTTTTCCCTATTGATTTACATCAAAGCTGAGGCAGTTTTCACGGGAACAGCTAAAAGAAAGCCAGTTTGGGCTTTAAAACTCTATAGTCTGCTGTCTGAATTGGTTCTATTGGCATATGTGATATGAGGGCAGAGCACAAATCCTGAGGTAGAAATGGAAGGATTTTCCTCCAAATGTTTAACAATAAAATCAGTAGAAGGTAGTTTTGAAATTAGTAATAAGAAAGAGAGAATTTCACTGCTGGGGTGGGCGTGTCCTCTGAAAAAATCATGTTAAAATGTCCTTCACTTGACATTTTTAACTCATTTTGTTTCGGTATGTTTGATGTACTAACATTTACCTCTAAGGATTGGGCTTCAGAACACCAATCACTGGGAGTGGTATACTTAAACATTTCATTGTGTTTCCTCTGTTAATAGGCAGCTGTACTGGGGCTGCAATTCACTGGGTCTCTCCTGAGTGTCCTACTGTGCATGCCTGGCATTCCCGAAATTAACCCTCAAACTTTCAGCTTGTAGTCTGTATCATGTCTGTCTCCTTCCTCACACCATCTCCCTTTGACTATCTCTCCACTTACTGCTACATCTTAGAATAGATACCCACACTCTATGTCAACTTCCTCTACCTCACCTCGCTATCAGTATACATCTATGCTCTTTACCTCCCTCATGATTTTGCTTCTGATTCTGTACTATTTTTTTAATCTAACTCTAAAGCTCATTCTCAAACTCAACTCTGTCCCTCTTACCCTTCACTCTACACCTCAGTGCTCTGTTCCCATCTCCCCTCACTATGGGCAAGATTTACAAGGCCCTAGCCTTTCCTTGCACCACAGTGCGTCCCTTTGTTTTACGCTAATGTGGCTCAAGAAGGCAATTTTCACCACACCATATTTACAAAGTGGCGCAATGCATGCATTGAGCCACTCTGCGACCCCTTGTGCCACATTGTGGCTGTGTGAGGCATAATTTATGCAACAGGGGCATTCTGGAGTTAGGAGACCTGCAAAAATCGTCCTGTAAAACCAAAAAGATTTCACTGCACCATTTTTGGCATCATTTTTAATGCCTGTTGAGAACAGACATTCAAATGACACACCCGTATTAACCTATGGGCCTTCTTGCACTTTGCTTCACTAGCATCAACAATTTTGATGCTTGTAGAGCAAAGCGCACAATAAGGTCAAGGATTCTGTGCATGGTGCACCGTATTATAAATAGAGCACACAAATGGTGTCTTGCGGTGATGCACAAAAACTGGTGCATCAGCTGATGCACCAGTTTCTGATGGATACAACTACCTGAGGATTCCTCACCTTATGAATTCGATCTTTGCACCAGCATCCGACGGAAAGTCTTCTTCCTACCTGTCTACGTCGACGAGGACATCATAATGGCACGGCTCCGCGTGACTCCGTCTGACGTCAACGTGCCAAAGGGAGGTCCTCGTCGGCATACTAACGTCAGTTTTTCCTTTTTCCGTGCTTCGACGCCAAAGTTTTTTTCTTCCTGGCCCGTTGGTAACTGTAGCGATCTCTTGAAGTTACAATGTCGCCTCCGAAGAAGTCCGGGTTTAAGCCGTGTAGGGAATGCGGGGGTCGGATGTCAGTGACCGACCCCCATTCGGACTGTATTTGGTGTTTAAGCTCCGAACATGATGTGGAAGGTTGTTCTTCGTGCCAGAGCATGAATCCGAAAGCTCTGAAGGAACGTGAAGCGAAGCTCTTCTTGGCCAAGGCAAAGAAGAAGGAACACAAGAAGGTTTCTTCCCATGCATCTCCCAAAAAACATAAGAAGCGGCGTCATCATGACTCTCGGCGCTGTCATGACTCTCGGCGCCGTTCGGAGCGGAGCTGATCGAGGAGTCGTTCGAGGTCGAGATCTCGTTCGTCACGGCGCCAAAAGACGTGGGAGATGAGTCCTATGTTCACGCCTCAGCCGGAGAGTCCGGGGTTGTCACCGGCGCCTTCAGTCTATGAGGTCACTCAAGGTAGTCCTCGCATCTCGCCGGCGCCGAGGGATCCTGATGTTCCCCAGACATCTACACAGAAGTACCCGGCTTTCCCCGACTCCAGGGACGGATCCGGCCGCATTTTTGAATGCGATGTATGCTGTTTTTCAATCCATGGCCCCTGCTGGGGCCATTGGCATTCAATTTGGGCTTGCCGGCGTCGTATAGGACTGCTCCATTCATGCCCTTCTGCACTACAGAGCCTGGTGGTCCGGCGCCGGGGGTTTCCCCTGGCAGGAGTCCTTTGCCTGGGACCGTGGATCCGTCGGCTTCTCATCCGACTCCTTCTCCGCGCCATCTGGTGTCATTGATGGCCTCATCCAGGCAGGCTCCATCTCCTTCTGTTCATTCGGCGTCGAGGAGGTCATCTGCCGACTTCGGGCCGGCTCCGGCGCCGGTTGAATCTGGGAGCCTTCCTGAACCGGTTCGGGGTCCAAGATCAGCGGCGTCGATGGAGTCCTTGTAGATGCCGGCTCTGGAGATGCATTTAAGATCTCGAAGGAAGGCGTTGAGGCTTCTGGAGGAAGAGGAATGCAGAAGGCTTGAGGAAGGTGAGATAGAGCCTTCTGATGATTTCCAGGGACTTGCCACTGCAAGTGGTTTGGATACTTCCCCGGAGTGGGACATTGCTTCTCCGGGGGAGTTTACTGAGGAGGCCGCCTCTTTCCATGCTGTGGTGAGGAAGGCAGCTGACTACCTGGATTTGCCTTTGTCCTCTGCAGAAGTTAAGACTAACCTGCTCACAGAGGTTCTTCATCCATCTTCCTCCAGTGCTGACCCTTTGTTGCCTTTTAATGAGGCTTTGACTGAGCCTATTACAGACCTATGGAAAAAGCCGGTGACATCTCCTGCTGTGAACAGGGCAGTGGCGAGAAGGCATAGAAGTGCCCCAGGAGATCCAGTTTTTCTATCTCGTCACCCGACTCCAGAGAGTTTGGTGGTTCAGGCATCATGTTCTGCAAAGTCTGCCCCCGGTACATTCCCTGGTGTTCCGACAGACAGAGAATCCAAGAGGATGGAGCAATCCTCAAATAATTTTTTTCCCTCTTGCAGCATGGCCCTAAAAGCTACCAATTCCACCTGTGTGCTAGGCAGATACATCCATGCCCTAATGGACTCTTCTAAGGAGATGGCAAAAGATCTGCCACAGGAAGTGCAAAAATCTTTTGGGTCCCTTTTCTTGGATGCGCATGCTGCTGCACAGCAGATTATTCAATCTGGCTTGAATACAACGGATTCTATTGCCAGGGCCATGGGAACATCGGTGGCTACGAGAAGGCATGCCTGGCTAAGATCTTCGGGTTTCTCGTCAGATGTACAATCCACTTTAATGGACCTTCCATTTGATGGGGAAAAGCTGTTTGGGGACAAGGCAGACTCTACCCTTGAACGGTTTAAGGACTGTCAGGCTACAGCTAAGTCCCTGGGTTTGCAGAACCCTTCTGCTACATTGTACAGACCTTTTCGTAGGTTTCGAGGGTTTGCTAGAGGTTCTGCCTTTCATAGGTCTCAATCTTATGCCCAACAACCTGCCAACCCGCCCTATCGTGCCTTCAGAGGGCGAGGTAGGGGTAGGTCTAGAGGTCCAGCCCAGCAGCACTCTTCTTCTTCATCCTCCTCTGGTGGACAACAGCAGAAGCAGCCCTAGTTTTCCCCACTTTATCAGTCATACTTCTCCTGTAGGGGGAATATTGAGTCTTTTTCTACAGCAATGGAGGTCAATTACAACAGACTCGTGGGTGCTAGGAATTGTGAAAAAGGGCTATGCTCTCCCCTTTCAGGAGTTTCCTCCTCCCTTTCCTCCCCGTCCCTCCTTTTGTTCAGAAGACCATCTTCTGTTGTTGCAACAGGAGGTTGTAGCCATGTTGGCAAAGGGCGCTATAGAGTTGGTACCATTGCAGGAAAAGGGTCAGGGGTGTTATTCAAGATATTTCCTGATTCCCAAAGTGGACGGTCGTCTAAGGCCGATCCTAGACTTGAGGATTTTGAATTTGTTCCTCAAGCAGGAAAAATTCAAAATGCTGACCCTAGCGCAGGTGCTATTGGCGTTGAACGAAGGAGACTGGATGGTGTCTGTCGACTTGCAGGACGCGTACTTTCATGTTCCCATAATCAAGTCGCACAGGAAGTATCTCCGTTTTGTGGTTGGATCGCAACATTACCAGTTTGCGGTCCTCCCATTTGGTCTTACTTCAGCACCCCGGGTCTTCACAAAGGTGATGGCAGTTGTTGCAGCACATCTCAGAAAGAGGGAGTTAGCGTTTTTTCCCTACCTGGACGATTGGTTGATCAAAGCCAAGTCTCCAGAGATTGTGTTGTCTCATCTGCGAATGACAACGCAGTTGTTGTTCGATCTGGGCTTTTCGGTGAACGTACCCAAATCTCACCTGGAGCCCTCTCAACGCCTCCTGTTCATAGGGGCAGTATAGGACACGACAAGGTTTCGGGCCTACCCCCCGCCTCAGCGGGTACGGGACATTCAGGCGCTGATTCCTTTGTTTCAAAGTGGAGCGGCAGTTCCAGTCCTGAAAGTCTTACGCCTGCTAGGTCTGTTTGCTTCTTGCATTCTGTTGGTCACTCATGCTCGCTGGCATATGAGGGCTCTTCAGTGGTGCCTCCGCAGACAGTAGTTCCAGCACAAGGGGGATCTCAGGGATTCAATAAAGATCTCCAGGGACGCTGTAGCGGATCTCCTGTGGTGGGCAGAGGACGGCAACCTTTCCCAAGGAAAACCGTTTTCACTGCCCTCTCCAGTGGCCACAGTGATATCAGATGCTTCCACTCTAGGGTGGGGAGCTCACCTGGGGGACCTGGAGGTCAAGGGTCGTTGGTCTCCAGCAGAGCAGATGTTGCATATCAATCTGTTGGAATTGCGGGCTGTACGTTTGGCGCTCAAGGCCTTCCTCCCTTCCCTTCGCGGTTAGTCAGTTCAGATCCTGACGGACAACACTACCGCAATGTGGTATATAAACAAGCAGGGAGGAGTGGGGTCGTATCTGCTTTGCCGAGAAGCCCTACGACTCTGGTCCTGGGCTCAGGACCATCAGATTTGCTTGATGGCAAATCATTTGGCTGGAGTGTTGAATGTACGTGCGGACGTTCTCAGCCGTCACTTCTCATTAGATCACGAGTGGCGTCTCCATCCGGATCTAGTCCTCCACATCTTCGAGATGTGGGGTACTCCTCAGGTGGATTTATTTGTCATTCGGGAGAATGCGCATTGCCCGTTATTCGGCAGCCTCCAGTTTCCGATGCAAGGGGCATTGGGGGACGCGTTTCAGATGTACTGGAGCGGCCAGTTGCTTTACGCGTTTCCCCCCATTCCCTTGATTCCTCGGGGTTTGAGGAAGGTTCGTCAGGACCGGGCCCAAATCATATTGGTGGCACCGGACTGGCCGAGAAGGGTATGGTGTACAGACCTACTTCAACTCTCTCAGTGCCCCCCGCTCTGTCTCCCGCTCAGGGCAGATCTCCTCTCTCAACCGCAGGGGCAGGTTTTACACCCCCACCTCCAGAGCCTGCACCTTCATGCCTGCAGATTGAACGGGGCAACCTGAGTTCTTTTTCTCTCCCACCGGATGTAGTGGATGTTATACTATCGTCCAGGCGACACTCCACTAAATCTATTTATGCCGGAAGGTGGGCAAAATTTGTGTTGTGGTGTGGAGAGAACCAAAAAGATCCTTTAAAGGCCCATCTTTCAGATGTACTTTTGTTTGTTCTCAGTTTGGCGAAGAAAGGCTGTGCTATAGCTACAGTTAAGGGTTATTTGGCAGCTCTGCCGGCGTTTCTTTGCCTTCCGGATCAGCCGTCTTTATTCAAGTCTCCCATTGTACATAGGTTCCTTAAGGGTTTGGTGAATAGCTTTCCTCCTACTCCTTTTCACATGCCTCAGTGGGACTTAAATCTTGTTTTAACATTCTTAATGGGTTTGCCTTTCGAGCCCATGCATTCATGTCCATTGAGATATTTAGGCCCGTATTTATACTCCGTTTGCGCCGAATTTGCGTAGTTTTTTTCAACGCAAATTCGGCGCAAAACTAACGCCATATTTATACTTTGGCGTTAGACGCGTCTAGCGCCAAAGTATGAAGAAAGAGCGTCATTTTTTTGCGTGAACGCCTTCCTTGCGTTAATGAGATGCAAGGAAGGCGTTCCCGTCTAAAAAAATGACGGCGACGCAAATGCGTCGTATTTATACTCCCGGGCAAAAATCACGCCCGGGAGTGGGCGGGTCAAAAAAACCCGCATTTGCGCCTGAATTTAACACCTGGGTCAGGGTAGGCGTTAAGGGACCTGTGGGCTCAGAATGAGCCCACAGGTGCCCTCCCCTGCCCCCAGGGACCCCCCCTGCCACCCCTGCCCACCCCAGGAGGACACCCAAGGATGGAGGGACCCATCCCAGTGAAGTACAGGTAAGTTCAGGTAAGTATAATTTTTGTTATTTTTTTAATTTTTTTGTGGCATAGGGGGGCCTTATTTGTGCCCCCCTACATGCCACTATGCCCAATGACCATGCCCAGGGGACACAAGTCCCCTGGGCATGGCCATTGGGCAAGGGGGCATGACTCCTGTCTTTACTAAGACAGGAGTCATGAAATGGCGTCTGGGCGTCGAAAAAATGGCGCAAATCGGGTTAAGACGATTTTTTAGCGTCAACCTGACTTGCGCCATTTTAAGACGCCCTAACGTCATTTTTTCCCAACGCCGGCGCTGCCTGGTCTACGTGTTTTTTTTCCACGCACACCAGGCAGCGCCGGTCTGATTGCGCCGTCTAACGCCATTCCATAAATACGGCGCCCGCATGGTGCTTCAGAATGGCGTTAGACGGCGCAAAATTTTTTGACGCTAAACTGCGTTAGCGCAGTTTAGCGTCAAAAAGTATAAATATGGGCCTTAGCCTTCAAGACTGTTTTCTTGATTGCAATTACTTCTGGCAGGAGGATTGGAGAGCTTCAGGCACTTTCCGTTAAGCCCCCTTTCACTATTTTTTTTCCTGATAAATTGGTTCTAAAAACCAGGGCTGCTTTTCTGCCGAAAGTTGTCACCCCTTTTCATTTAGGGCAGAATATCACTCTTCCTGCTTTTTACCCTCCTCCCCACCCGTCTAAAGACGAAGAGAGACTCCATAGGTTGGACCCTAAGAGGGCCCTGAGTTTTTATCTCGAAAGAACTAAAGACTTTCGTTTGGATGAGCAACTGTTTGTTGGATATGCTGGTCAGCAAAAGGGCAGAGCTGTACAGAAAAGGACACTCTCCAGGTGGGTCATCTTGTGTATCAAGATCTGTTACTCTTTGGCAAAAAAGGTCCCTCCTGAAGGTATCAGGGCCCACTCTACTAGGGCTAAATCCGCATCCTCGGCTTTGGCGAGGGGAGTTCCATTGATAGATATATGCAAAGCGGCAACTTGGGCGTCCCTCCATACCTTCGTAAAACATTACTGTTTAGACTCTGAGATGAAGAGGGACGGTCACTTTGCTCGCTCGGTGTAATCAGGCGGGCACCCACCACAGAGTGCGGTACTGCTTGGGACTCTATTCATAAGGTGAGGAATCCACAGGTAGTTGTATCCATCAGAAGAACAAGTTACTTACCTTCGGTAACGCTTTTTCTGGTGGATACACTGACTACCTGTGGATTTCTCCCGGTCCCTCCCGCCTCCCCATTGCCTGCCTGGTTACACTCTTATCTTGCAGTATTTAGAATAATATTTATTCTTATATTTTTATATTTATATATATTTGTATGTATATGAGTGCGCATATATATTTATATGTATATAGTGATATTTCTCTATATATTTTTGTATATTCATGTATTTAAACTCTCAATAAGAATGGATAGTTTAAATGGTCAAGGTTTTTGTGTGTGTATATCTTTCTATATTATTTATCAATTTTCATGGTCGGTTTACTCCTATTTGCTTTAAGGGCACGAAAAAATGAGGTGAAACTGACGTTAGTATGCCGATGAGGACCTCTTATTGGCACGTTGACGTCAGACAGAGCCATGCGGAGCCGTGCCATTATGACGTCCTCGTCGACGTAGACAGCTAGGAAGAAGACTTTCCGTTGGATGCTGGCGCAAGGATCAAATTCATAAGGTGAGGAATCCACAGGTAGTCAGTGTATCCACCAGAAAAAGCGTTACCGAAGGTAAGTAACTTGTTCTTCTTGTATATCTGGCCCAATATATCTTTTCAATGTACTTCTCATTTCTCTCATCCTTTTATCGCTCTTTACCTCATCTTGCTATATGTCTTTTCATACCGCTATACCTTTCTTCTCTTTAACCCTCTGTCAGGTCTCTCTCTATCTCACCACCCTCTTTCTCACTTTTTCATTTGTCTTTCAACCACTCTCTCATACTACATAGCGCCAGAATTTCACCTCACCTTTTGTTTACTAACTCACCATTCCACCTTCTATCAACCTCTTTCCTTCTACCGTACCTCTCTCAGTATCGCACTCCCTTCTCACTATTATTTCTTTACTGATAACTATTTCTCTTTCATTACATATCTCTCACACTCATCTCTCTACCTCTTTATTTGTTTGAACTCACACCTTCTACCTAACCTAAATGTCTCTAACTCCTTCTTTACACGTATCTCTACCTCATCCATGTCTCTATCAGTCACAGCTCATAGCATGCCGAAGGGGAGTCACGACGTGCAGGGGGAGATTAAATTAAAAACACTTACCGTCATCGCCGCCGCCACCGCACCGCTTCATCCGCTCCTTTGCTGCAGACCAAGGCTCCCAGCCTGCCCTGCGGCCAATCCTGATGCTGCTCAAAGCTGGATTGGCTGGGAGTGTCCAGCCAGGGTGCTCCCAGGCAGACTGGGAGCCTGTGCATGCTCTCTCCAGTCCAGCAACTGTGTTGCTGGTCTGGAGAGAGCGTACTGCGCACGTGTGTTTAGCCCGAGACTGCCGGCCAACCATACATGCGCACTGAGGAGGAGTGCTGTGCACTCCTCCTCAGTGCTAGTCACAGCCTGTGGCCCCACCCCTTTTACCAAAAAACAATAATAAACATAGTTTATTATTGTTTTTTTGGTAAAAGGTTTGCAGCTGCCGCTGCTGGCGGGGGGCGATGCTCATCCGCCCTAATGGAGGAGCAGCCCCTGGTCTCCATCTCTGTCTGTATCTCACAATTATCTGTCTACCTCACCCACATCTTACTCTTCTTCTCTATCAACCCCACCTCTCTTTCTCTGTATCACCTATGGCATTGGTTTACCTCTTTTTGTGAACCTCCTCTCTTCCTCACAGCAACATTTACTTGATTTATCTTTCAATACCTCTTCGTATTTAAGTTTCTCACACTACCTCAAAATTCTCTTCCTGACATTGAGTTCCTCTCCTTTCTATATTGGCCCCACGACACCCGTTCCCGCCATCCTGTTCCTGGCGGTAAAAACCGCCAGAAACAGGATGGCGGGAAGGGGGTCGGAATCTCCATGCTTGCAGCGCCGCCATGGAGATTCAGCCCAGCAAGGGGAAAACCGGCGGGAAACCGCCGGATCCCCTTTTCTGACCGCGGCTTTACCGCCGCGGTCAGAATGGGCTGGGAAGCACCGCCAGCCTGTTGGCGGTGCTTCTGTCATTTTAGCCCTGGCGGTCGCCGACCGCCAGGGTTAGAATGACCCCCATAATGTTCCTGACCTGGAACACAAACAGCTCAGGACTGGTTTTGCCCTAATTAAGGGTAATCAGGTATAGCTTGGCTCCAGTGACACAGTGTGCAAGTGACCCACCACTAGGCATATTGGTCCCACTTAGGGCGACACACTAAAGATTACAAAAAGTGATGGCTGGAATACTTGTGCTCTAGTTCAGGGCAGAACACACACAAAATCAGGATGATCATCAACTTTGCACACTAGTTGCAAAACAACCTCATCATATATTTCTTTGACAACTTCGTCCTTTATTCTCTGAATTTACAGCTGCTTGCCAGTTTCCAAAGAGCTGTTACGTAATACACTGACTCTTCTTGTCTTCTTTTTCTTAATTAATAACTTTGCAAAATGGTACTTATATTAAGTACATAGGGGGTCATTCCAATGTTGGCGGGCGGCGGAGGCCGCCCGCCAGAATTCCCCCCTCCGAAATACCGCGCCGCGGTCAAAAGACCGCAGCGGGTATTACAAGTTTTCGCTGGGCTGGCGGGCGGTTGCTGAAAAACCGCCCGCCAGCCCAGGGGAAAACGACCTTCCCACGAGGATGCCGGCTCGTAATCGAGCCGGCGGAGTGGGAAGGTGCGACGGGTGCAGTGGCACCCGTCGCGTATTTCAGTGTCTGCAAGGCAGACACTGAAATACTTTGCGGGGCCCTCTTACGGGGGCCCCTGCCGTGCCCATGCCACTGGCATGGGCCCGGCAGGGGCCCCCAGGGGCCCCGCGACCCCCCCCTACCGCCATCCTGTTCATGGCTCCGCAGCCATGGAGGATTCACACGAGCAGCGGAAAGTCGGCGGGAGGCCGCTGACTTTCCGCTTCTGACCGCGGCTGAACCGCCGCGGTCAGAATGCTCGTTGGAGCACCGCCAGCCTGTTGGCGGTGCTCCCGTGGTCGGTGGCCCTGGCGGCCACCGGCCGCCAGGGTCAGAATGACCCTCTTAGTGTATTTAAGTTTTTATACACATCTTAAATTCATTTAATCCTCTTTCTTTATCCCGAGATAGGTTAGGTAGATGCTCCAACACCTCTGCCCTTCTGCACCCAGAAAATGCAATAAAAGTGACCATTTTCTTTATGCGTCTAGGGTCAAACAGCATGCTCTTGCATAGTTCGGAAATGCTTCTTTTTTTTGCTTTGAACACTTCCTGGGTGGTTCTCGAGGTAAACTAAAGAAAAGCAGAGTGGGGTCACGTTTTGCATCCTTAAAATATAAAATCCAATCAAAAAGGAAATTTTTGCTAAAACATCAGCCAGCTAGCCTGACTAGATAGAAAACCAGTGGAGACTGTCGCAAATCTCAAGCAGGGGGGGGGCGAGGTGGGGGGGGTGTTGATGTGGATGGGGGAAATAAATAATAATAACATTTTTTTTTTCAACTTACAGTTCCCAATGCCGTCGCCTCGCTCCTCTTCTCTTCTGGTGCCTCAGCGTTCCCTGGGACACCAGCACAGGCTCCCCAGCAATCCTGGCGCTGCTCTCATGATAAAACCTAGCATGAGAGCAGCACAAGGAATAATCTGAGCAGCTTGGTCTGCTGCCCAGACTGCCCTCTGGAGCCTGTGCAGTTTCTCCAACCTGGCTGTGTAGCAGAGCCGGGTTGGAGAAACCTAAGCGCATGTGTGTTTGGCTGGCCTGAGATGGCTGGTCAAACACACATACACACTTAGTGCACTCCACTCCCCTTCCCCTCTCCCCCCTCCACTGGCCCAGCCCCGACCCTCCCTGAACATGCTTCTGACTGTGACAGCAGATGAAAAATAAAACAATATTGAAATATTATTTTATTTTACAGCTACTGGCTGTTAGCCAGGGAAGGACGCTCTTCCACCATTGCGGAGAAGCCACCCCTGTAAATACACATAAACACTCTATAAATATGCTTCTAAGGTTTATTATACAGTGCCTGCGTTGCTAGGTTGGAGAGAGCCTAGTGCACATGTGTGTCTGACCGGCCAAACATACATGCACACTGAGGGGGAGTGTCGTGCTCTCCCCTTCCTTGCTCGTCACAGCCGGTGGCCTCGCCCCTTTTTCAAGAAAAAGATAATAAACATAGTTTACTATTGTTTTCTTGTAAAGGTTTTGCAGTTGCAGCTGCTGCAGTTGCAGCTGCTGCTGCTGGCGGGGGTGACTCTCCTCCGTCATGGTGGAGGAGCCGCCCTTACTTTAGAGCCATAAGACTGACAATGCATGCACATTCAAGGGATTCCACAGTGTGTGTGGTAGGCGACCTGGTTAAAGCATGCTTAGAGTACAGTGAATGATGTGCACAAGAACGCAAATTACTGAAAAACAATAATAATTTGTAGAACTCAACTGTAGTTATTTTGTATGTTGTTTTTTAAACAACCTGCCAAAGTGTGCAGATCACTGAAGTAGGCTGAGTTAAACTTGAATAAAGAATTAAATATGTCCCGATTAGGTGGCGATGTTGCAACAGAAACTAAGGCAACCAAATAGAAAGCAATCACAGGCAGTGCCAATTGGTCTCTGCAATCCGAGAGCTTTAGGCATTGTCAATTGCAATGTCTTTTAGCTATGTTTTATGGAGTGGAGTGGATGTATGTGGTGTGGAATTATGTGGGTTAGATTGGAATTGTTTGTTGTGGAATTGTGCAGCGTGGAATTGTTTGGTGTTTAGTGGAGATGTGTTTGATGGAATTATGTGGCATGGTGTGCATTGGAAATAGGTGGATAACAATTAAGTGATATTGAGTGTACTGGGGTTATGTGGAGTGGGATTGTGTGTCATTGAGTGTAATTATGTGGATCGGTATCTTCGGTTGGGAGTGGTGTGTAGTTGAGTTTAATTATGGGGTGTGCTGTTTTTTGTGGCATGGTTTGGAATTCTATGGTGTGTATTGGGTGTATGGGGTGTGCTGTGTAATTTTGCTGTTGAGTGGAATTATGTGGTTTGTTGAAATACATGCACCCTTATCAGATGAGTGACTTATCAGTGTGGATAGAAGCCCTGTTATCCGAGCCAGAGGCTGCCCAAAAAAAAAAACAAAAAAAAACAAGACCAAGTGTTACTTTGACTAGTTTTACATTGACTTAATGACTTAAATGCACCTGCGAACTGCAGCAATTTGTGTCCAAAGAATCATGTGTGGCCACTTACTGTAAATCTAGGTACAGCAGTCATGCATTAGCTGAAATGATATGTTCTGATGTCGTCATTTTTGTTGCATTCATAAGTTAGAGATAAAGTCTGGGAGCCCGATTCACAAAGGTAAACTTAGACCAAAAGTCTATGTTTAGACCAAAAGTCTGATTTTAGACCTAAAGTCTAACTTTACTCGTAATAAAGTTAGACTTTTGGTCTACTTTTAGACCAAAAGTCTAAACTTAGACCAAAGGTCTAACTTTTCTATGAGTAAGGCTAGACTTGAGGTCTAACCTTAGACCTTTCATCTAAACTTTGACTTTTGGTCTAAGTTTAACTTTGTGAATCAGGCCCTTGCTTTGCAGAATTAACAGGCAGATAAGGGTGGGACAATAGCCACCCCAGTTAATGGATTGACACATATCACACTGCTTTGGAGTCTATGTCCTCAAAACCTGAAAGGCACATTTGGGCAGGGTTGAATTTAGGCACTGAAGAAAGGACTTGCCACTTTTTAGCACAGAATTCCAGAGAATTTGAAAAATGAAAAGTTAACATTCTCTGAAGAATCGACAAGCCTGCTCCTCAGGTATTGCTCAATATAACCATCTTCCACTGCATAGCACAAAATGTTATTCCAGGGAACTAACGAGAAGTCCAATATATAAATATCAAAATAAGCACAATAGTGTAACTATCAAATGAATGTAATATATATCTGTAAGTATATCTCTGGCATGTGCTATTCCAAACATGGATTTTCTATCCATGATGTTGTAAACATTGTACCAATGTACCAATGAACCATTGACTTAGTACCGAGAAACATATTGTAATGACATCCATGTGCAGAAGGAAGAAAATGAGTAAAATGACTGATATAAAGGACGACAAGTTGCAAATGCAAAGAAAGAAGCTTAGGCTGGATAAACCACTTTCACACCCGGTGCTGAAGTTTTAGAGCTCTAGTATGAAAGCTACAGGCGAAATATCTGCAACCTTGAAAGATAGATTCACCCTTTAGCTGCCTGGAGCCGATAAAACGAGCACCACAGAGAATATAACACATCACAAGGGTTCAAAGCTGCAAAAATAAGCTAGCACAGCAAAGGCGTCATGATAACATACTAGCATTATTTGCAGGAAAGCTGGGCCACCATAAGCAGCACCCACCAGGGTTGCAATATTTTCTTTTTATGCATTTACTACCTGCTCGCCTGCTGCTCCTTCCTTGTATGGGGGGCAGCCCACTCCACTTGGTTACAAAGACCAGGACACACAAAGCTTGGCCTCCCGGCAGCTCCATGCACAGCTGTGGTTTATTGCAGGAGATCCATGGGTGGCGGGATACACCCGTACTAGGCCACATCCCAGGATACAATAGGTAATGGCAGCTGATGACTACTGCAGGTTGTATGTGGTAAGCCTAAAGCTGGCAGTCGGTCAAGGAAACAATAAGGGCACTTACCTAGATAGACGGGAAATGTGCTGGGGAGGGGGAGAGTTGGCCTTTGCTAAAGAAACACCCCATGTGAAACTAAATAGGGCACCCGCTCCCTCTTGGCTTGTTTAATTGCCTATGTATCAAGATGTTGGGAGGAGTAGGAGGAAGGCGACAGGGCCAAGATTAATGACCACCAAGAAAGGAAACAAGCATTTGCAATGGGTCTCGCATTTGCTCGAGTTAGAGCTGTTAGGGTTTTAAACTCCTAACCGGACTTTTATTGCTACATAAACTGATAATGAAAAGTAAAACAGTTTCACAAATGCAAGCCGATGGTCACCATGATCGTGAAGGAGACACAGAAAAGAAAATAGGACTTTGCTTGCAGTGGAATGTATGGGCAAAAGTGCAATCATCCATGTAACCGGCAAAAGTAGAATTATCCATGTAACCAGCAAAAGTAGAATTATCCATGTAACAAGGTCAATGACATGGAAAGAATTTGACTACTGCCTAGCAAGATTGCGCTGCGTAGGAAGGAAAAATAAAAAGTAGTCCAGAAACCATACAGAAAACATAGAACCTCATACGTTTTCAATAGTTTACCGGTGCTTTCAAGGAGGGCTTAAAACTGGAAAAGGCATGACGTATGCATGCCTTTCACTGATGAAATCAAGTGACTTTTAAAAGGCAAGCCCATGAGCCAACCAAACTGATGGGCAAAACATGGGCGTGGTTAAAAGCCCACAGAGAGATTACAACAGAGGCCAGAGCGCTTGCGCGCACTCATCCCTAAAAAAATGAACAACAAAAGCACTGTGGTGCCAGCAGCCTTCAGAAATGCTGTTTAAACACACTTTTCAATGATCCTGGTCCGAGGGCATGGGGCCAGTTTGAACACGCTAAAGGTCGGCCGTGGGAAGGCATAAGTACCGGGGGCAAACTGTTTGCTGTCTGCTGCTCAGGAATCGTTTTTTTTTTTTTTAACAAATCATTTTTGTCAGATGTGCTAGACTTATTGGTTCAATTGCACCCAACAAGACTTCAGCTCCCAGAATACAATCATTTTTAAAATATTCAGCCAGAATCCCAGAATTAAAACATAATGTGGCTGCCCAGATACAGCCGTTTTGCATCCCTCGGCACAAGGGTTTAGGCACTGTAAATTGAAGTACGTTATGGCTGAGGCTCAGAACTGAGCATATCTTGGGTAACCACAGTGAACCATAGCCAGTACAGGCCAGCACAGGTTTTATGTCACCCTCCGCACTATGTTTTTTTCTAAATGAAGCATTAATTAGAAAAACAGGGAAAATGAATCAAGGATGACTCGTGTAGATCGTTCTCCAAGAAAAACATAGGGAGAAAAGTACACCGTAACCGGCACTCATGAAATGCGCTCTCAAAGGAAAAAGTAGTGCAGAAACAATGCACTGAAAGGGTTGTGCGCATTGGTACGAAGAACTTAGGAGGTGCACACGGAGAGAGTTTTAAACTTCAGAAAAGGCATGACGTAAGCATCCCCCTACCAAATGCGAAGGTAGAGAAATGGAGCAACGATGGTACCAGCCAATGGGAGGCCCACAACAGTGAATACGCAGAACCGAGACATAAAAATGATCAAAAGAGAGTGTTGACTCTTCTTATTAAAGGTCATTAAAGGAGAAGGGGAAATATGTCAATAATTTCCTTGAGCGCTGACAAAGTTTAAACCACTTGAAGAAAAGCAGGATGGAAGCGCAGGGGTAGCTGGTTCTAACTGAGTCATTGCGCATTAGCACCACAGGCCGTATTACTGAAGTGCCCTAGCTGTGCAACAGGCGTTAGCGTCTGCTTTGTGTATCCTCAGAGCTCTTTGGTATTACAGAAAAGGCCGCAAACACTTGTGCATCCCTTTTGGTAATACAGATAGCACTGGTGCACATGTAGCGCCAGCGATATCTCAAGAGGGTGTTGAGAAATCTCTGTCCCTCATCTCTTGCACCCTATTACTGATGCAGGCATAAAGGCAAACATGCCCTTAGGAGGCCCACTGAAAGTGCGCCATAAAAAGGTGCCTCACCTTCAGTGCTCCTCCTAAAGGCAGACCTCTAGAGATATGAAAGGGGTTCCCATTACCCCCCAGACACACCCTTGCAAACGGGTCATTCGTTGCACCCACTTGCAAGGGGATCCCTAATCGTTCTTATAAGTGCAAGCGGGTTGCACAGAGAAACCCAGAACAGATTTTAAACAGCTGCTCCATATTTCACTATAATGCCCTGCTCTATGGGCATCACAAGTTCGGGGTTGCCAAGAGGGCAGCACATTTTACATGATAGGGCACACTTTTCATGTTTGCATTTGGCACACCTAGTTAAAGGTGTACCATGGTGCAAACAGGGAAAGTGTGCCATATCTGTATTAGGGGACCACAAACACATGCAAGGCCCAGTACACAAGGGGGCATATTTACAAAATAATTGCACAGCAATATGGTGCATCCCTGTGGTTTCCACAGTGCTGGTGCACGATTGACTGGCTAGTGCCAATGCAGGCACTCTTCCACCATAGTGCAAGGATGCCTGCATTAAACAAATGATTGTGTTTGTGCAGGAAGAGACACCTTCCTGCACAGAAACAATCATTGATGGAGTTTTCCTCCTCTGTGTGCTGCAGAATGCATCACACACGGAAAGAGCAAAAAACGAGGATAAATAAAGGTATTTCGCCTTGTTGAGCCACTTTTACGCCTCCCCTGGGGTGGCGTTAGCTTTTGACACATTCTCAGTTTTATAAATCCTTGTAAATCTGGGACTGCAGCAAAATCCATGAGTGCTGCATGAGAACCCCCACCGTAACAACCATGGAACGCCCATAGAATGCCCCTTTCACACAGAGTAAAGCATCTTCTTACTCCATATTTACAAGGCCATTAAAAAAGCCACGCAGGGTGCCATTGTTTGGCCTTGTAAATATGGGCCACACGCTGCACCTCCGGAGCACCACATAAGTGGTGTAAATGTGCCGCAAGGGCCTTGTAAATATGCCCTTAGGTGAGGCACATGTGACTGTTTAATAGGTTGTATGGTGTTAAAGGAACCAGTAATATTGCTGAAAGATCATGAAAGGTTGTTTATAGATAACATGCTCATTTAAAATACTCACAGACTGTTGAAAAAAGATGTAGGAAAAACATTCATACGATCTCGAATGATCTTTTCAGCAGTAATCAGTTTTCTTCCATCTCAGTAAGTGGATGTCACTCCTTGTCCGCATCTGCAGATCTTTTATGCCTGGTCTGTTGAGGTGACACTTTGCCTTCTAAATCGTTGCCAGTGTAATAAAGGAAGTTCCAGTCAGAGCAGCAATTCAGTTTAATGGCACCTCAGCCACCGCTGCCTCCTCTCTTCAGATAATGTGGTGCAGATAGAGAGAGGCTGAATGTGTGGGACATTCTAAAACACATTGTGCCCGATTCACAAAGGTAAACTCAGACCAAAAGTTTAAGTTGAGACCAAAAGTCTAAGTTGAGACCAAAAGTCTAAACTTAGACCAAAAGGCAATCTTTTAGACCAAAAGTGTAACTCTATTACGAGTAAAGTTACACTTTTGGTCTAATTTTAGACTTGTGGTGTAAATGTAGACCAAAAGTCCAAACTTGGAGGTTTAAACTTAGGTCTAAGTCTACCTTTGTGAATCAGGCCCACGCTGAAGTGCGTTGCTTAATTTTTATCAATCAGGTTTAGCCGTGGGTCAACCCTGGAAACCATGAATGTTCCAGGGCTTTCTTGAGGTGCTTGTCGTACTTGCACTTGTGAGTGGACTGATTGTGTAGCGGTCAGTCATTTGCAAATTTTAAATGGAAGAATAGCTGTGTGTAAAAATTAAGTATAGCAGCAATACAATGTCACTACAATATGAAAGTGGGCAAAAAGTGATGTTCAGTTGACTTGGTGTGGGTGTGGACATGGTGGCAATAGAAAGACCTGGGAACTGACAGCGCAGATTCCTAGCTTTCAACTTACACAGAACTCCTACCAGTTTGCATCCCTATAGTCTGGGCCCAGGAAAAGAGCCTAGAGCATGCTTTTGAGCCTAGAATATGCTGTAACATCAGGTACAGTAGCGCTAGGCATCCAACATGCATAAATGGGGAAAGCACTGTAATATCAGTGCTGAATGCTTTTCTCCTGGTTAGTTCATTGACTATATGAAGCAAAGCTATGCAGCTACTAGGCTGCCCACACATGCCACACCAAGCAGAAAACAATGCCCTTGGCACACAAAAAAAACCATACTGTGACAAAGCACTCAAAACCAATGGATATTCCTTCAGTACATCAATGTCCTTTCACTTAAGATCTGGCAGACCCCACATAGAAACAAGGCTGTAGGTGCTGGTGTCACGGCAAAGTAGTGGGGAAGCACAGGAGGGGGGGTCAGAAGCAAAAAAGAAAAAAGAACTTACGTGCCGCTCTTCTGATCAGGTTGTATGATGGAACTTCTCATGCATTTACCACACACGCATTTACAACACGGTCACTACAGCGCATGGTCATTACCACGCATGCGTTTAAACAAAAGTTTTAACTACACATATGCTTTTACCACATATGTCCTACCACGAAATTTGTGTTATAGGCATGATTGGTAAAGTCATGTGTGTGGTAAAAAGTAAAGGGGGAGAATATCCTATATATATATATATATATATATATATATATATATATATATATATATATATATATATACGTGTGTGTGTGTATATATATATATATATATATATATACACATGCTAAAATCCATACCCACCAAAAAACCTAAAACTACCCTTTACACCCTAAAACCCTAAAACCCTAAAAAACCCTAAAAAACCCTTACCACCCAAAAAAAACATACTCACCCTAAAACCTAAAAAAAAAACTTACCACCCAAAAACCCATACCCACCATAAAACCTAAAAATTTTGTTACCACTTAAAAACCCATACCACCCTAAAATCTAAAAATGCCCTTACCACCCAAAAACCCTACCCACCATAAAAAATGCCCTTACTACCCCAAAACCCATACCCACCCTAAATCTCATACCCACCCTAAAACCTAAAAATGCCCTTACCACCCAAAAAAACATTTCTACCCTAAAACCTAAAAATGCCTTTACCACCCAAAAACCTATATTCAGCCTAAACCTTAGAAATGTCCCTACAACCCAAACACCTGTACCCACCCAAAGCTCTAAAACCCTATATATATATATAGATATATATATATGTATAAAAGACTTAAGGCAATAAATACTTACCTGTACTGATATGCAGAACCTGTACCACGCAAGCATCTTTACCATTCATGACTTTACAAAATTAAAAAAAATATATTTACCTTTAAAACCTTTACCACTTATATGCCTTTACCAGTCATGCCTTTACAACAAAATTAGCTGTAAAAGCAAGTCTTGGTAAAGGTTTATTCAGTGTAAAGGCATGTGTGGTAGAGGCATGTGTGGTAAAGATATATGCTTGGTAATGTCTGCGTGTTAATGGTAATGACGGCGTTGTAATGGTTGTTTTCCTTCTGCTCAGCACTCTTCTGCTCCTTTGGGCACAGTCTAATGTTCGCAGACTCCCCTGCGGCCAATCCAGATGCTGCTGTCATCGTGGCAATACCTATGGGAGCAGCATCAGGTATGGGTGGAGTGGGCTGGTTTTGTGCTCCATCTGGGAGCCTGTGCCTGCTGTTGTTCTCCCCCCAGCAATGCAGCTAGGGTTGGAGAGATGTCAGTGCACATGTTGGTTTGGCGGTCCTAAAACGGCCAGCCAAATCGACATGCGCACTGAAAACAGTGCCCACCACTCCTCCTCCATGCTGCCTGGCCCCACCCCCAAGACTCAGCTATTGCTGACAAATAAAATGATTAAAAAACTGTTTTATTATCATTTTATTTTGCCCGCAGTTTGGCTCTGTGGGCAGGAGGGAGATGCTCCTCCATCAGAGTGAAGGAACCGCCACTGAAACCACTGGGCCTTTTATACCCACCTTTCTTTGAGCATGTCCTTTCTAATAAGAAAACTTTCACACTTACCTCTCCACAAAGTGATATCCCAACACCTTAGTTGGTTTCTGAAGGCCTCCTTCTGACTCTTAACAACACTTGTAGTGGACAACAAACACTTCTCACTAGATCTAGAAGAAGAAGCCAAAACAAGACACACCTGAATCAATGAATTTAATGTAGTTTGTTGAAGTGCATTAAGCAAAACCAACAGGTTCTGGCCAGCTGCACCAGGACCTGCTGCCAGGTGTAGAATATTTATGAGTGGGCAGTAAAATATCTATTGCATTGAGACTAGTGTAACTGACCATACGTGCACGTGAAAGCACTATGAAGCATTTGTGGTACATGTTGCAAAAATGAGATTTTATAAGTTTGTGGTGTCCTGCAAAAGCGGCGGTCCAACATCAAGCCCTAGAGCCCACCATTGTGCATTGTACACATCCCTATGTCCGAGCACTGAAGCGTAGGTGAATAAATGGGTAAGGTGTATTCAAGCACCAGTTTAGTCAGTGGCCACAGAATCAGTCATCTCTAACGTGTGCAGTGTGACAAGTGGCAATATAGCCTGGTGTGCTCACTTACTGGATGCAGTCACATGAAACGAAGTGCAACTGATGAATCCCTCAAGATAAACAAGTAAACAAGAACCTCATCGTGAGCTAAAGATGGGGAATGATGAGGCCATGACTGACATAAATGTGGTGTGACTCTTGCTGCAGCCACCTCATGACCTCTACCCCATACAGTGATCTTGCCTCATACTTTGAATGTAGTTATCTGATGTTGGTTATTCTTGGTGTAAGGTGACAACAAGGGTGGGACACAGCCGAAGTTTCTGACTGTTGCAAACATATTTGCTTGTTGCCTATAGTCGCTTCCTGATGTGGAGGCAGACAGTAAGTAATCAAAAAGACCTCATTCACGTTGCCTACAAATGTCTGAAGGTGTCATCAAACTAACGCTTTTTTAAAGAGATAAGTAGGACAAAGATTGGAAAAGTCAACAGGTCTGGCTATATTGTGCTACTACAAGAGGTCTGCGTTTGTGGATGCCTGTGCTTGCATATCATAGCACACTAAAATGGCAATTGATTTTAGCATGATCCTGAGGCCATACAAAGTACGAAAGGCCTTACTAAATTAAAAGCATTATTTATCTCTACAAGCTTCTCAGAGATTTTCAAAAGTTTGTGTGTTCTTGTTTTTTATGAAATGTGGACTGCTGAGTTGCTGTACTATGGATAATTTTAAAGCATTATATTACAGATATAAATTAATGAAAGTGCTTAACATATTTGTAAAGTGATGTTTTAAAAAACATCACTTAGTAAATACATCCTCTAGGCATCCTAGAGGCACCTTTTGTTAGTACTTGTAAGAAAGAGATCTGCTACAGATTTATTGTTTTGTCATCAACTTTATATCAAGCTTTAAATCTCAGAGAGCCACAGAAACCAGGCTTCTAAATATTAAGGAAGCGCTTATCAACTCGCTATGTTAAGGTATACCCTGTGCTTTTCTCCTTCTGGGCCTCTCAGTTGCATTTAGTACCGTTAACCATCATGCACTGTCCAGTGGGTTGAATCTCTCAGCTAGCATCAATGGAATTGCACTACCATAGTGTTCCTCCTTCCTCCTAAACTGGACTAAGGTCAAATCCAGCCCGTTCCTCTCCAGATCTGCTGTAATCATCTGCGGAGTCCAGCTAGGTTCAGTTCTGTCGCACAGCCTTGCGACCGTTATTTACAATAATTCGGCTTCAAAGGAAAGCAGGTTAACATTAATTATTAGGAGTGTGCTCAAACAGAAGAACCAAAGCAAACAAACTACTATGTGTAAGCTGCTTTAAATGCATCCAGCCAGGGGAAGCTAATAAAACACAAGCAAATGAAAGAAGTTCAATCCATCAAAGACAAGCAGCGAAGAAGAAAGCAAAGCGGATGAACACAGTACTCGGGTCTCGAGACACGGATAAGAGCAATAACATGAGGAACAGTACTAGTAAATGCAGAAACGTGCTACAACCACTCGAAATGGAGGAAAAGTAAGTGGCCATCACAGGAACCAATGGAAAGGAAGCAAAGCAAGAGGGGCGGGATGCAAGCCCCTTTTAAGATTTATATTAAATTCAACAGATTTCACAAGCCCAGCGCAAGCGCTGTGCAGGCGAAACCTAAAAAAGAATAGTTCCTTATGCAGAACACAAAACAACGGCCCTATGGCGTATGCTGCTTTCTACCAGGACATTGTTTATTTCCCCCGCCTCGCACCACCATGCCTCTTTTCCAAAATACAGCAGGGAAATATGCTGGAGCCCTGTTGCAGAAGGACGACCACCATTGAGTAGTGTCAGCTCCACTGGTTCTCCTACATCTAAAAGTGGAAGAGGAACTGCTAGGGTTGATCTACAGAGGAAGGCATGCTTGATGCCTTCTTCCGTGCACACCTTTATGGCCATCAGTTGTTTTTCTCAACACGTTCCCTTCCCTATTTTTGGAGCAGTGGAAGAGGTCCATTAGGACTGGGGATTTCTGTGTAGTCTTGCCAGAGGATGTTGTGGTGTTAGGAGTGGGAGCTAGGGTGTGTTTTGTAACTTCTACTTGTGTGGCGGGGCTGCCTTGGTAAAGTCTAGGCATGCATGTTGGGGACACCTTGGAGGGGTCACTGGAGGGTTGCTTCCACCTGTGAAAGAAGGAGCCAGCTTTAAGGGGCAAGAATGTGTTAAGGACTGAGGGGAAATGGAGAGGAGTTAGGGGTGCTAGAAATATGGGAAGAAGAAAGGAAAGGAGACCTTAGTCCAGTTAGATGACGGCTCTGGGCATTATCTACCCCGGGAAAGAGGAAAGCATGCGGAGAATGGGTGATGATAGCTTGGCGGGATTAAGGGTGGATTGCAGTTCAGCAGCGAGGTGGTAAATTAGAGTGTAATGTAATGCCAGAGACTGCTAGCCCTGTCATGTCTCATCAAGCAGCCCTTTACACACCACAGCACCATTTGCCTGAATCCCTGCTGTCTTTAGCGAGACCCAGCTGGGATCAGGAGCTATTTCTAATTGCACTATGTCATGATTTTGAAAGAAAGGTCTTTTTTCTCTCTTGTACTGTCCTAGACCTATCACAGCATCTTACCGGCGTATTCTAGCTGTCTATACTCACCTATGGCGACCTTGTAGCTGTCGTCCAGTATCCCTTGGTATCAATGCAACACTCACTGTTGCAGGTGCCCACTCTTATATGAGCCTCGCTGCTGATGCCAGCCCTAGGGCGTGTGAGAAGCAAACAGGACGCCATGAATCACTCAGAATCACATGTTGTTTCCAGTCATTTAAATGGTCAGGTGGGGATGCTAAAAATGTGTGACCAGGCGTCCTTTTTATTTGCTTCTCCATCTCGTGTGTAAGAACACGCTGCCCCACTCCTTCTGTGCTGTGTACAAACTGCTCAGAGAAGTGAACACAAATCAAATCAAATCAAATCATCCTAAACCTAACCCTAAATCTTACCCTACACACTAAACCTGAACTGAAACACTGCCTCAAATCTAACCCTAATAACGTTGTTTTGATTTTCATTTTCATTGCTTTGTCGTATGTAGCTTTTGGTGTATTACACTGTCTACAGCATAAATTAGATACTTTGTAATACATCCGACATCAATTTACAACAACAAAGCAGATTTTTATATACATTTAGACACCAAAATGAAGTGAATCAGATAAGTACAACCACAGTTATGGCTTATGGATTTTAGAAATGATAATAAATCACTGCAAATAATACTGCAAAACTTTAGTATCGCAGTCAATGGTAAAAAGCACCAGAGGCAATCGGTCACTTGCAGGTCGAGGTGCGTGGAACAGAAGGAGGGTGAAGGAGGTGCGGGTCCCAGGACCAAGCCAGACAGTCAGTTTGATTTGACCTGGCTCGAGAAGCCCAGGTGCAGATTTGTCCTGGCTGTCCATGGTGCTGAAGTGAGAGCTGCGGGGGGAGCTGATGTGACCACTTACATAGTTCTGGTGAGGAAATAGGTGCAAAAAGTCAATAACGAGGCCACTGTCGGCGTTGGGTGAAGGTGTTGTGGTGTTCTCTCGTGTTGCAGCATCAGGTAAAGTTGGTGGTTGCCAGGCTGACCACCACCAAACCTTGGCAGCAGTAAGGTCAGCAAGAAGGTATTTCAACATCCTGAGGTCCGGAGGAAAATGGTAGCATCTGAAACTTGCTAGAGTTTAGGACTACGTTTCCAACAACATACTGGACCATCTACTTTTGGGTGATCCCTTGGAGGGCCTGATGGCCAGCGATTCTTTGGTTCTGGTATGTTGTTTTATCTGCAGTGTGCAGGGGACTAGTGCCACTATTGCAGGGGAGTCTAAAGTTGCCTTTGACTCTCAAATGGTTCCCACTTTCTCAGGGAACCGGTCTTTGGTCCGGAACTTGTCGGAGTTGTGCAGTTCCAGGAAGGCTGCCACAGGTGAAGAGTATCATGCCTGTAGTTTGTGCAGCTTCTGTTGTTGCAGACTTGGGTCCCTTCTGTGTCCTTTGTTACAAGTCAGATTAGAACTGAGGTTCTGGTGACCAGGGTGCCCTTTAAATCCTAGATTTAGGTGTGTGGGTGCAAGTGGCCAAAGAGCTACTATCCACAGCAGCTAATCCGCCCCTGAGGTGACCCCATCCAGAGGTGTATGTCACCTTTTCTACCTAGAACCCTCTGTTTTACTACTTCTAAAAATGACAGAAACCTTCCTTAGCTGTACAGACTAGGTAGCCCACCCTAGAAGTGTGGCTAGCCTTATTGTGGTGTACATCTATTGACTACATAATCTTCCCACCTGCCCGGGTACGCTTGTGCCTCGGGGCAGAGTGAAGGCCGTTTCCTCTTTTGGGTGGCAGCATGGTTAAATATCACAGGCGGTGAAAGCTTTGCAGCTCACCGCCTTTGATGAATACTTCACTAGTTATACTGTCAAGGAGGGAAGAGTGACCTCCTTCCCATCCAAGCAATTGTTTCTGATTCTTGCAAGAGTTCACATCTTCTGACAGGTGGTAAGATTCCTGTCGTGTTGGCTTCAGCAGCGGTCTGCCTTCCAGCACTCTAGAAAGGCTGGTGCAACCAGGTGGGCAACCTTTAAGGTAGTCACCTGGTGCATGCCACATCGTCCTCGATATGAGAATCATGTCAAGGGTGAGGAGGCATGTTGTTTGATACCAAACATGACACATTTCGGTGGTACCATAAAGGAGCTGGCGACCTTGGGTTTACCCATGTGGCAGCTCATGTTATCCTACTGATCACTGACCACTTACAGTAGCCTTTAATGGAAAAGATCACTATAGTGCTAAATAACTTGCACTTATATGTCCACACCCTTAATATAATGCACCCTGCCTTCTGGGTGCAGGAGACCTTCCTTAGGTGTGACTGCATATAATAAAGATAGTGATTTGGTCTCGTCACAGATGGTGAGGGCAAAGTCGAATCCGAACAGTACGCATTGCTCCTGCAGTCTGCAATGGCTGGGCTGCTGTCATCTGTTTACTTGGGTTACCCAGGGTGGCACAACCAGTGCTGCAGGCCTTGGTGACCTCTTTAACAACCATGCCCTGGGTACCACTGGTACCATATGCTAGGGACTGATAAGGGGGTTAAAGCCCTTGCCAATTGGGGTTGCCAATTAAAATATATCAGTTTTAGGGAGAGAGCACTGGCACTGGGGCCTGGGCAGCAGGCTCCAGTTCATTTTCAGAGTCATAACTATCAGCAGTGGAGCAAAACGTGGGGAGGGGGCCATACACAAAGGGCACTTTCCTACACATTGTATTTGAAAAGTAGGACATTTTTTAAGTTTTACATTTCCTGGGAGTGAAAGCCTCCTAAGTTTGATTTTCATTACTGTACAGCCTATTTCTCCGAAAGGTTAAAATGGGTTACCTTATTACATGATTACATTCAATCAGTGCTAACTTTTGAGTGGATGCAGGTAGAAATGCCTTGTTTGGACTCAAAAGGGTTGCAATTTAAAATTCACTTTCATGGTGAAGTTGGATTTTAGATTCTAATATGAAAATGCCACTTTCTGAAAGTTGGTATTTTCCTGCTCTAAACTTTCTGGGGCCTTCTGGGAGTTTCCAGCTGCCTAGGGTCTACCAGGAATGCAAATTGGGCCCAATAGAGCCATAGGACCTGGTTGTAGCTGGCAGAGGGCCATTGGGCCAAGATCGGAGAACAGAGCTGTTTTCTGTCCCACTTACATTTCAAACGGCTACCTCCAGCTCACTCACAAAGGAACAAATCACCAGCCTTTTGTCACCCTAAACCGCTTTGAACTTAGGCAGAGGAAAAAAGGGAAAGGAAGGAACTTTCCCTAACCAGATGTAGAGGTGGACTAGATATTTCCCTATCTTGAAAGGGTGGCATAAATAATGGACCTCCTGTGCCACTTATCAGTACACTCCTGGATCTGTGGACATTATAGAAGAAGGATTGCCTTGTTCCCCAGGGTAATGTCCTGCTGCCTGTGGCCTGCCTTGTTCTTTAGAGGACTGAACATAAAAGAGGCAACACTGACTAATATCTAAAGCACATTCCTCAAGTTTTCCATGCATGTAATACACGTTGATGGTGGTCATACACTATAGTACACCTGTTGCCAACATGTACATACTGGAATCTACAGAGCCAAACCAGTTAATCACAAAAGTAGAACAAAAGTGGAGCACACAATGTTTTCATTGTTAAACATGTAATTGTATGGGACAAGAGAAAACCACCAGGTCCTATAGATAAGTAAGGAACTTTGTTTCAAAATAAGTAACATCAATGCTGGATGTTTGTTCTCCTAACCAGGTGATAATCACAATAGTGATATACAAATCATAATTTATTTATAAATGTACATAATGATAAATATACAATCCAATACAAATGTAAAAAGACACAGACAGTATACAACACGTATAGAGAAAACATATTCGATTTCATTCCATAAAAAATGTATATTTTTATGATCTCAGATGTTCCAACTTTGAGAAAACTCAGCCAATATGTATGAACTTCAGCCCATTGAATATGAACTTCAGCCGACACGTGTTTCGTCCTAACAAGGACTTTTTCAAGGCTGATAAAATTACAATACAAAAAATGCTATTAGATAATTTCTTGCTTTTTTTGTTAAACTAACAGAGAGGTGAGCACAAGTTAATCTAGTGACTTGTCGTTCACCCTGACAAAAGGCTGTGGTTGTTGCTTGAGTGGAGTTTCACCCCCTCAACAAATACCCCAATTTCATATATTGGAGTTCAGTGGCGGCATACAGTGCTTGTATTTGTGCAGTGCCACTCAGTGATTGTGTGTAGCACTAAAATCCCATAAAATTAACCTCATACTAGATTCAACCTCCTTTTAAATTCTCCTTGATTGGACTCTTCTGCTTTTTCCACATTCACTTCAATTCTACCAGACTTTAAGCATCTGTGACTTTGCTTGCTGCAAGCATGGTGGTTGAGCTCTACAACCTGGGGAACTATACTGTGGCAGAGGTCAAAGAATTCTTCTGGCAGTGGGGCCTTCCAGCAAACAAGAACTTAAAGAAGCAGGATCTACAGAAGGCCCTCAGTGCCTGGGAGGAGTCCCACCAGTTACAGTAAACTGCACATGAGGACGAGGAGGTAGACTTTGAGGGTAGAGCGAAAATTAAAATGTGGGTGAAGGAGAATACCCTGATTGTGGTCCCAGAGAAGAGAGGATGGGCCAGAAGAGTGCGGTCCCCTTCCAAATCAAGAGCAAGCAGCAGTATCTCCCCTGCAACCTATCCCCAGAGGAGTTAGAGATCAAGAAAGCAGAAAGGGAGTTGAGGCTGGAGATGGTCAAAATGATAATGGAGGCAGAAGCTGCCCAGATGGTTATGGGTTGTGGGTATAGAAAGGCTGAGGCAGAGAGAGCCTTGGCAAGGGAGAAGGTTGAGACAGATAGGGCCTTGGCAAAGGAGAAGGCTGAGGCAGAAAGGGCCTTGACAATGGAGAAGACTGGATCTGATAGGGCACTGTAGGAAAACAATCTGGCCCTGGAGGAGAAGAATATTCTGCTGGCTCATGAAATGAGTAAACAAGAGCTGGATCTTAAAGCCAAGCAGATTTCAGTGTCCAGCAACAATGGTGATGATGATACCCCTGTGCCCAATGGAGACAGGAGAGTTGACATTACCAAAGGCCTGGTGCCTAACTCTGTTGTGGGGGATGATGTTGAGAAGTGGTTTGAGGCTTATGGGGTTGAACTAGAGATGCACAGGGAGGACTGGGGAGCCAATCTCTGGATTTACATTGGCACGTTTCCAGAGACTGGAGCGATACACTGTTGGTCATAGAGAAGGGAAACAGGGTGACGTATCCCTTCATGAACGACAGCCTTGTTGAAAAGTATGGTCTTGCATCCTGAAAGGTATAAGTAAAAGGTTAGGGGCAGATACAATTTGCCCCAATAGTTCTGGGTAGATTTTGTCAACTACTTTAGCAAGGCACCGTATTTTTGGGTAAAGGGCAGTGTTGCAAAAGATTATAAGTAGCTTGCACTTTAATTGCCAGAGAAGGCATGGTTAGCAGGTGTTTTACAGAGCTGTGCCAACACCTAGTGGATAGCAAGCTCACTGATCCCAGGGAGCTTGCCAAGGATGCGGACTACTGACTTAGCACTAGTGTCCATGTGAAGGTCCCTTGGGTGCTCCCAAAAAGAGTGGTCCAGGTTACCCCAAGCAGAGTGAGGGAGGGTACAGGGTAACACAGACAAGTCCCAGAGTAAGAAGGGGGAAAGAGTTCCCATTCACCTTCCCCTTCTGAAATGCAGGTGGGAAGTTCAGGTGGATGGAGACCAAGGGTGCCCCATTTCCAACCTTGTTGCTTTGAGTGTTTCCAGTTAGGACACAAGCAGGGCAACTATCTGTCCCAAGAAACTACCCACTGGTGGAAACTCTACAAGGATGACCAATATGGCCGTAGGGGTAAGTAGTCCCCCTGGAGCAAACGAACATGCCCTGATCTCCCTTAGTTGGAAGATAGACTCAGAGAGTAGGCTTGTGATTCCTCAGGGTGAGATGTGGCACTTCCATCAGATCACAGTGAATAGGATCTCTGTCACTGCTCTGAGGTACCCCAGAGTGGTGTGAGCCAGACAATAGTAGTGAAAAGGTTGGCTTCCCCAGATCAGAACACGGACAGGTGTGTTGGATAAATCAGGCCTTTGGGCATGCCTTTGTCTGCCCAATGGCTCTAGTACCCCTAGAATAGGGTGGGAGAGTGACCCTGATGAGGGTCATAGTTAATTTCTAGATGGCCATTGATTGCTTTCTACGAAATGAGTAACCACCGGTATTAAAAGTGCTAGGAGGGGCATTCAACCAGGGTGCCCTTAAAGCTCTCGTGTCTGGGGGGGGGGAGGTATTACACCCAAAGGGAAAGTACTGATGCCCAAATAGATGGGCAGGAGGTGGAAACAGTCCACATTGGGAGCATCTGTAGATCAGGGGTTGCCTGCTCGGACAACAGAGCACCCTAAAACTGACAATGGTGATGTAACTTCTGACTTGGAGATGCTCCCTGTGCAGTCACAGAGATAGAGAGCTGGAGCGCTGTACAATCCAGACTGCTGCATGGCACAGAGTGTGTCACCCTTTTGGGGGGTGGTGGTTCTCTCCAGAAGTCCTGGCCTAACAGGTACCTGTTCATCCTGACGGCACAGCCCATGGACTGAGAGGCCAGGATGCCACCACTGAACTGAGGGTAGAAAAAGTTGAAGAAGGGTGCAAAACACCTGGAGTGGTTCCCCCCACTCTGAGAAAGCTCTGAGTGGGTACTACCCCCAAGCCCCACTTGGAGCTCCCACCTGGCAGTTGTTGACCCTGGGCCTGGCTGTTAGCACTCACAGCTGCCAGTGGCCTCTGTTGGTTGCTGTCCTTATGGGCACAGTTTTCCTTGGGTTGGGGAAAGAAATGTGATCCAAGAGGCGGAATGGGCCACATTATTTTGTTGCACATGGTGGTACACTCTGCCTGCTGGGGTGCATTTGTGAACACGTTACGGTTAGAAGCTTCACAGAAGGGGGCCGCCGGTGAGGAGAATTCCCAATAGGTCTGCTAACTGGCTCAGGAGAGAGTGACAGAGGGATCGAACTTGGATCGGAGGGGCATAGAACTAATAAGTACCACTGCAAAAGTGACCCACTGTCTATGTTTTATCACCTAGACAGGGAAAGCTATCAAAGTATTAATTGGCTACCCAGGTCTTTGGCTGGATTGGAGTATTGTTGAACTTGACCCTCTGTGCAGGGTCACCACCATACTTTTTCGTTTCACCCCTCCTGTTTTCTGATCCTGTTTTCATAGTTTTTTTAGGACTCTGTGCACTTTACCACTTCCAGATAGTACTAAAGTGCTTTTGCTCTCCCCCTAAAACATGGTACACTTGTCTTCCACCTGATTGGTACATTTAATTTACTTGTATATGGTGTCTATGTGTACCCAGGGCCTGCAAATTAAATACTACTGGTGGGCAGAAGCACTCATTGTATGACCCACAAAAAGTAGTCCTATCTTTGTTGAACTCGTTTTTGTTGGCCTAAGAATAGCTTGAAGCCTGCCTTGCTCTTCAGAGGACTGACCTGCTCCTTGCAGCCCGCCCACCTCTCTGAAAAGGAATACTGGACCTACTCCCTTAATCCCAGGCTAACATGAGTGACACCAAGGGTCAATTGGCTTGCCTCCTGTTTTGAGCCAGGGGCACAACAAGCACCAGAGGCTTCCCCTCACCTTCTGAAAATGGCCCTGCCGGGACCTGCAGCTGGACCTGCTGGCTTCTGCTGGAGTAAGTTGCTTATCCCCAAGAGGTGTCTTCCCAGATCCTGAACCATTGGGTAGCTTCAGTTGAGCTCTTTATGTGAAATCTTGACGTTTTTAACTCTGCACTGGTCTTTGAGAAGGCAACTTTTTCAGCTGGACTAACCTCATCCCTGTATCCTGCCTGCCATTGTGGTTAGCCTGAACTTGTGACTTTGTCACAGTCTAGCGCAACCAGGTTTCAACACTTTGTTCATTCTTTCTTGGTTCTATTTCTATTTAAACCTCTACGATTACATATGGGTAGTGCTACTGATTGTATTTTTGTCATTTTGGACGATTTTATTAAAATGTATACTATTTTACTAAATGTGTTTGGGATTGTTATTGTGTTGTGTTTTCACTTTGTTACTGCTTGTGTGCTGCATACATACTTTACACATTGCCTCTAAGTTACATTAAGTTTTGTGCCAAGCTACCAGAGGGTTTAGCACAGGTCAATTAAGTGGCATTTGTGGTTCACCTTGATAAGGACTGTTGTTATCCAGTTAAGCCCTCTCTCACATGGTGTTTCCCTCCTCATTCTCCACCTAAGTCACTTTTGTTCACTCCTTAAGTCCCTAACAAGCTTGTTAACTTACTCACTCCCTCTGTCACCTTCAGTTGTCACACTCAAAATGTAACGCACAGTCTTACTCCCTAACTTTCTTGTTCACTCTAAACCTTGCCACATTGGAGGGGAACGTGTATCATTCTGGAGATAGTAATGAGTTTAAAAGGGGAAAGATTCAGTGAAACCCCTTTCAAGGTGGAATGCTCATCTTACTTATCTAACTCTCCTGATTCCTGCACTCTTCCCATGCACAATGCTCCATATTCTTACCAATGGCCTTTTTGATGCCTTGCTCCTCTTTTCCCTCTTCAATGTGGAGAAAAGAACAGTCCACTGACCCACCCGCTAGATTTTCTTCAAGGTAATGGAAGCTGGTAGGAAGGACCTGCTAATGGTGGGCTCAGTACTCCCTATGGGTGAAAGGTCAGTCCATGCTCAATTCTACAAAATGTGTGAGTGTTAAGGTAAAATCCAATTTTAAATAAAGCTAAATGCTCTGTGTTTGCCACAAGTGTTTTTTCTCAGCATGTCAACTTTGGCTGTCACCTATAAAGCTGGACTGGCCGGTTGCCTTGCGATGTTGTCAAAGACAGTCAACATCCACTTGCTGACAGTGGTGTAGCAAGGGTGCACTGGGATCTAATGAAAGCAATGAATGTGTTCTTCCAAGTACTACTAGGGTAGTAAAAAGATAGTGTTGGAAATGGCCCTGTTTCCTTCCTTTTTCTGACCTGTTTTTGTTGGCTTTTGGACTCTGGGCACTTTACCACTGCTAACCAGTGCTAAAGTGCATATGCTCTCTGTGTAAATTGTATTGGTGATTGGCTTATCCATGACTGGCATATTTAATTTACTGGTAAGTCTCTAGTAAAGAGCACTAGAGGTGCCCAGGGCATGTAAAACAAATGCTACTAGTGGGCCTGCAGCACTGGTTGGGCCACCCACATTATTAGCCCTGTAAACGTGGCTCAGACATGCCACTGCAGTGTCTGTGTGTGCAGTTTTAAACTGCTAATTCGACTTTGCATGTGTACTCACTTGCCAGGCCTAAACCTTCCCTTTTCAAACATGTAAGGCACCCCTAAGGTAAGCCCTAGGTAGCCCCTTGAGAAGGGGGCAGTGTATGCTTAAGGTGGGACATGTACTGATGTGGATTACATGTCCTATCATTGAAATACTGCTAAATTCAGTCTTCACTGTTGTAAGACCTATCTCTCTCATAGGTTAACAAGGGTGCTCTTTTTAAATATTATTAAAGTGCAGATTCCCTTTGAGAGCAGATAGAAATTTGGAGTTTGGGGTCTCTAAACTCACAATTTAAAAATACATCTGTTAGTGAAGTTGGTTTTCAGATTGTCAGTTAGAAAATTTCGATTTTTAGAAAATAGGCATTTTCTTGCTTAAACCATTCTGTGACTCTGTCGTTTGTGAATTCCCTGTCTGGGTGAGTTTGACATTTGGGCTGTTTGTGAATCCTCTCTAGACAGTGAGACAAAGGGAGCTGGGATGTAGCCTGCATATCCTGATGAGCCATCTGTGCTAGAGTGGAGGGAGGAGTGGTCACTTACACCTGAATGGGCTGTGCCTGCCCTCTCACAATGCAGTCTCCAACCCCCTGGTGTGTGTCTGGGGCCTGGCCTGGGCAAGGCAAGATCTTGTAAACAACAGAGACTTTTGTTTGAAGTTGGGCAACTTCAAATGCAGAAAGGGATATAAGTAGTGAACCCCAAGCCCCTGAATATTAGATTAGTTCCGTAACCAAGAAGAATCTCAGCCAAGGAGGAGAGCTGGAGGAGGAGTACTGCCCCTTTGCGTGTGACTGTGCTCTGCTGGGTTGGCCTGCAGTAGCTGCTTCTGCCTGAAAGAGGACAAAGACTGACTTTTGTGTGACTTCCCACTGGTGAAGAATCTCCAAGGGCTTGAACTGAGCTTGCCTCCTGTTGTTGAAGTCTCAGGGACATCAAAGACTTCTCCCTGCCAGCACCTGCACTCTCTGCTGAGACTCCTGTCCTGCCAAGAGGTGCCCTAACCTGTCTCTGGGCCCTTGAAGGGTGAAGCACAGAGCGCCGTGCTGGGAAACTTTCAACGCACCATCTGCAACGTGGCTGATAAACGGTGCGCCGCTGGCCTCACGGCTAAAATCGATGCTCCATCTGGGAGATTGATGCATCGTGGCTGAAGAAACAATGCCAGCACCTGCTAGTGGCTGCTGATAACGATGCAAGCCCCACGCAGCAACATCGCTGGGCGTGAAAAACCAATTCAAAGCCACCTGGACCCGAGGTGCCCATCTGGGAATCGATGCATCACTCTCTTATGGGAGAGAAGAAACAACGCACGCTGACCTGACCAGAGAAGGAACGATGCACGGGCTCGGTTGCGAGTGAGACATCACTGGCCTTTTTTAACACACGCTTGCCTATATTTTTGACGTTAACCAGGTACTTAGTGTAACAACAGCATTCTCACTGTTTTCTAAGGAATAAGACTCTTATTCTTTTTTAAATTAATATCTTGACTTGTGTATGTTGGATTTTTGTCGTTCTGGTCTAGTTTGATTTAGATAAATATTACCTATTTTTCTAAACTGGTTTGGTGTCCATTTTGTAGTGTTTCACTGTATTACTGTGTGTGTTGGTACAAATACTTTACACATTGCTTCTGAAGTTAAGCCTGCCTGCTCGTGCAAAGCTACCAAGGGGGGAAACCGGGGTTAACTGAGGGTGATTTTCCTTTACCTTGACTAGAGTGAGGGTCCTTGCTTGGACAGGGGGTAACCTGACTGCCAACCAAAGACCCCATTTCTAACAGATAGTAATTTGCATGTGCAGTGAACAGCTAGCACCACCGGTCCAACTGCACATTGAATTGCCTCCCAAGATTTTAGGAGATTGACTGTGGAGTCCAGCCACTTCAACTCCTGCAATTCTGCTATCCTTAGTTGCAAAGACTCAGCCCACATCTGAGACTTCTCAAATGTGTGTACATCAACTGCATTTTATCTATAGCACCTGCTAATGTTGAATCACATAAATTAGACTGGTAAAAGCAAATTATGCAGCAAGACCATTTTGCTAGTTTTAAATGTCAATTCAAAAGTAGTGCAAATTTACCTGACATCAGCGCAAAACTGACTAGCTCTACACACAGCATATTTATGAGCCCCTTTGCACCGCTTTTGCACCACGCAGCATGGTGTAAGAGCAGCACAAAGGAAAATTAGATTTATGAAGTCATACTAGGCCACCTTGTGTGGCCCTGCGTGGCTTCATAAATCTTGGGTATTGCAACGCAGTACAAATCGCTGCTTTGCCTTACTCTGCGCCAGGGAGGCATTCCCATGGTTGTTGCGTGGGTGTTCCCACGCAACATCTATGGATTTTGACACATTCACAGATTTACAAGAACTTGTAAACCTAGAAATGCATCAAAAAGGTACGCTTTCCCAGGAGAGGTGTAACAAGGAGAAATATCTTTGTTTATCCTCGTTTTGTCCTCTGCAGCACACATAGAAAGAGGGAAAAGACTGTCAGGATTGTTTTTGTGCAAGAAGGTGCACAAAAACAATCCTGCATGCATGCAGGCCTTTTGGCGGTCTTACCGCCGCTTTAACACCGTCCTCCAGGGTTGTAATGACCACCTTAGTGCTGAACTGTGCACGCAGACTGAGAGTGTGTAATGAACACATGTGTGCATGTAAGGGTACAATCTATAGAGGTATCAATCCTGGACCCAAAGTGTGCAGTGAATGTACATGGGGTGAGTGTGCCTGCAATGGTACAATGTATGGAGGACCATGGGTTCCATTTTGAGAAGGCCAAGCCTGCCTGGTAAAGACATGATGAGGAGAGAATCCCCCAGACAGATTTGTGTATCGCTGCATTACTGCAAGCTGGGGAGGAACACACTGGAGGGAAGGAAGGGACTCCCTTTACATCTCAATAGACTGCTCTTTGATTTTTTTATAAATCTCTGGAAGAGCGATGGGGCTGATAGCAGAATCATAGAGAGTAAGACGGGGGGTCTGGGATTAACCCACTGATGCACATATCACTGTGGCTGACATCCACGTGTAAACTTTGGTCACTCCAATGAATTATGTTGTGGACAATCAGCTTCGGAGTCGTGCCTTCCGTGACTGACCACTTTCATGAAGGAAGCTTTAAAGAAAATTGCCCACTTCAAAAGAAGCATAACCTCAATATAAAACTTCAAAGAGCATGACCCTAAATTACATTAGGTGTCTGCCAAAGTACTATAAGAAGGGGCGGTTGAGTCCCCAAATATTTGTCATCTGCCAAGCAGCCAGATGGGCAGTGTGAGAAGGGGAAGTTCTGCAAGTCTTCTGCCTGTGATCAGGACTGGGGTCAAAGGCCTGCTAGCCTCCCTGATGGATGAGGGGACATCACCCAGGACACCAGGTTCACCTGCCATGGAACTTGGAGCACCTTCGCCTTCCTGCAATCCAAAACAGGGTGCCCTGTGAGGAAGAGGAGGGTGTATAGGGGAGCAAGGTCCAATGCGGCCACTCCACAAAGAGCCTTAATGGGGTGCATGCCCTTGGAAAGTACATCCATCATTGCAAGGATGCCTGTGACAGACCATATGGCCTATGAGTGAATGAAGGAAGCTCTCATTAGGAGGCTTTGACTGAAGCCAGCTCAAAGCCTGCAGACATTCTGCCACTTCAAAGCGCAGGTGGAGTTCTGTTTGAGACTTAGGGCCAGATGTAGCAACGACTTTGCGACTCGCAAACGGCGAAAATCGCCGTTTGCGAGTCGCAAATGCGTCGTCGCTATGTAGAAATGCATTTTGCGAGTCGGAACCGACTCGCAAAATGCATTTCAGAGTCACAAATAGGAAGGGGTGTTACCTTCCTATTTACGAGTCGCAGTGGTATGCAATTCCATTTGCGACCGTGGAAGCCATCCACTTGAAGTGGATGGTAACCCACTCGCAAACAGGAAGGGATCCCCATGGGACCCCTTCCCCTTTGTGACTGGACCCAAAAATAATTTTTCAGAGCAGGCAGTGGTCCAATGGACCACTACCTGCCCTGAAAAATACCGAAACAAAAGGTTTCGGTTTATTTTTCAAAGTGCAGCTCGTTTTCCTTTAAGGAAACGGGATGCACTTTGAAAAAAAAAAACTGCTTTATTTAAAAGCAGTCACAGACATGGAGGTCTGCTGTTCCCAACAGGCCTCCATCCCCGTGAGTGGCCTGAGTCTTTGTGACCCCATAGCGACTCGCAGAAGGTGTCTGAGACACCTTTGTGAATCCCAAATTGCGACTTGCAATTTGCGAGTCGCAGGGACTCGCAAATTGCAAGTCGCAATTTGGGAGTTTCCTACATCTGGCCCTTAGTTTCACAGTATATTGCATAAGTGGAATGAGTGGGTAAGAGGCCTCTTAGCTGCATTATTTAACGGCTAGTCAGACCAGGCATTAATGTGCAGGTCGGCCCATTTCCATGGAGAAACACCATGGAATGGGCACAATGATGCCCACCGCAACCCCCAGCAACACCACCACCCACATCACAGGGAGACTACTGGAGGAGGGAGCCCATCCCAGGTAAGTGTTTGTGTATGTGTGTGGTGTGCCACTCACGACCCCTTACATGGGGCCCCCTGCCTGGTACTGGGTTTGTAGGGCTTGTCCAGGGAGCACTGGTCCCCTGTGATGGGCATTGGGGTGGTGGTAATGACTCCTGTCTATACTGAGACAGGAGTCATTTTCTGGCTGCTTGTGCATCAAAAAATGACGCTAGGCTGATTAGCGGCAGATATTTTGCCGCTAACCAGCCTAACGTGATTTCTGACCCACTAGCACCATTCCCCCCTAGTGCCGTCCCCCACCGGCTAGCGTCTTTTTTTGTGATACTAGCCATTCCTTAGCCCCATTGTGCGTCATTTCATAAATATGGCGCACGGAGGGCTTTAAGGAATATCATTAGCTGGCATTAAAATAAAATGATGCACAGCTGTGTTAGCGCAGTTGTGCGCCATTTTTCAGAAATATGGGCCTGAATGTTTTGTATGCGTTCTGAGCCTACAGCCCCACACCACTTCACTGAAAAAGCCTTCAGCTGGTTGATTTTGCTACAATGATGATCAAGTGGGCTCATGATCACAGCCTACTCTAGGGCTCCTGAAAACGTTCCCACAGAGTCTGATGCAAATGCAATAACTTAAGCAAACTGCAGACTGATTAGCACATCACATTAAAAAAAACAGTATAGTGTTTGCTTCTTATCTTCAGAACGAAACATTTGACTGAGCAAATAATTAATAAGCCAATTGATTAAATTGAGTTGTGTTGTTTGCAAGCTTCTGCTCCCACAAAACATCCCTTAACATGGGGAACGATTATTAATACCTACCCTCGTAACTTCAGTAAGTCTGCAGGATGGTTCAAACATCTCCTTCTATAGATATATCTGCTGTGAGTCAATGAATGCAAAGTGTTGCTGACTGAAAATGCAGCATTGGCTTTAGGTTTGACACTGGACTGAGGCATTTGCCAGCTGAGGTGTTCTCACTTCTTGAAAATTATAACATGAGTCCACTCAAAATCCAGTATAGACTTGGTGGCTAAAGAGAACAGTATTGGCCAAATTAAAGAAGAAGTGGTGCAGTGCAACTCAGCAAGTTACCTTGCTGCACCTCAATGTGTCACTGGGAAAGGGCAAGAATGAGCTTCATCTAAGGCATACAGCACATTCCTGACTATTCCCCCTGCAGAGGTGCCCAATAGGCTGCCTAGCACAAATGCAGGTACCCTTCAACCATGTTGAAAAGGTGCCTCCTTTGAATGCAGGGTGCCTCCATTGCATGCAGGATTGTTTTTGTGCAGGAAGGGGCACCTGTGCTACAGAATGCTGTGGAAGGCGTAAGATTTCGTGCATTACAGGTTTACAAACTCTTGTAAATCTAGGAATGCATCAAAATCCATGGGATTTGCATGGGGACACCTACCACAACACCTACACAGGGCAGAGCAGAGCAACGCAGCATTTTGTGCTGCGTGGCACTACTCCAGATTTATGAAGCTACTCAAGCAAAGCGGCATTGCCTGGCATCATAACTCATGGTATATTGTGTCACGCATATACTACATTGCATGGTGCAAACACAATGCAAGCCTCTCGTAAACATGTTCCTAAGTGAGAATGCGGGTCACATTTATGAAAAAGTAAAGCACAGCGAGTCACCTTGCAGCACTGTTTCAATGGGAAAGGGGAGGAATGTGC
This sequence comes from Pleurodeles waltl, assembly GCF_031143425.1. Taxonomy (NCBI): domain Eukaryota; kingdom Metazoa; phylum Chordata; class Amphibia; order Caudata; family Salamandridae; genus Pleurodeles; species Pleurodeles waltl. Next base: position 73,209,449 of record NC_090446.1, read on the forward strand.
TGTTTTTGCACTGGCACTTTATGGGCTCCCTATCGCCAACACAGGCAAACAGACTGTTGGGAGACAATGTACCGCCCACACTATTACAACCCACCAATCCGCCACCTTTTCCGGGGCGGATTCACCACGGATAAAAAAACGGCGGAAACAGGATTCCGAAGGGAAAACGCTCACCTCTACACACCCCACGAGGAACGAGGACACCATGGACCCGGAACTCCAAATTCTCCCTGCAATAGTCTTCCTGCTCCTCTACCAGGAGCACGAACGCCGGCGGCGAAGACCAAGGTGAGTACTGCACCTATGAAACAGGGGAAGGGGGAGGGAAAAAACAGGGACACACACATGCAACACCCCCACCCCCACCCACACCCACTACAACACACACACTAATGCATATGGATACATCACAGTTACTCTCCCCAACCGCCCCGGAAGAATGCAAAGACAATAGAAAATGAATGTAACACTTCAGGGGCATCAGAGAGCAACAAAACAGGGACCTCAGGGGGAGGGAAAAGGGGGGCACCTCAGCCGGTTGAGTGCACAACGCCAAATTCACGAGGGGGCCACATGCCCACTGTTCAATACTGGGGAGTGCAAAGCCACAGTCTCTCAAGTCTATACAGTGGGTGGGTTGCCCACTGTTCCATCCTGGGGAGTGCAAAGCCACAGTCTCTCAAGTCTCCACAGTGGGTGGTTTGCCCACTGTTCAATCCTGGGGAGTGCAAAGCCACAGTCTCTCAAGTCTCCACAGTGGGTGGATTGCCCACTGTTCCATCCTGGGGAGTGCAAAGCCACAGTCTCTCAAGTGGATAACAGTCTCCACTGGTTCTGAAGGGGGCATGGTGCCCAGAGTACTTCATCCTGCTAAGAACAGATGTAGTGGATGGATCTCTCCACTGGTTCTGGAGGGGGCATGGTGCCCAGAGTGCTTCATCCTGCTAAGGACAGAGGTAGTGGATGGATCTCTCCACTGGTTCTGGAGGGGGCATGGTGCCCAGAGTGCTTCATTATGCCCGTGACGGACTCAGTAGCGTCAGTGCCCTTGGCACTATTGGGCCAGCGGTGCTTGAGGCGGCGGTGCCCTGTTCAGCGGTTCTTAAGGCGGCGGTGTCCTGTTCAGCGGTGCATGAGACGGCGGTGCATGACACGGCGGTGCCCTGTTCAGCGGTGCATGAGACAGCGGTGCCCTGTTCAGCGGTGCTTGAGGCTGGGGTTCCCTGTTCAGCAGTTCTTGAGGCTGCGGTGCCCTGTTCAGCGGTTCTTGAGGCGGCGGTGCCCTGTTCAGCGGTTCTTGAGGTGGCAGTACCCTGTTCAGCAGTGCTTGAGGCGGCGGTGTCCTGTTCAGCGGTTCTTGAGGCGGCGGTGCCCTGTTCAGCGGTTCTTGAGACGGCGGTGCCCTGTTCAGCGGTGCTTGGAGTGGCGGTCTCCATTGCAGTTACTCAGCTGCTGGCGGTCCTTCATGGCCCAGCGGGGCTTTTGCTGGCGGTCCTTCATGGCCCAGCGGGCTTTTTTTGGTGGTCCTTCATGGCCCAGCGGGGCTTTTGCTGGCGGTCCTTCATGGCCCAGCGGGGCTGGTGCTGGCGGTGGCCTCCTGGGCAGCTGGGCTTGTGCTGGCGGTGGCCTCCTGGGCAGCTGGGCTGGTGCTGGCGGTGGCCACCTGGGCAGCTGGGCTGGTGCTGCCGGTGGCCTCCTGGGCAGCTGGGCTGGTGCTGGCGGTGGCTTCCTGGGCAGCTGGGATGATGGTGGTCTTCTCCGCCGTGCTGCTCTTCCCAGACTTGCTGACTTTCTTGTGCCCCTTCCCCACCTTGGAAGGTGTCGCAGCTGACTCCACACTCCCACCTGTACCACTGGGAGCCGCTTTGGTGGCTGGAGTCTTCCCCCTCTCCCGCCGGCCACTGGCCAACTTCTGATGCTTCACAGGTGGGGGACTGTCTGTGCTGTGGCTCCATTCCACACTGGCTGCCCTGGTGGCCGGTGCACTCCAGATTCCGGTGACTACAGACACCACTGGTCCCCAGGATGTTGTGGCTGAGGTGCTAGTTCGGGACCTAGGAGACGGACGGGGTGGGGGAGGTGTGGGAAAGAGGTCAAGGTTGGACATGAAACGTTTTTTGGACACACTGGGACGGGTAGCTGGAGGGGGTTTGGGAGTGGAGGAAGAGGTTGTGATTGTAGGAGGTGTTCGTTGCTGACTTTGGGTGAAGGTGCATGCGCTGGAGGCTGTCGTGAGTTAGATGGCTGTTGGGTGGGTGTGTGCCTGAGTTTGTGTATCTTGGGAGGGGGCGTCACAGACACACTGGGAGAGGACACAGGGGACGTGTGAATGGTAGTGGGGGTGGTGACTGCATGTGAGCGGGGTGTGGGTGTGGGTATGCTGGTGATGGTAGTAGTGGCTGTAGAGGTAGTGCATGCAGGTGTGAGTGTAGATGAGACTGGGAGGGAGGAGGGAGATGAGGAGGAGGGGGACACAGTGGAGGCAGTGATGCTTGCGTGAGTGCCTGTGGGATGTGTGGTGCTTATGTTTGCCTGAGCTTCCCTTGTGTGTTGACGTGTGTGCCTGCTGGTCTGTAGGTGTGCTTGGGATAGGCTGAGGTACAGGGGATTGGGTCTGGGTGGAGGAAGTTGGAGGGGGGAGGCTAGACACAGGGACAATGGCTGCCATCAGTGCTGAGGCCAGAGTCTGAAAAGCTCGCTGAAGGGCCGCCTGACCAGAATGAATGCCTTCCAGGAATGCATTTGTTTGTTGCAACTGCCTTTCTACACCCTGGATGGCATTCAAAATGGTAGACTGCCCAACAGTGAGGGACCTGAGGAGGTCAATGGCCTCCTCACTGAGGGCAGCAGGGTGACTGGGGCAGGGCCTGAGGTGCCTGGGGCGAAGGTGATGCCCACCCTCCCGGGTGAGCGGGCACGTGCGAAGGCTGAGGGGCTGCTGGGAGGGCGGTGCTGGAAGGGGGGGTGGCGGCTGTACCTGTAGATGCGGGGGGCACAGATGTTCCCGCCATCACAAGGGAGCTCCCATCAGAGGACGAGTCCGTGTCACTGGTCTCAGCTCCTGTCCCCGCCGTGGAGCTCCCTTCGCCCTCCGTCCCACTGGTGGAGTCCGATTCCGTAGTGTGGCCCTCCATGGCCATGTGGGATGCAGCCCCCTCGTGCTCCGGTGCCACAGCTCCTCTGCCTGATGATGCTAATGCACACAAGAACAGGGATACCAAAAAAAGGGGGGGGGGAACGACAGAAGAAAGACATGTTGAGTGCATGCATTACCGCTACCGTTGGCGGACACAACAGACACAGAAGCCCCCTGCACTACGCTGCGCTCTGTTTAATTCCTGGGAAATGGCCTACTAGGCTATGGACGACATCTGCACACATAGATGACACAGGGGCATGACTAGGTGTAGTTGGCACTCTACAGAGGTGCGGTGGGGTGCCACATGCCCTGCCTTACGGAGGGACCTTGCCTACGGAACTCGCTTTGGCCTAGGGAAACCCACAGCCCACCTCCCCCACCCAGACACCTCCACTGCGCGCAAAATCAGCAGAATGTGAGTGTACTTAACCCCTTGTGGCTGCTGTGATGCCCTCAAGCGCCCATCCAACTCCGGGTACGCCACCACCAGGATCCTGAACATCAATGGGGTTATGGTGCGATGGTCACCCCACCCACGTTGGGAGGCCATCCCCAGCTGAGCCTCCGCCGTCTTCTTGCTCCAGCGGCGAATGCCCTCCCATCTTTCCGGCAGTGGGTGCTCCGTCTGTGGTAGACCCCAGGGTCCGGACATCCTTGGCGATGGCAGGCCAAATATGTTTTTTCTGGTGGGCGCTGACCTACATGATTTGTACAGGGGGAAGAGAAAGTTATTACCAACTGCACCGTCAAAGTGATTGGCCCCCATCCCTACCCTTGCAGCACATGCACTCACCGTCGTTTCATGCATGCCACACTCTCCCCCCTTCCTTCTTATATCCACCCCTCTCCACACAGGCATAGCCCATACAGCATGCTCCCAGTGTACTTACCTGTTTGTCTGGAGGACCATAGAGTAGCATGTACTGGGGGAGGACCCCATCCACGAGTTTCTCCAACTCCTCCGATGTGAAGGCATGGGCCCTTTCCCCAGACACTCGAGCCATTGTCTCTTCCAGACCGAGGTCACAGCAGCACTTGCAGTGTAGGTCCTCTCCTGTCGAAGATCAGGTATCGAGTGATTGAACAGATAGAAAATGGCAGTCACGTCTGCAGCGGTGCGTACCGTCACCGCCGGCCTACATCGTCACTGGCTCCTTGGACCCATAGGGTCCAATGTTAACTAATGCAGCATTGCGCCGCGGTCCTCGACCGCCTACCGCTACGGTGTACAACGCCAGCTCAGTTACCTCACATCCCATTGTCCCACTTTACAGGTCAGGCAGCCGCCATTTCAGGGGCCCACATGCCTACAATTTCAACTGCGTCACACATACCTAGGCCTAGACTCAACACACATACAGGCCACTTTTTAGATTATGAATGGTGTTCTGTGTAAGCTGTGGGTACGTACCTCTGAGTTGTTTGACTCTGTGCTCGCTGTTGTCCTTCATAGGCACTGTCCGCTGGGACATGTGAGGAGATGGCGGCATCCTCCGGTGTACCGACCGTTGGTGGACTTGTCGACAATGGAGGAAAGACATGTGATAATCACATACAGGCTTGACCGTGCCACAATCCAGGAACTGTGTATCCAGTTGGAGCCAGACCTGATGTCAGCTATCCGCCATACCACAGGAATCCCCCCTCAAGTGCAGGTGCTGTCAGTGCTCCATTTCCTTCCAAGTGGGTCATTTCAAACAACAGTGGCCACAGCATCAGGGATGTCCCAGCCTATGTTTTCCAACGTGTTGTCCAGAGTGTTGTCTGCCCTGCTGAAACACACGCGGAGCTACATCATTTTCCCTCAGGTGGAGGATTTGCCTACAGTGAAAGGTGATTTCTATGCCCTGGGACATATCCCCAACATCATAGGTGCCATTGATGGGACACATGTGGCTTTGGTCCCCCCCCACAGGAGTGAATAGGTGTACAGAAACCGGAAGAGTTATCATTCGATGAATGTAGAGATGGTATGTTTGGCAGACCAGTACATCTCCCTTGTGAATGCCATGGTCCCTGGCTCAGTGCATGACGCCTACATCCTGCAGAATAGCAGCATCCCTTATGTGATGGGTCAACTCCAGAGGCACTGTGTGTGGCTATTAGGTGAACACCTGGAAGCTAGTCAGTGGGAATGGTTGTGTGGGTCTGGGGATATCCCTCCAGGTTAGTGTGTATAACAGTTGTCCCTCGCCATTTGCAGGTGATTCTGGTTACCCCAACCTGTCATGGCTACTGACCTCAGTGAGGAATCCCAGGGCAAGGGCAGAGGAATGCTACAATGAGGCCCATGGGCGAACTAGGAGGGTGATCGAGCGGACCTTCGGCCTCCTAAAGGCCAGGTTCAGGTGCCTCCATATGACAGGTGGATCCCTATTCTACTCACCAAAGAAGGTGTGCCAGATCATCGTGGCCTGCTGTATGCTTCACAACTTGGCTTTGCGACGACAGGTGCCTTTTTTGCAGGAGAATGGTCCAGATGGCGGTGTTGTGGCAGCTGTGGAGCCTGTGGACAGTGAAGACGAGGAAGCAGAGGAAGAAGACATGGACAACAGGGACTCAGTGATCCAGCAATATTTCCAGTGACACACAGGTAAGAATACAGACCTGCCTACTACATGTACTTAAACACTACTGCCTCTCTACTGTCTGTCGTTTTTACCCAGTGTATGGTCACTGAGTTGTCACTTTCCCTTACGATTTCACAGATGTGGGTCCCACTGTGTGACATCTGCTTTGATTCCTCATGGACTAGAGCTGTGTGACACAGGTATATTGACATTACCAATGAAAAAGCTTTTTGCCACAGTTATTGCTAATACAGTATTCCGAAATCACAGACAGACTCCAGATTGTTTTGTGCTTTAAGGGTGTTTATTTAAGTGCTCAATATTGGATGGGGTTGTAAAATGGTGAGGGATGATGGTGGAGGAATGTCCATGGCAGAGTCCAGTCTATTAGTCTCACAGGTGCATTGCCCATATGGGCATAGGAAGTGGAGCTGGGGCAGTATAAGGATGGACAGGGTGACAAAGTGGGACAGTAGGATGACAATCAGGGTGGTCTCATTTCTTGGCGGGGGTCTTGGCATCATTCTCTGTTTTTGTCCTGGATCTCAGGGACCATTTGCGAGGTGGTTCTCCCTCTGCAGGGGGTGGGGTAGTGGTGTGGTGGTGCTGTGGCAGTGCCTCCTGTCCACTAGTGCCGGCGGAGGTGGTGGGCAGTTCATCGTCCAGGCTAGTGTCACAGGTCCCTTGTAGTGCCACAGAATCCCTCCTGGTGTTGAGTATTTCCTTCAGCACCCCTACGATGGTGCCCAGGGTGGAATTGATGGTTCTGAGTTCCTCCCTGAAGCCCATATACTGTTCCTCCTGCAGGCGCTGGGTCTCCTGAAACTTGGCCAGTACCATTGCCATCGTCTCCTGGGAGTGGTAGTAGGCTCCCATGATGGAGGAGAGGGCCTCGTAGAGAGTGGGTTCCCTGGGCCTGTCCGCCCCCTGTCGCACAGCAGCCCTCCCAGTTCCCCTGTGTTCCTGGGCCTCCGTCCCCTGGACCGTGTGCCCACTACCACTGCCCCCGGGTCCCTGTTGTTGGGGTGGTGGGTTAGCATGGGTTCCCTGTAGTGGTGGACACACAGCTGATTGACGTGTCCTGGGGACGGAGATATGGGCCCGCTGGGTGGGTGCTGTGCTGGTGTTTCCAGAGGGCGTAAGCTCTGTGGTGGCCTGTGACTGGGTGTGGGGAACTGACTGTCCCGAGGCCCCCGATGGGCCGGGCTGGTCATCTAGATCCAGTTGGACAGAGGTGCTGTCATCACTGTGGGCTTCTTCTGTTGGTGGTGTGGACATGTGTGGACCCTCCTGTCCGGTGACATTGGGTAGGGGTCCTGCAGGGGTATAAAAGGATGGTTATTACATCTGTGTGTGGTATGGTGTGCAATGGGTGGGTGACCGTGTCCCCCAGTGCTTACATTCCTGTGTGGGACCTTGTGTGATGATGGTTTAGGGGGGTGCATTTCGAATTGTCCAATGTGGCTGTGTTTTATATGTCTGTGTGTATTTTGAGCTCGGCGATGTGTAACGCCAATGGAATACTGCGCTTGAAAGACCGCCGCGTGGATTCGTGTGTCGTGATAGTGTGGGCGTATTTCTGTTGGCGTGACGGTGGAGGTTTTGTTTTTGCCATTTTATCACTGACCTTTGGTGTGTCGGACTTGTGTGGGTGTCTGAATTTTGGCGGATTCCGAGCTGTGGGTCATAATAGCTGTGGCGGATTTCCGCGGCCTCGGCGGTGTGTTGCCGGTCTTCTGCACGGCGGTACGCGGCTTTTACCGCCAATGTTTTAATGACTGCCTAAATCTTTTCTATTTTAAAACAGGGCGTGTTATTCTCAAACACACAGACTGCTGGTACACATACTCACTATGTATGAGTTGCACAACACTTTCACCATTTATGTATTGTACTATAGTCCTCTCAGCCATACACACAACCAGCATGTTAGACCTGACAGCCTTAGAGTGGTCATTCCCCAACTTTTTGCCTGTCGCCCTCCACTTTTCTGACAATGTTTTCGCTGGTTTAAGGACTCTGCACACTTTACCAATGCTAACCAATGCTAAAGTGCATATGCTCTCTTCCTTAAACATGGTAACATTGGTTCATTCCCAATTGGCATATTTGGTTTACTTGTATGTCCCTAGTAAAGTGCACTACATGTGCCCAGCGCCTGTAAATTGAATGTTACTAGTAGGCCTGCAACACTTGTTATGCCACCCACATAAGTAGCCCCTTAACCATGTTGCAGGCCTGCCATTGCAAGGCCTGTGTGCAGTTTCACTGTCACTTCGACTTGGCATTTAAAAGTACTTGCCAAGCCTTAAACTCCCCTTTTTCTACATATAAGTCACCCCTAAGGTAGGCCCTAGGTAACCCATAGAGCAGGGTGCTATGTAGGTAAAAGGCAGGACATGTACATATGTGTTTTATATGTCCTGGTGGTGGAAAACTCCTAAGTTCGTTTTCCACTACTGTGAGGCCTGCTCCTTTCATAAGATAGCAATAGGACTACCCTCATATACTGTTTGAGTGGTAGATTCTGATCAGAAAGGGTTAACCAGGTCATATTCAGTATGGCCAGAATGGTAATAGAAAATCCTGCTTATTGGTGAGGTTGGACTTTATATTACTATTTTAGAAATGCCACTTTTGGAAAGTGAGCATTTCTCTGCACTTAAAATCCTTCTGTGCCTTACAGCTTGCCTCCAATCAACGTCTGGGCTGGGCTGGTTGACACATTCCTTCTGCATTTCACCCAGGCAACCACAGACACAGGATGCTCAGTCACACCTGCACTCATCTGCATACTGAATGTGTCTTCCTGGGGTGGAAGGGTGGAGGGCCTAACACTTAAATTTCAAAGGATAGTGGCCTTCCCTCACACAATGGACTGCCTAACCCTCTACTGAGACCCTGACAGACAGACCTGTACTGAAAGGGGACCTTGTGAACTTCAAAACCACCTTTGAAGTCACCTCCACTTCAGAGGCATTTTTTCGGTATATAAACTGGGAGCCTGACCCTACCATATCAGACACTTCTGGACCTGAACCTGCAACCTGTCAAGAGGAACTGCCTGGCTGCCCAAAGGACTCATCTGGACTGCTTTGCTGAGAAGGATTGCTGCCCTGCTGGTGCCCTGCTACCTTGCTGCCCTCTGACTTTGCTGTGAAGTGCTCTCCAATGGCTTGGATTGAGCTTGCCTCCTGTTTTCTGAAGTCTCAGGGCCAAAAAGACTTCAGATCTTCAGGGAACACCTTGTGCCCCGAAAATCAGTGCACAGCCTGCCGGAAATGATGCACAGCTGTTTTGCGACTGAGAAATCGCTGCACAGCCAAGCTGGAATGACGCAGCCTGACTTCCTGAGTGAAGAATCGAAGCAGCGACTGGATCCACGCACAGCTGAATCAGAATGACGCAGCCTGACATCGCGAGTGAAGAATCAACGCAGCACCTGTAAGATCGATGTAACACCTGTGACTTCTTCCCGCATGCCTAGGATTTTCCCCGCATTGTCCCTGGGCATCAAAAACATCCCGCATCGCATTGAGGAACCAAGGCTGTGCGCTGGAAATCGACGCAAAGTCCCTTGCAGCATAGAAAGAAACGATGCATCGTCTGTGCCGTGTCGGAAATTCCAACGCACAACCTATTTTTTCACGCATCTCCTCCTCTGTGGTCTCCATGCGTGTTATTTTTTACGCAAACCAGGTACTTTGTGGAAACGAGAGACAATTGTTGATTTCTAATATTTAAGACTCTTTTTAATCTTGCAAAAGTGATATCTCAACTTGTGCTTATTAAATCTTTATTGTTTTGACCATATTTTAACCAGATAAATATCATATATGTTATTAAACCTTTGTGGTGAATTTTTGTGGTGTTTTCACTGTGTTATTGTATGATTTATTGCACAAATACTTTTCACATTACTTTCTAAGTAAAGCCTGAATGCTCAGTGTCAAGCTACCAGGGAGTGGGCACAGGATAATTTGTGTCACTTACCCCGGTAGAAATGGGGTCTTTGATTGGCAGGCAGGTGATCCCCTGTCCATTCAAGGACCCTCACTCTAGTCAGAGTAAAGGAGAATCACCCTCAGTTAACCCCAACTCACCCCCTTGGTAGCTTGGCACGAGCAGGCAGGCTTAGCTTCAGAAGCAATATGTAACGTATTTGTACCAACTCACACAGTAATGCAGTGAAAACACTGTAAAATGGACACCACACCAGTTTAGAAAAATAGGTAATATTTATCTAAATCTAACAAGACCAAAACGACAAAAATCCAACATACTCAAGTCAATATATGAATCTTTAAAAGAATAAGGCTGTCATTACAACATTGGCGGTAAAAGCCACTTACCGCCATGCAGAAGAGCGCCAACACACCGCCGCGGCAGCAGAAATCCGCCACAGCTATTATGACCCACATAACGGAATCTGCCAAAATTCAGACACCCACACAAGTCCGCCACACCAAAGGCAGTGATAAACTGGTGAAAACAAATCCTCCACCGTCATGCCAACAGAAATACACCCACACTATCACGACCCACGAATCCACGCGGCGGTCTTTCAACCACGGTATTCCATTGGCGGTACACACTGCCGCGCTCAAAATACACACACATATACAAAACACTACCACATTGGACAATTCGAAACACACACATCTGATACACATACATACACCTCTCCCACACACCCAATACAATATAAAACATACACTCACATCACCCACAAACCCCTACGACAACAATTACTGAGAGAAGGTCAGAGAGAGACACCACCATCAACAATACTAGCATCCATAGGCACACAACACCATCACCCACATAACTTCTACTCACCTCACACTACACACCACTACATATCAGCACACTTATCACCCCGACACCACCCCACACATCACCTACACCACCCCATGGCATGGCAAAGACACCCCATGTTCTCGGAGGAGGAGCTCAGGGTCATGGTGAAGGAAATCGTCCGGGTAGAGCCACATCTATTCGGAGCACAGGTGCAGCACACCTCCATTGCAAGGAAGATGGAGCTATGGCGAAGAATAGTGGACAGGGTAAACGCAGTGGGACAGCACCCAAAAAATCGGGAGGACATCAGGAAGAGGTGGAACGACCTACGGGGGACGGTACGTTCCGTGGTCTCAAGACACCACCTGGTGGTTTAGCGGACTGGCGGCATACCCCCCACCTCCTCCCCCACAACTAACAACATGGGAGGAGCAGGTCTTGGCGATTCTGCATCCTGAGGGCCTCGCAGGAGTAGGTAGAGGAATGGACCCTGGTAAGTCAAATCTTAACTGTTACATCCCCCACCCTACCTGCATGCCAGCACATACCCCCACCCTCACCATCACTCTAACTCCTCACAAATGTCCCAACATCACAAACCACACATCCTAACACCAAGCCCTGCATGCAACAACAAAGCATGGACACCCATCACTAAAGCATGCCCACTGCACATACCCATACATCCCCCTAAACCACCATCACACAAGGTCCCACAGAGGAATGCAAGCACTGGGGTACACGGTCACCCACCCATTGCACACCATGCCACACACAGATGTAATAAACATCCTTTTATACCCCTGCAGGACCCCTACCCAACGTCACCGGACAGGAGGGTCCACACATGTCCACACCACCAACAGAAGAGGCCCACAGTGATGACAGCACCTCTGTCCAACTGGATCTAGATGACCAGCCCGGCCCATCGGGGACCTCTGGACAGTCGGTCCCCCTCAACCAGTCACATGCCACTACAGGCCTTCCCCCCTCTGGAAACACCAGCACAGTACCCAACCAGCGGGCCCATACCTCTGTCCCCAGGACATGTCAATCAGCAGTGTGTCCACCACTACAGGGAACCCAGGATAACCCACCACCCCAACAACAACAGGGACCTGGGGGCAGTGGTAGTGGGCACACGGTCCAGGGGACGGAGGCCCAGGAGCACAGGGGAACTGGGAGGGCTGCTGTGCGACAGGGGGCGGACAGGCCCAGGGAACCCATTCTCCACGAGGCCCTCTCCAACATCATGGGATCCTACCACCACTCCCAGGAGACGATGGCAACGGTACTGGCCAAGTTTCAGGAGACCCAGCGCCTGCAGGAAGAACAGTATTTGGGCATCAGGGAGGAACACAGAGCCATCAATTCAATCCTGGGCACCATCGTAGGGGTGCTGAAGGAAGTACTCAACACCAGGAGGGACACTGTGGCAGTACAAGGGGCCCCTGACACTAGCATGGACGATGAACTGCCCACCACCTCCGCCGGCGCTAGTGGACAGGAGGCACCGCCACAGGACCACCACACCAGCACCCCACCCCCTGCAGAGGGAGAACCACCTCGCAAACGGTCCTTGAGATCCAGGACAAAGACAGAGAACGATGCCAAGACCCCCGCCAAGAAATGAGACCACCCTGATTTGTCATTCTACTGTCCCACTTTGTCACCCTGTCAATCCTTAAACTGCCCCAGCTCCACTTCCTATGCCCATTTGGGCAATGCACCTGTGTGACCAATAGACTGGACTCTGCTATGGACATTCCTCCACCATCAACCCTCACCATTTTGCTACCCCCTCAAATATTGAGCACTTAAATAAACACCCTTAAAGTACTAAACAATCTGGAGTCAGTCTGTGATTTCGAAATACTGCATTAGCAGTCACTGTGGCAAAAAGCTCTTTCATTTGTAACGTCAACATACCTATGTCACACAGCTCTAGTCCATGAGGAATCAAAGCAGATGTCACACTGTGGGACCCACATCTGTGAAATCGTAAGGGAAAGTGACAACTCAGTGACCATACACTGGGTGAAAACGACAGACAGTAGAGAGATAGTAGTGTTAAAGTACATGTAGTAGGCAGGTTTGTATTCTTACCTGTGTTTCACTGGAAATATTGCTGGATCACTGAGTCCCTGTTGTCCGTGTCTTCTTCTTCTGCTTCCTCGTCTTCACTGTCCACAGGCTCCACAGCTGCAACAACACCGCCATCTGGACCATCCTCCTGCAGAAAAGGCACCTGTCGTCGCAAAGCCAAGTTGTGAAGCATACAGCAGGCCACGATGATCTGGCACACCTTCTTTGGTGAGTAGAATAGGGATCCACATGTCATATGGAGGCACCTGAACCTGGCTTTCAGGAAGACGAAGGTCCGCTCAATCACCCTCCTAGTTCGCCCATGGGCCTCATTGTAGCGTTCCTCTGCCCTTTTCCTGGGATTCCTCACTGGGGTCAGTAGCCATGACAGGTTGGGGTAACCAGTCACCTGCAAATGGCGAGGGACAACTGTTAGACACACACTAACCTGTAGGGATATCCCCAGACCCACACAACCATTCCCACTGACTTGCTTCCAGGTGCTCACCTAATAGCCACACACGGTGCCTCTGGAGTTGACCCATCACATAAGGGATACTATTCCGCAGGATGTAGGCGCCATGCACTGAGCCAGGGAACTTGGCATTCACATGGGAGATGTACTGGTCTGCCAAACATACCATCTGTACATTCATAGACTGATAACTCTTCCGGTTTCTGTACACCTGTTCACTCCTGTGGGGGGGGACCAAAGCCACATGTGTCCCATAAACGGCACCTATGATGTTGGGGATATGTCCCAGGGCATAGAAATCACCTTTCACTGTAGGCAAATCCTCCACCTGAGGGAAAACGATGTAGCTCCGCATGTGTTTCAGCAGGGCAGACAACACTCTGGACAACACATTGGAAAACTGGGACATCCCTGATGCTATGGCCACTGTTGTTTGAAATGACCCACTTTCTAGTAAATGGAGCACTGACAGCACCTGCACTTGAGGGGGGATTCCTGTGGGATGGCGGATAGCTGACATCAGGTTTGGCTCCAACTGGGTACACAGTTCCTGGATTGTGGCACGGTCAAGCCTGTATGTGATGGTCACATGTCTTTCCTCCATTGTCGACAGGTCCACCAACGGTCGGTACACCGGAGGATGACGCCATCTCCTCACATTCCCAGCGGACGTGCCTATGAAGGACAACAGTAAGCACAGAGTCAAACAACTCAGAGGTACGTACCCACAGCTTACACAGAACACCAATCGTAATCTAAAAAGTGGCCTGTATGTGTGTTGAGTCTAGGCCTAGGTATGTGTGACGCAGTGGAAAATGAAGCCATGTGGGCTCCTGAAATGGAGGCTGCCTCACCTCTAAGGTGGGACAATGGGATGTGAGGTAACTGTGCTGGCATTGTCCACCGTTGCTGTAGGCGGTCGAAGACCGCGGCGCAATGCTGCATTGGTTAACATTGGACCCTATGGGTCCCACGAGCCAATGACGATGTACGCCGGCGGTGACGGTACGCACCGCTGCGGACGTGACCGCCATTTTCTATCTGTTCAATCACTCGATACCTGATCTTCGACAGGAGAGGACCTACACTGCAAGTGCTGCTGTGACCTCGGTCTGGAAGAGACATTGGCTTGAGTGTCTGGGGAAAGGGCCCCTGCCTTCACATCGGAGGAGTTGGAGAAACTCGTGGATGGGGTCCTCCCCCAGTACACGCTACTCTATGGTCCTCCAGAAAAACAGGTAACTACACTGGGAGCATGCTGTATGGGCTATGCCTGTGTGGAGAGGTGTGGATGTAAGAAGGAAGGGGGGCGTGCATGAACCGACGGTGAGTGCATGTGCCACATGGCAAGGGTAGGGATGGGGGCCAATGACTGTGATGGTGCAGTTGGTAATAGGTTTCTCTTCCCCCTGTACAAATCATGTAGGTCAGAGCACACCAGAAAAAATATATTTGGTGTGCCATCTCCACGGACGTCCGTACCCTGGGGGTCTACCACAGATGGAGCACCCACTGCCGGAAAAGATGGGAGGACATTCGCCGCTGGAGCAAGAAGATGGTGGAGGCTCAGCTGGGGATGGCCTCCCAATGTGGGAGGGGTGCCCGTCACACCATGACTCCCCTGATGTTCAGGATCCTGGCGGTGGCGTACCGGGAGTTGGATGGGCGCTTGAGGGCATCACAGAAGCCACAAGGGGGTAAGTACACTCTCATTCTGCTGATTTTGCACGCAGCGGAGGTGTCTGGGTGGGGGAGGTGGGCTGTGGGTTTTCCTAGGCCAGGGCGAGTTCAGTAGGCAAGGTCCCTCCGTAAGGCAGGCCATGTGGCACCCCACCGCACCTCTGTAGAGTGCCAACTACACCTAGGTATGCCCCTGTGTCATCCATGTGTACAGATGTCGTCCATAGCCTAGTAGGCCAATTCCCAGGAATTGAACAGTGGAGCCCAAGAGCGCGGCGTAGTGCAGGAGGCTTCTGTGTCTGTCGTGTCCGCCAACGGTAGCGGTAATGAATGCACTCAACATGTCTTTCTTCTGTTGCCCCCCCCTTTTTGTGGTATCCCTGTTCTTGTGTGCATTACCATCATCAGGCGGACGAGTAGTGGCACCGGAGCACGAGGGGGCTGCATCCCACATGGCCATGGATGGCCACACTACGGAATTGGACTTCACCAGTGGGACGGAGGGCGAGGGGAGCTCCACTGCGGGGACAGGAGCTGAGACCAGCGACACAGACTCGTCCTCTAATGGGAGCTCCCTTGTGGTGGCGGCAACATCTGTGCCCCCCCATCTACAGGTACAGCTGCCACCCCCCCTTCCAGCAGCGCCCTCCCAGCAGCCCCTCAGCCTTTGCCCCGTGCCCGCTCACCCGGGAGGGTGGGCATCACCTTCGCCCCAGGCACCTCAGGCCCTGCCCCAGTCACCCCTGCTGCCCTCAGTGAGGAGGCCATTGACCTCCTCAGGTCCCTCACTGTTGGGCAGTCTACCACTTTGAATGCCATCCAGGGTGTAGAAAGGCAGTTGCAACAAACAAATGCATTCCTGGAAGGCATTCATTCTGGTCAGGCGGCCCTTCAGCGAGCTTTTCAGACTCTGGCCTCAGCACTGATGGCAGCCATTGTCCCTGTGTCTAGCCTCCCCCCTCCAACTTCCTCCACCCAGACCCAATCCCCTGTACCTCAGCCTATCCCAAGCACACCTACAGACCAGCAGGCACACACGTCAACACACAAGGGAAGCTCAGGCAAACATAAGCACCACACATCCCACAGGCACTCACGCAAGCATCACTGCCTCCACTGTGTCCCCCTCCTCCTCATCTCCCTCCTCCCTCCCAGTCTCATCTACACTCACACCTGCATGCACTACCTCTACAGCCACTACTACCATCACCAGCATACCCACACCCACACCCCGCTCACATGCAGTCACCACCCCCACTGCCATTCACACGTCCCCTGTGTCCTCTCCCAGTGTGTCTGTGACGCCCCCTCCCAAGATACACAAAAGCAGGCACACACCCACCCAACAGCCATCTAACTCACGACAGCCTCCAGCGCATGCACCTTCACCCAAAGTCAGCAAACGAACACCTCCTATAACCACAACCTCTTCCTCCACTCCCAAACCCCCTCCAGCTACCCGTCCCAGTGTCTCCAAAAAACTTTTCCACACCTCCCCCACTCCGTCCGTCTCCTGGGTCCCGAACTAGCACCTCAGCCACAACATATCCGGGACCAGTGGTGCCTGGAGTCACCGGAATCTGGAGTGCACGGGCACCAGGGCAGCCAGTGTGGCACGGAGCCAGAGCACAGACAGTCCCCCACCTGTGAAGCATCAGAAGTTGGCCAGTGGCCGGCAGGAGAGGGGGAAGACTCCAGCCACCAAAGCCGCTCCAAGGGGTCCCGGTGGGAGTGTGGAGTCAGCTGCGACACCTTCCAAGGTGGGGAAGGGCCACAAGAAACCAGGAAAGTCTGGGAAAAGCAGCACGGCGGAGGAGACCGCCATCATCCCCGCTGCCCAGGTGGCCACAGCCGTCATCCCCGCTGCCCAGGAGGCCACAGCCGTCATCCCCGCTGCCCAGGAGGCCACAGCCATCAACCCAGCTGACCAGGAGGCCACATCCGTCATCCCCACTGACACAGATAGGACCCCCAGCACAAGCCCCCCTGGGCTAGAGAGGACCGCCAGCACAAGCCCCGCTGGGACAGAGAGGACCGCCAGCACAAGCCCCGCTGGGACAGAGAGGATCGCCAGCACAGAGAGGACTGCCAGCACAAGCCCCACTGGGACAGAGAGGACCACCAGCACAAGCCCCGCTGGGCTAGAGAGGACCGCCAGCACAAGCCCCACTGGGCTAGAGACGACCGCCAGCACAAGCCCCACTGGGACAGAAAGGACCGCCAGCACAAGCCCCCCTGGGACAGAGAGGACCGCCAGCACAAGCGCCGCTGGGCTAGAGAGGACCGCCAGCACAAGCTCCGCTGGGCCATGAAGGATCGCCAGCACAAGCCCCACTGGGCCATGAAGGACCGCCAGCAGCTGAGTCACTGCAAAGGAGCCCGCCACTCCAAGCACCGCTGAACAGGGCACTGCCGTCTCAAGCACCGATGAACAGGGCACCGCCGTCTCAAGCACCTCTGAACAGGGCACCGCCGTGTCAGGCAACGCTGAACAGGGCACCACTGTCTCAAGCAACGCTGAACAGGGCACCGGCGTCTCAAGCACCGCTGGCCCATGAGCGCCAAGGGCACTGACGTTACTGAGTCTGTCACGGGCAGAATGAAGCACTCTGGGCACCATTCCCCCTCCAGAACCAGTGGAGAGATCCATCCACTATCTCTGTCCTTAGCAGGATGAAGCACTCTGGGCACAATGCCCCTTCCAGAACCAGTGGAGAGATCCATCCACTACCTCTGTCCTTAGCAGGATGAAGCACTGTGGGCACCATGCCCCCTCCAGAACCAGTGGAGAGATCCATCCACTACCTCTGTCCTTAGCAGGATGAAGCACTCTGGGCACAAAGCCCCCTCCAGAACCAGTGGAGACTGTTATCCACTTGAGAGACTGTGGCTTTGCACTCCCCAGGATTGAACAGTGGGCAAACCACCCACTGTAGAGACTTGAGAGACTGTGGCTTTGCACTCCCCAGGATGGAACTGTGGGCAACCCACCCACTGTAGAGACTTGAGAGACTGTGGCTTTGCACTCCCCAGGATGGAACAGTGGGCAACCCACCCACTGTAGAGACTTGAGAGACTGGGCAAACCACCCACTGTAGAGACTTGAGAGACTGTGGCGTTGCACTCCCCAGGATGGAACAGTGGGCAACCCACCCACTGTAGAGACTTGAGAGGCTTTGGCTTTGCACTCCCCAGGATGGAACAGTGGGCAACCCACCCACTGTAGAGACTTGAGAGACTTTGGCTTTGCACTCCCCGGGATGGAACAGTGGGCAACCCACCCACTGTAGAGACTTGAGAGACTGTGGCTTTGCACTCCCCAGGATGGAACAGTGGGCAACCCACCCACTGTAGAGACTTGAGAGACTTTGGCTTTGCACTCCCCAGGATGGAACAGTGGGCAACCCACCCACTGTAGAGACTGTGGCTTTGCACTCCCCAGGATGGAACAGTGGGCAACCCACCCACTGTAGAGACTTGAGACTGTGGCTTTGCACTCCCCAGGATGGAACAGTGGGCATGTGGCCCTCTCGTGGATTTGGCGTTGTGCACTCAACCGCCTGAGGTGCCCCCCTTTCCCTCACCCTGAGGTGCCTGTTTTCTTGCTCTCTGATGCCCCTGCAGTTTTCTCCTGCAGTGTTCTCTCTGTCATGGTCAGGGATCTTGTGTGGGCCTCGCCCATACCGTGTGGGTCCAGTGTTCCACTGACTTAATTGGGGCACTACCTGAACTACTATGCTTGGTGTATATTTTGTTTATGATGTATATATATATTTTTGCCTACTTGCTTTTAATATAATACAATGGTTACACTCATTTTCTTTTGTCTTTGCATTCTTCCGGGGGAGTTGGGGGGTGTAACTATAATGTATCATGCTGTATTAGTGTGTGTTGTCGTGGGTGAGGTGGGGGTGGGGGTGTTGCTTGTGTGTGTCCCTGTTTTTTCCCTCCCCCCTCCCCTGTGTCGTAGGTGCAGTACTCACCGTGGTCTTCGCCGCCGGCGTTCGTGCTTCTGGTAGCGGAGCAGGAAGACTATCGCAGGGAGAATTTGGAGTTCCGGCTCCATGATGTCCTAGTTCCTCATGGGGTGTGTAGAGGTGAGCGTTTTCCCTGATTCCGCCTTGTTTTTATCCGCGGTGAAACCGCCCCGGAAAAGGTGGCAGATTGGTAGGTTGTGATACTGTGGGCGGTACTTTGTCCTCCGCCTGTCTGTTGGCGGTGATCACCGCGCTGTTTGTTTGTACTGCCGTGGTGGTCAGAGTGTTAAAGTGGCTGTCTTTGTAGGCGGTTTCCGCCACAGTTGTAATTGCAAAAATGTTACCGCCGGCCTGTTAGCGGTCATACCGCCGCTTTACCACCGACAGCCAGGGTTGTAATGACCACCTAAGAGTCTTAGGGCCTCATTCTGACCCTGGCGGACGGCGGAGGCCGTCCGCCAGGGTACCGCCGCTGAATGACCGCACCGCGGTCAAAAGACCGCGGCGGCCATTCAGACATTTCCTCTGGGCCGGCGGGCGCTCTCCAAAAGAGCGCCCGCCGGCCCAGAGGAAATGCCCCTGCAACGAGGACGCCGGCTCAGAATTGAGCCGGCGTAGTTGCAGGGGTGCGACGGGTGCAGTTGCACCCGTCGCGTATTTCAGTGTCTGCTTTGCAGACACTGAAATACTTTGCGGGGCCCTCTTACGGGGGCCCCGTGGCACCCCCTACCGCCATCCTGTTCATGGCGGGTTTCCCGCCATGAACAGGATGGCGGTAGGGGGTGTCAGAATCCCCATGGCGGCGGAGCGCACTCCGCCGCCATGGAGGATTCCCCCGAGCAGCGGAAAGTCGGCGGGAGACCGCCGACTTTCCGCTTCTGACCGCGGCTAAACCGCCGCGGTCAGAATGCTCGTGGGAGCACCGCCAGCCTGTTGGCGGTGCTCCCGTGGTCGGTGGCCCTGGCGGCCACTGGCCGCCAGGGTCAGAATGACCCCCTTTATCCTTAGAAAACAGTGAGAATAATGTTTTTACACAAAGTACCTAGTTAGTGTGAAAAATAAAGCCGCATGGTTGAGCGCGTGTCAGAAAAGGGTAGCGATGCGTCGATTCCTTACTCACAAGTGAGGCCTTGCGTCGTTTCCATCTCCGGTCAGGTCGGCGATGCATCGTTTTTCTCCCTTGCAAGACAGCGATGCGTTGGTTTCCGGACGGGGCACCTTGGATCTGCGCAGTCGGGTTGACTTGGGCGCTCAGGGACGATATGTGGAAAATCTGGTTGCATGGTATCAGAAAACTGTGCTGCTTGGGGTTTGTGTTGTTATCAACCTCCGTAAGCGGGTATTGCACTTCGTTTTCTCCAGCCGGTCGGTTGATCTCCCAGCCGCGATGCAGGTGGAGTGTCGATTTTAGCCGCGAAGCCGGCAGCGCGACGTTTATCAGCTGCGTTGTTGGAGGTACATTGAAAATTCCCAGCACAGCGTTCTGTGCATGGATCGTCAGTTCTTGTCTGCCAAGCTCATCTTTCAAGGGCCCAGGGACTGGATAGGGCACCACTTGGCAAGGTCCAGGTGCTGGCAGAGGAAGTCTTTGATGGTCCTGAGACTTCAACAACAGGAGGCAAGCTCAGTTCAAGCCCTTGGAGATTCTTCTCAAGCAGGAATGCACAACAAAATCCAGACTCTGTCCCCTTTCACAGGCAGAAGCAGCAACTGCAGGATAGCCCAACAAAGCACAGTTACAGGCAGGGGCAGCACTTCTCCTCAGCTCTTCAGCTCTTCTCCTTGGCAGAGGTTCCTCTTGAATCCAGAAGTGATCTCATTTACAGGGGTTTTGGGTCCACTACTTATACCCCTTTCTGCCTTTGAAGTAAGCAAACATCAAAGGTAAGTCTCTCTTGTTTGCAAGATCCTGCCTTGCCCAGGCCAGGCCCCAGACACACACCAGGGGGTTGGGGACTGCATTGTATGAGGGCAGGCACAGCCCTTTCAGGTGTGAGTGACCACTCCTCCCCTCACTCCCAGCACAGATGGCTCATCAGGATATGCAGGCTACACCCCAGATCCCTTTGTGTCACTGTCTAGAGTAGAGGTGCAAACAGCCCAACTGTCAAACTGACCCAGACAGGGAACCCACAAACAGACAGAGTCACGGAATGGTTTAAGCAAGAAAATGCCTACTTTCTATAAGTGGCATTTTCAAACACACATTCTAAAAACAACCTTTACCAAAAGATATATTTTTAAATTGTGAGTTAATAGACCATAAACTCCATAGTTCTATCTGCTCCCAAAGGGAATGTGCACTTTAATAATATTTAAAGGCAGTCCCCATGTTAACCTATGAGAGAGATAGGCTTTGCACAGTGAAAACCAAATTTGGCAGTATTTCACTGGACATATAAAAGACATTAGTAAATCTCCTACCTTAAACATAAACTGCACCCTGCCCATGGGGCTACCCGGGGCTTACCCTAGGGGTGCCTTACATGTATGAAAAGGGAAGGTTTAGGCCTGGCAAATGGGTACATTTGCCAAGTGGAATTGGCAGATTAAAACTGCACACACAGAAGCTGCAATGGCAGGTCTGAGCCATGTTTACAGGGCTACTCATGCGGTGGCACAACCAGTGCTACATGCACACTAGTAGCATTTGATTTACAGGCCCTGGGCACATCTTGTGCACTGTGCTAGGGACTTACTAGTAAATCAAATATGCCAATCATGGAAAGCCAATTACACATGCATTTTACACAGGAGCCCAGAGTGTCAAAAACCGCAAAAACAGAGTCCATCACACATCAACAACCAGGGAAACAAAGGCAAAAAATTAGGGGACAACCGCCAAGGATGACAAGTCTAACATACCCTGACTAGGATTGTGGTCCCTATTTGGACAAAGGTGTATACCTCTGCCAACTAGAGACCCGATTTCTAACACAGCACATGCCCAAACCACACATGCACTGCACAGTACTGCTCCTTCCTTTTACTATACCCTTCTCAGGCACACATACAACTAACAGAGAGTCACTACTCCTGCACTCCGCAACACTCCACATCTATCTAATATAGGCCAAGGGTGAGTTTAGCAGACAGCATTGGAAGTTTCAGAAAGGCGGGTGAACCTGTAAGCCTCACTTCTGTGATTCAGGGTAAAAAGGTCCTGTTCACTACTACTGAACACTAAACAGTATACTACCACCACTGGTCCTGTGCTGTTTAGCTTCTGGTGAAAGGTGTAGCTTTCGACCACTATGAGAGTAGTCCAATATGGCCGCAATCTATGAGACAGGTCTATGTCATGGTGCACTCACATGATCCGTGTTGACCTATGACAAAAACTCAGCAGTAGGGATTCAGACAACAGTACAGTTGGGCACTCAGGGCACATAGATGTCTTTAACATGCAGAGGACTTTCCACCCCAGCAAACATTTTATCATTCATTCTTGACAGATGCCTCACACCTGAATGATGCTGGATCTGGGTATCAATTCTTTCTAGCCATACTCTGAGAATGGTAACATCTACCACTGAGTGTGGGATTGTCTATTATGAGGGGAATTCATAATTGACCTGCTCCATGATTGTAGGTCAGACATACAGAGATCCACAAATGTGCACTTCAGGTGTTCTTAACTCACCAAGCTATCATTTTGGTACTGGAACTGCTGAACTATAGGTTACAAAATGCATACACTCCAGCAGACACTCAAACCCCTTACCCTAACTTATAGGAATGTGAGCGTTTCCCTTGCTGGTGGCACAGTTTCTGGCACATGCACACTAATCTATTTATTGTCAGTTTTTACTACATCTTTTTGTGTATGCAAAAAGGCAGTTTCATCACTAGAATAGATCTGAAGGGTTTTCTACTGTCTTATACTTCCAACCCAAACTGCCCCAATGCCCTACAAGCAACCCCAACACATCTTTATTTTATTCTTGATACAGTAGCATGCTTGTTGGCAACTGTCTCTAACGTGGTATTTGATACTAAAGTACACAATGGTGATGGGAAAGAATGCCTGCACAAGGGAACAAGATGGTTAAAACTTAGAAAGGACGGGCACTCAAGAGACTATTTAGCATTCAGAATAACTAATACTCAGGATGGATGTGCAAGACATATAAATATATAGAACTACATTAACAATAAAACTCTTGGGAGCTTCACACGGTAAGATTGAAGCTGAGTAAGTTTCTAACTCAAATTGCTGTTACAGATACTGACTGCAAATACCCACATATAGAATATACATGCAAAAGCAGGATCTGTGGAGCTGATACCTATGGTGATGTTATCAATGGAACTCTAAGACTCACAGTAGACAAAAAACACCACCTAGGTTGTCAGCTGTGCCCATGGATCCTGGCACTTAACCGGGAACCTGCAAGGCGGTAACAGCAAGGGTGTAGAACAAAATACACAGCCACAATAGACAAGGAGATAAGAAGGAGGAGTGCTTAACAGGAAAGAAGGGAAAACAATGAGCACACTTGGCAAAAGTAAGACCAAAACCCAAGGATACTGGAAGCTAAGATTACAGGAATAGGAAGACAGCAAAATAGAAACTGTAACCAAAGGTAAAGGGAAAAAGGCAGGGACTGGGAAAAGGTAAATACAGAAGGGGAGAGACTACAAGATTGCACTAAATAGTACTGGTTCAGGAATCAAGGAAACAAAGTAGAACTGAAGTCAGTGCTAGTTTAAGGAACAAAGAATTAGCTATAGCTCAGAAGTCAAGAAATAAAGGTGCAGGAAAGAAAGGAAAAAGAAGGGCACACTTTGGCAGAAAGCAGGTAACAAATATACAAGGAAACTAGAAGCAAGAAAGTAGGAATAGGAAGACAGCAAACTAGGAACTAGAACGAAGGTAATGGGAAGAAAAGCAAGGATTGGGAAAAGAGAAACACAGGAGAGAGGCTTTAAGGGTGCACTAAATAGTAGTAATAGTTCAGGAATCAAGTAAACAAAAAATAGCTAGGGCTCAGGAGTCAAGGTAGCACTGAAGGAAGTGCTAGTTCAGAAACAAGGAATAGTTGCAGCTCAGGAATCAAGTTATCAATGTAGCACTGAAGACAGTGGTAATTCAGGAACAATGTATAGCTGGAGCTCAGGAATCAAGGTTCCCAAAGTAACACCACAGGCAGTGGCTAGTACAGGATCATGGATAGCTATAGCTCAGGAATCAAGGAAACAAGGAATAACTATAGGTCAGGAACTCTGGAAACAATTATAGCAAAAGCTCAGGAAAACAAGGGTCAGTATCACAGGAACAAAGCTACAATGACCAACTCTGAACTGAAGGGATCTGAGGCTTAAAAGAGCTCACAGTAAACACATGCATCAGGTGTGAGCAGGCTAGCAGTTGCCAGCTACAGGTGTGTTGAGTTCCTCCACCCATCCTTCGCCTGCAGGGGTGGAGACGAAGCAGTCAGCAGGGTACTATAGGTAGCATTAGGTTTTCTGATGTATATATCTACCTGACGATTGCTCACGTCTTGAATTTCTTAGCTATTGTGAGATTTTGTCGTAAATAATTTTGTCATTACATAATCATACTTATGTACTAATGTGTGAAATAATCTGAGTCTCATACTCATGTATGGTCATTGACTCTTTTCGTTTGTTGACTCAATGTATTCAATTTCTGTTGCTCAGATTTAATTATTATGGTTATGTGTATTCTCTATTGAGTTATTGATACAGCTTTGATTAAGCTTAGGTTAATTTGCCGACTAAATCAGCCTGTGTTGTTTCTTTATATGTATCAATTGAACTTGAGAATAATATTCATGACTTTAGCATTGTGAATATAGGGAAATAAACATTTTAATTTCTTAATACACTGGTGTAGTTATCGATGGTCGATTTGATCATGGGTGCTTGATTTAATGTTTATATTCTATTTATTACATTTTCTTTAAAACAGATTTGGTTTGGTTCATTGACCTATAAGTATGAAATCTGCTATCCAGTCTGTAGTGACTAAAAGCCCTTTTACAGTTTTGGTAGCAGAGGATGATGCAAATACTCCTCCTGTAGATGTGTGACAAATTAAAAAAACAGTAAAAGTATTGCCAATGAGAGAGATTCCAGGAGGGAATTTCGTACATATCCTTTGGGCAGGAGTGAAATGTTTTCATTTACAAATGATTACCCCAGGTTCAGGGAGAAACCAGTAGAATGGTACCAGCAAACAGATAGATTTGTGAAGCTTGCAAAATGCCTGTGGGAGGATTTAAATACTCTTTTGGAGATAGTTATTCTAGCAGATTTGTGGATCGAGGAGTGTAAATTG